>NW_027104229.1:392687-778461 GCF_902728285.1 Clytia hemisphaerica | reverse complement strand
CGTTTTATTTTGTTTCAAACTTGCAAGTTTTGATTAATTGTCTTGCGAACTTGATTCAGGTAACTCTCATCCTATTGTTTACAAATACACCTGGAATAGATGACTGATGTCTTTTTCTGAAAGCTTGATTCCTAGTGTGACTATAACTGAAAGGAGGGTTTGATTATACACAAATGTGAAAAAATCTAAGAAAGAAATCGGACATGTCAAAAACATGGGCGAAAGTTTACACATTGAAAAATGGCTTTTGTTACATTTTATCATACTTGGTAAGTATTCAGTAATCTTGCTGAAAATGGTGAAAGGACAATAATGATGTAACACAAAGGACTGCATCAAATTTCAAAAATAACTCCTCAAAAGGAAAATGAAAATGTAACTTTGTTACAAATATCAATTATTAAGGTTCTAATGGATTATTTACATTCTGTAAAAAACAAAGATAATTTGAAGCATGGTAATGTGGCAGTAGCTTTAGGCAAAATGTAACACCCTTCCTGAAAAGATATGGGATCAAAAAAGTAACTTTTACTTTTATCAGGAATTATTTGATTATTGGAAAATAACCAATGTTTCAGTTTTATCAATGATTTGATTGCAATTTAAACTTATTGCAATCTAAGTAGACCCAAACCATTTCTTGAAATTAGTGATAAAAAATGTACAAAATTAAATTAAACTGTTACAGTTTTATCAAAACCATTTTCGCAGTTTTTGAAAAGCTAGAAACACTCCTAGTTACATTTTTATCATTGTGAAAGTTTCATATAAAAAGATGCATTATATAACGTCCAGAGTTATTTATTTATCATTTTGGAATTTCAGTTGTTGAATTTTATCTTTTGCCCTGACTTTGGAGCTATTATCTTAAGCCTCGTTATTATTTAGAATCTAACCTGGACGTTACAAAATATCATCTATTTACAATTGAAAAACCAAAGTCTTTTGTCTTGAAAAGAATGAGAGATAAATCAGTAACAAATTAAAAAGCCATTTTTCAATGTGTAAACTTTCGCCCTATGTTTTATGAACATGTCCAATCTGCCTCACTCACATTAACACCCCACCCCCCAACCCACCCACAATCACAATCAAGCAAAAAAACTCTCTCAGACATACCGTGTGAGATCGGTATCCACTGATGCAAGTTAAGTTATAGGTACCGTGGTATAGTGGTTGTCGACCTTGGCTTCTGTGTAAGGAGGCCAGGGTTCGATCCCCACTCACGGCAGTTCACTTGGCAAGTGAACGTTCCTTCGCCCGGGTCAACCCATGCCATGTGAAGGGAATTGGGTAGTCAGTTCAAGGTGCTGACGGGACGCTCATTAGTAAGCGTCTATAGTTGCGAGAATAGGCCTCTAAAGCCTCGCTCCTGCAACTCAACCAAATAGAAAAAAAAAGTTACCCGATCTCAAGGTAACATACCTCAAAAAAGTTATTCATACTGAAGTCTACAAAATGATTGACAGCGCCGAGTTCTATAAAACTTCATGCAGCAAACTTCTAACTTCTGATAACAAAAACACAAAAACCAAAAAAAAATTGTCAGCCATCCCAGTGTGGAATCCATGCAAAAGCCACGCCGAAGATATTTTGAGGATCAAGAGGGTTACTAGCCTGGATATCCAAGCTCAAAATTTAAGAAAAAACAAAATTTACCTCAACATACAAAGTTCTTAAATTATAGAGCTTGGTCTCCCTAGAGAATGAAAGTGAAAACCCATGTTTCCTAGCCAACCCAGGGCAGCAAAACAGAAATTAATAAAAAGCAGTCTTACAAGATCTAAAACTATTTAAAACATCAAAAGATTACACCAAAGTCCATAAAAAAGTTTGCATGCATTATCATGACCAACCATGTTTTCTTGGAAAATGAACTTGCCTCTGTTTTCTTCTTTTTCTGTTTTTCATGTAACAGAAAGCTTTATCTTCACTAGCAACTGGAGGACTGTCCTATTTTTGCTTTAGAATTGCTCAACCCCGTGTAGATTGGCCCTTACGGTTTTAGCGAAGTGAGCGCAAGCAAGCGGACTGCATTCTCATATGAGAATGCAAATCGCTCTAGGGAGACCAGGCTGTAAATCAGAACATAAAATATCTAAAACTAGACTGTGAAATAATTTACAGCCTGGATATCCAGGCTAGAGGGTTACACCCAATTGAGGACATTCTCACGCCGAATATATTCGGCGTACTGTGCATGAATTCCAGACTGGCAGCCATCTTCCATCTTCTTCATGAGCAAATTTCTCAATTTTCCCGCTCTTTTCTTTCGAGAAGGCGGAAAAGGCGAAGAGGGCGGTCGAGCGGGTTGAATGGTTGAAAGTCTCTCTCCGAAAAAAGGGGTAGCACCGCAGGTCATCGACTTCCCGAAAGGACTAGGCACAAGACTCCTGGATGGGGTAAATTAAGCCACTTATTTCCCATCATAAATGCGTGACGCACGTGGTTTCAACACAAACGCTAGATTGAAAGTAAAACGTAAAACGTATCCCCACCAGATTTCGAAAAATATGCCTCGTCAGAAGCAGCCACCGACCTAAAATTTGCAAATATCTGTTCTGATTTGTCAGCTGGAAGGATTTCCACGAAATTAAGAACAGTTCCTCGTTTTCCAGGTGAGAAATTTTTATTTCAGAACAGTTATATTTTTGCAGCTACGAGGTAAAAAACTTTCAGAACAGATACGAATTACCAGGCGATTGTTTACGAAGTAAACTTCTTATCTACCAGGCTGACAAAATCTTATAGAACAGATCGCTAAAATTCCAGCTTGACATTGAAGGACTTTTTAAGAACAGAAAATTAATTTCCAGCTACAGTTCGAACAGATCCACATGTTCCAGATGTTTTGTAGAAACAGATGGAGAATTTTCAGCTGCCACTCCAGGCAACCACATTCAGGACTTATTTTAAATTCCCTCAGAACAGATAGGAAATTCTTAGACACGTTATTTATAAATATAATATCAGATATTTTTTCAGAGACAGATCATATTTTTCCAGCTGTCCCATCTCAGTAGAAAAGATCATATTTTTCCAGCTGTCCCAATCTCAGTAGAGAACGCCCATATTTTTCCATTTCGTCCCAATCTTCAGTAGAACAGCCACTTTTTCCAGCGACTTATTCTTATTCTGTAAGAACAGACGCCATTCAGCTGAACGTGCCTCAGAACAATATTTTGTGAATTCCTCCTTGGTGGATGCTTTCGCCTCGTTCGGTGGCTCGTGCATAAAACCAAAAAAAAGTGCTACAATATGGTCGAAATATATGAGAATTCCGCTTCAGTTATTTAACGTTTTCAAAATTTAAAGTTTCCGACGAGAAGTCGATTTGGGCTATCTCTTTAATTTAATTGAATATTTCTATTTAGGGGATGGGTTGGCAGCTCCGGCTATATCTGGCCTTATTGACTACCGTGAAAAGCACGCTTAAAATCATAATTTACATGTCGGACGAATGGAGTTCTATCATCGCGCATCAGCGAAGAAAAAGTACATGACGACCATCCAGATCTTGGATGCAGCGCAAGTCGATATTTTTTCCGTCGTAAAACACCTAAAAAAGTCATCAGCTTGTAAAAAGAGCAGTGATAGAGAAATCATAAATAAGTCTGTCTATTATTTCGATTCAATTAAATGACATTTCATAATTAAAAGTTTAGTATTACATTTATACATTGGGATCATGTAAAGATTTCTTTCGAAATAAACTCATTCAAATACACTTGGAGGTTTGGGATTCGTAATCGTAACTGCTACTGATACGTCTGCTAGACTTAATTGGTAATATTTTCCTCTTTGTTTTTTTCTACAGTGTTAGATGAACATGCCGCGATAAAATTATATTATTTGTCTTCAGAGGTTACTATTTTCTTTGAAAACTTAACCTCTGATACTCAGGGTATTATTGGACTATTTATGAACTTTTGGATCCTCAGATCCTAAGGTCCTATATCTAGCGTTTAAAACTCAGAGTTAACACTCTACCCTTCGAACCTACTTTCGAGTACTTACAAATCGACTGTGCTGTGGTTTCAAAACTTAGTGGGGAATTTCCCTTTTTTCTCAAATATTATGACCTTGATTGTAGATTCAATCCCTCATTCTAAATAATACGGCGCAAATATCTTAAGAAGTGTTGACTTATTTGAGAAAGGCTGATCCCTAGACCCTAACCCCTTCAGGGCTTTAAACTCAATGGAGCAGGTCATGATCAATACTTACTATATGTCGGAATGATAGTCAGCCCTGGGGGTACTAGATTTGCGAGGTGGCGTTGACGGGTATGTCTAAGCCAAAGTTTGAAAATCGACCCTTTTTTCTCGACTATTTTTCAAATTTTTAACTAAAAAACTACAAATTTATGACCCTTTGAGGGAGTCGATTTTTGATATTTCGTAATTTTGGGACCCTTTCAGTGACTCGATTATGCTCATTTATCGTTTTTGTATCCCTTTGAGAGACTTCCGAGGGTTTTAAAATCCCTATGGCTATGGCTCTCACATACAGAGTCTCTAAAGGCAGACGCCCGAGTTTGTAATACTAAGAGTAATAAATAGTCATAAATAAATTTTCAATTCTTCTGGGGTCTAACAACGTTTTGATCGATTTCTATTTAAAGAAAATTCTGTATGTTATGTGTTGAGATCGCACTCTTTCATTGAACCTTTTCTACATTTCTTCCTAAACGTGATTTAATATACGGACACGGTCTTCATCTAAGATCCTGGATGATCAACCTCGAGCCCAAAGGCTTATACAACCCCCTTACGCAATTGATAAACTGATGGACACGCTGACGGGGGATATAAACGAGATTCCTTCCAGTTTTACGGCACTGACCTCTTGACGTCGCAGAATCGTTTAACGACCCTAGCTTGCCAGGGTGCCTTAATGATTGCCATATGGCTACTTTTTTTCTTCCTTGTGCGCGTTGAATAAAATCAGGATTTGTCCTCAGCGTGATATTCATATGCTGTCTACGGCTGTGATATGCACTTTGTTGAGGCAACAGGCCTCCAGCTGGTAGTACATAACATTGTTTCAACGTTTATCTAACGTTATATGGACGTTGTTAACGTTAGATAAACGGTGAAAAACGCTGTGTACCAACTGGGTATGATCATATATTGTAAATTCGTTGGTGGGTGGGCCTTTGACTACTTTGTACATCGAGTTATCCCATGCTATTTGATTTGAATCTATAATATCGCAAAATCTATCTATTGAGAATTTTGGTTGCTTTCTCGTTTCTAGCATTTTAAAGTTTGGGCAAGAAAGCCACTTTCGGGATATTTGTAGCTAGATGTTATCGTCCGTTACAGTGATGGTAAAGGCGGGAAAATATGGCGGTATGGCGTTATGGCGGTAAACCGAAAAAAAATCGGCGGGAGAGGCAACTCTACCGACTGTAAACTCTTTTCCGTAAAAAAAACCGTTTGCGAATTTTCTTTGGATTTGGGCTTTTTTTCTTAGATAGTGATTCGTCTTAGACTATAGCATAGTCTAGGATATTTGTTGAATTTAATCGAATATTTCAATTTCAGTGGGGTTTATTGACTTACAGGCTATATTCTGAGCCTTATTGGATCATTCTTGAACTTTTTCTTGAACTTTCTTAGTCTCATGTTAAAACTCAGGGTTAAAACTCTGTTAGTTAGAGCGCTTCCAAAAAGATTTCGTGGGAATTTCCCTTTTTTCTCAAATACTATGATGACCGGGATTGTAGACATTTCTCATTTCATGCAACATATATTTTGAAATCTGCCAATATGGATTTGACCTTCAAATTGGTGTTTGTGGTCGTTTTTCTTGGATCACGCATTTTATGCCCACTTATCACCTATAAAATGCGTGACCCAAGACAAACGACCACAAACACCAATTTGAAGGTGAAATCCATATTGGGAGATTTCAAAATATATAAGTGCGGGTTCATATATTTCTCATTCACGAGTTTCAACTCTAGCCACTTCGGGCGGGGCTTTGAACGCAATGTTTCTGCAGTGTCTTTTATGAGTAGTATAAGTAGGGTTATTTGGGACCTTTTTCAAAAATCGTTTCCCGTGTTCCCACTTCACAAATTCAAGAATTCGTGCAAAAAAGTGAATGGACTTTTTTGAATATATTTTTTTTCGGTTAAAAAAAGCTAAAAAGCTAAGAATTTAAAACATACCATATAAACAAAATAACCAAAGTGAGCCAAACTAAGTTATATAGGGGCGTTGATAAAGTATATTATAATGATATTTGAAGACATTTTTGTTTAGCATCCAAAAGGGCTGCCCCCCCCCCCCCCCCCCCCCCCCCCCCCCCCCCCCCCCCCCCCCCCCCCCCCCCCCCCCCCCCCCCCCCACTGAAATCAATGCTGAAAAATTCAACCGGACGAACAGACGAAAAAGTTGAAGCACTTACATAAATGGTTCCCCGAAAAAAAAGCCCTGTGTCAGAACACGAAACTGTAATTAGAATATTTTGTTGTGTGGGTAAGTCTAAATTTTAACTTTTTTTTTGGGAAACCGTCTATGTATGTTACGGACTGTTTAGATGAACATTTTATTACTAACGAGTTGCTTTTATCAATAAGACATGAATTTCAAAATCAGAAGAGACGTCGTTTAGATGAGTTTTGTCCAAACCAGGGCAAAACCAGGGCTAAAGATAACTTTCAACAACCAGTACATGTTTTGTAGCACCCTTGGTGGACACCAGCATTACTACAACCACCGTATTCTTGAAGAGCACTTGCGTTATCAAGAAAGTAACCACACCAGCCAGCCGCTTTTAAGTTGGTACAAACACTGGCTTCTAGTTCATGGAGACTTGGTGTTATAGCTGCAAAAAAAGTAATTTGATCTTTGAATGACCAAGAATTTTTTCCGAATTATATAGATTCGAATGACGAAAATTTTCCAGAGACTTTCCAGCTGAAGAGACCCATATTCTAATTCGAATTATAGAGTGATTCGAATAATAGAATTGGAGAAAGATAATAATTGTAATGTGATAAGGTAACTAATTTTTCAGGAAAAGGTTTTGCGGTGAGTGTGAGGGTTTGTCATATGGTTGAGACCTGGGGGTACTACTATTGCCGAACGAGGCGTTTTTGCAATCCATCATGGGATTTGTGGTGGTGAAAAAGGTACGCTGCCCAGCGGCACATCTCCGTACCCCTTTTTGCCCAAGTACCCCCAGATTGAGAACCACTTTTCTGCCGAATATCAAAGTAGAATTTCTGAAAAGAACATTCCTCATTTTTCTCATGACGCCTCTACTATCTAATGGCTTTCTGTAATCAATATGTGAAAGAAATTTAGAAAAAAAATCGCATCTACCTCCAGATTTGCGTTGACCAACATTAGCGACATATTGACCATCATAATTACCAGCAGGTGAAAAACGAGCAACGATGTAGGTCTCCTTTAAAACATCACCATCGGACATCACATTCTTTGTTGCTATGCCAACTCCAAATGTTTTCGTTCCTTTCCAAACAACCTGTTATAAGATACATTTAATAAATACATGTCACCTCTCTCTAAATCGAAACTCCAAGGGGGGATAAAAATTTACTTCGCATAAACGGGAGTTCTCAGAAAATCAATTTTGTCACTTGACGAGATCTCCAAAGAAGAAAAATTCGAATTACTAAGGGTGATTTGGCCTAAAATCGACCCAAGGGAAATAAAATCGCTTCGAATAACAGAAAGTTCGACTAACTGAAGTTCGAATAACCGAGAGTGTTTTTGCCTGAGTTGGGTAAGCAGACCCAAGGGAAACGCAATCTCACTTCAAAGTAACGAATTTTTTGAATAAATGCAGTTTTGCATAACCGGGAGTCTATTGTACCTAGCTTAAAAGTAGGACGGATTTCAGAATGTTACATGTTAACACACGATGATAGTCGGCCGTGTATATCAAGAATTGTCATAATATCAGAAGTTAGGAGATTATTAGACGAGTAAATCATATTGGTAGCGAAATAAACATAGTTACTTTTTTCTTCTCAAAGTGAATAAATCTTGATCGTAGAGGTTATCATTGTCTTTTTCAATTTGAGATTTTTAAAACCGACCACTGCGATGGAGTTTTGGTGAGAGAGGGGCGAAGATGAGAGAAGTGTTGCCATTTATAAATCATCATCGCAGAGGACTCCACACCGGAATTTTTTTTATCAAACAGACAATACGCACACAGTCTACTACGAAGCGATAAACGCGAGATATAAACTCTGGTACAGAGTAGTATTTTTATTGCGAAGAGCGAAGTATTGAGACCTCGTCCAATAACTTGAACTTTTGTAAAACAACGGTCCTAGGTCAAGATGACAAAAAAGTCTAAAATGTTACCTGGGTGAAATGTCCAATAATCTTTCCTTCAATGGTGGGTGAGCCAGTTATGTAATTGTAGTTTGCCTCTTCTTTGTACCTGATAAACGAACATGAAGGTAATAAGAGGTTAGTAAGTGTCATAGTTCGGGGGGCGCTCGATTAAAAAACGACCGTACGCGGCCCAAAATTAGGACTTGAAATCGGACCCTTAGTGCTGAGAAAATTTGGGGGAATTTGAGTTAATTTGGGCGAAAAATCGACCCTTAAGGGACGATGTATATTCTTGAAAATCTTTGACCATTTTCAGGCAAAATATGGTCAGATTTTCCAAACTTTACACCCTTAAAGTGTACTTTTTCTCATCTTTGCTCATTTTGGCCTTACAGTGCACTTAAGGAAGCTTGGAAAAAGGACCCTTAAGGGCCGCTACTACGGTAGGTCGTTAACCTTGTTTGCCCCCCCCCCCCGGGGTCTTAGTGTATGTAAATTTCTCAAAGGGGAGATCAATAATAACTTTACTTCTTTGATTCATTCTTGATATGCGTAAATCAAAATGACATCAGTATTTTCTAACGGAAGCACCCTAAAAAAGCCGGATTTTGACCACCGTGTTTCTATTTTTTGTAACAGACAAAGGATATGTAAAATAGCAGTATAACCAGACACGTGGATTAAATTAAAAACTTGACTAAAATATCCCAGGGAAATGTTCATGACGACAACAAAAAAGTGCTGACGTCAGCAATCAGGTGGTGGATTTTGGGTGTGTTCCCGTCAATATATTTCATTCAAAATAAAATTAGGTTTATCTATACCAACTTTCATACCTTTTCAACCAAATACAGGATTGCTATGCTGAGCAACCTGACTATGAAAAGAGGATGGGGATGGGTAAAAAGACAGCGACGTCTTCTTTTATCTCCTGCGAATGTTTTTAGCTCTTAGGACTTTTTTATATTTTAAATCGCTATTATTAATATTTGCATCGTGTATACTTTTTAGGCAAAGTTATCATGTAAAGACTTTATCAAAAAAACGAATTTTTAAGAGAAAACAAATTTTGCTTACCACGCTAGTAATGCATCTGCACACAAAGCACTTCGTATGGATTTCGATTGATATAGATTTTCCCCGTCTCCATTACGTTCACTGTTTGATGCATGAGCCAATTCGCCCTGTGCAGCAAGATGTTCCGCCCATGACTGGGCAGCTGTTGCTAGGGTGTCACTCCAGGCCAAGTTGGGCGTATTAACATGAAGGTTTCTTAGTGTATTAATGTCTCCAATACAACCACCTTATTAATTTAAAAGTGTAGAAAAGATATATTCATGATATGCACCATTGCAATGTCTTTCACGGACCCAACAGTAAGTGACGTAAAAATCAGTCAATACGTCATTTCCAACCAATAAGCTATTGGGTCTGTGATGTAATGTCGGAAGACATTGCAATGGTGCATATCATGAATAGGATTTATGCTATTTGGTTGATATTGAAATTTTCAAAAATTGAAATTGAAATTGAAAAATTCAAAATTATTCTTCACCACGATATGACGTCAGAACTGGGGTACAACAGAACACTTACTAAAGATTAATTATGTGTTTTCAGTAAACATAATCTTTTAGTGAGTTAAACCATAGTGTTTGTTTTACCCTCGAAATTATCAAATCGTATTGGTTGAAAAAGATGTCACATGACTTTCCGTGGCAAAGAATTCAAAAATTATTGGAGGTGATAAGGTTGTAAGGAGAACACTTAAAAAATTCAACAATAAAGATAGATTTCGCTAATTCGAACTCGACGAGCAGGGTTCTAATTGGTTCGAATTAGAGAGAGATTCGAATAATAGAGAGTATTTTATGAGGGTTTCCCCTTGACGGGGACCGAGAATAGACCTTTTCAAAAATTACGTCACGAACATCACTTGCCTCGTATTCAAACAATTTACCATGGTCGGTAATTATGTCTCTTGAGACATTAAATGATTTTTTTTATGAATAAGAATACTTTTAATATAACCCGCTGGGAGTTATTCACCATGTCAATAATAGTCGATTGGTTTGAATTACAGAAAGATTCGAATAATAGAAGTTCGAATTGAGAGTCCACTGCGTAGATTTATAAAATCCCGAAGGGCTAGATGTCGTGCTTTTGCTGAAAAGTGTGCCGAGGTTAGGTAGGAAATCCTACCAAAGTCACGTGACATTACAATAGAATTTCAGCGCTTGACCAATCAGAAGCTTCGAGGGTTTTCGAAAACAATAGCAGCAATATTTTTTGCGATATTCACTTTTTTTTACTTGGAAGAGCTTAAAACGCGCCATCTAGCCCTTCGGGCTTTATAAATCTATGGTCCACTGTACTTACTTTTCGCACTGCCAGTCACTTGTGCAAATGCCCCTATAAACAGCAAAAAAAAATAAGTAGAATTTTAAGCTCAACAGTGATGGAAAAAAGGGTTCTAAGTAGATTATCATTTGTTCAAATAATCTGATATACGCTTACCGGTATAAATACAGGCTTCAAGGTTTTTACTATAAAGGAAAGAAAAGTAAAAGGTCTCTTACCTTTACAAATCAAAATTGATAAGAATGTTTTCAAAAAGAACTGCATCATAAATTGTCTTCGTCTTCTTAAAGTTACAGTAAAAAGAAGGTTTTCTTTTTTGCTTTTAACAAACAATGATTCTGCAGCAAATTAAGAAAGAAACACCTCTTTGTATAAAATGTATGTATGGGTAGCAATCAATTTTTGCAGCTTTCTCTCATTAAAAGTTGACCAATATGACAATAATTGCCGTTACCACTGTAAAAATACCTTTAAATAACAAAAGATAATAATCAGAGATAATTAAATGGGACAAAAAGATGGTAAACATATGAAAAAGATCATTAGATAGATTACATCTATCAAATGTACAGTAACTTTTATCGTTCGTTTCTCGTTATCTCGTGCTAATGAAAATTCCTTCTTTTCCTTTGTCTTTGTGTAGAAATGAGGGGAAGATATTCATTAAGTCGATCAAAGAAGCATGAAGAAGATGAGAATTAATTACTTGGCAATTCACTATAGTATGCATGTAAATTAAGAAACAAATTTGTTTAGCTTCTAAGCAAGTCTCTCTATTTAAAATGATAATAACGCTACATGTTAAATAATCAAAGATTATTTCTGATATGGTTATGGTGCAAACGTAAAAAAAAAAAAATTAAAACAGATTTATAATGAAGACGACCGAAAAGTATTTTTACAACATTTGATTTACAACAGGGTGGACAAAAAAATATGTTCAGACAAAAATTGTACTTGTTACTTGCAGAGCAGTTACCTTATCGGGGAAAACTTCGTCGGGGAAAAGTGACGAAATTTTGGCCAAGTGACGAATATTTTTTCCGCTCGACGAAAATTTTCCCCGCCTTATGTTTTTCCCCGCCTTATGTTTTTCCCCGACGAAAATTTTCCCCGGCCTTAGTGCGTTTACCAACTACCAGCAAGTGACGAATATTTTTCCCCGACGAAGTTTTCCCCGATAAGGTAGTGCCATAGAAATTCTATTTCTCTTTTGCTAGTTGCATTGGAAACCTCATCATAAGCGATCCTACTAGACACTTTTTTGTCAGATACATATTGCAGTCCATAAAAATTAGTCCGTCATTAGTTTTTCATTGTTTGAGACATTTCGATTCGTTGTCTATAAAATCAAAATCCAGATTCAGATTCGATTCGATTCAGATACTTGACTTGATAAGAGACAGCGTCATTTCTTTATAAAAACATTTAAAACTAAGGATTTGTAATTCATTAACAAAGAAATTTGGCTGAGAAATGTATTTTCAGAAAGTCGAATGTCTTCAGGGACATGCCGAAATATGACAAAAAGACAAAGAGAAGCTATCAAAGTTTTAGAATTTCAATGGCACTTACTGCTCTGTAAAGTAGAAAAATTTTGCCTGTCCATATTTTTTTGCCCATCTTGTATAATAACAAACTGACAAAGTTCAAAATCACGATTCTTATTGTCTTGTTCCATGAACATATAAACGACTGGAAATCCATCTCCTTTGTCTTTTTGTAGAAAGGGCTGCTAGCTTCGTTGCCGCCTCGTTAAAAGCATAAAATAAAACAATAGATTTTGATGATATACCACTTGGGAATACCTTACTAACAACGTTAAAACTTCGACGAAAGTCTCTGTTGTTCTACTCTTCTCAAGTCTTTTATCTATATCATAACAAAGATAACAGAGGCAAAATCATCGTCAGCTTGTCAAAACTCCGACTAATATTTCTAAATTTTGACTTAAAAGTGTCTAGTAATTTTAGAGAGTGTCACATTCTAATTTCGATATTCTTATTACACAGGCTCTCAACTTTGGCAAGTTATTTTTTTCATGTCATAAAAAAAAATTATTGGAGTGACAAAAGGGATTTAAAAGTATACACGCAGTTGAAATTCTGCATTTCAGAGTTGAAAATGTTGATAAAATAAATTACAAACTTGTAATAAAAATCGAAAATAATTTTTTTGTACTAATGTTTAAGCTCTATCAATCTTTTCACCTAAATAATTCAAAGATATAAAATTATGACGGAATATTGTCGGATTTTTCATACCAATTTTGAAATACAGGCGGCAACGAAGCTCGCTTCAAAGAGACAATAAAAGATAGATGTCCAGTCGTTTATATGTTCATGCTTGTTCAAATGAAGAGTCTTATTCAGAAATTAGATGTGTTAATTGACATAATCATCACATCCAATTATTGCAGCATTATCTTGTCGATTATTTTCCAGACGAAGATAAATGATCTTCTTCTTAAGATCATCATTATAATGTTATAGTCTCATCTGCTTTTTTGTTCATTCTAATGTTCTTAACACTTGAATCAATCCTTCCTTGACCCTTGTTTGTCTAGCAACAACAAAAATTGATCCACCCCACTTTGATACAATCGGTTTACCATCACTCCATAACCATTCCGAAACGGGTTGTCGTTGTTGTGCCGAAGCAGCGATCAATCGTGAGTTGTTGTCTTGATCGTTGTGTTGTAAAATACCAAGGAAAATATGTTGTAACAAAAATTCTTCCCTGATTTCTTTGTTTTGCCTCAATGATAACATAAGCATTGGGTTCATCTTATTGAAGAAATCGTCCTCAATAAGTTGAATGGTGTATTGCTTAGCTTTCAACAAATCATTGAAATGCTTTCTTAATTTGCCGACAATTGGTAAACAGATTTTGTCAGTGAAACACACACGATTTACAAATCGATTGCGATGTAGCAGCTTCTGGAGAGGGCTTTTATGAAATAATTCATTCATGATTGAAAGATGTTTGCCATCTGTTAAGATCTGCATTACAGTGTATGTAGTTGGTTGAAGTACTTTGTCGATCACACAAATATTGACTGAACCATACGCCAAACAAACTTTAATGTTAGCATCCTCAATTTTGAAGACAATCTGTAAAGAAATGTAAATATCTATAGTTCTCTAAGTAAAGTTTTAAGGAGATTTTAAGATACTATTGGTTTCTTGTCACAATTGAGCAAAAACATAGTTCGAATCTTTAGAAAAGTGTCTATGCGCTAAACACAGGTATTTCTATCCATAAGCACAATGCTTATAAACATATTCAGACTCTAAAGGGCTAAATACACTACACAATATATTGTCAGAGAAATATAGTGTCAGCAATATATTGGAAAGGTTTCCGCAATATATTGTCAGCTAGATTTGCAATATTCCAACAATATTTTTAGAGGAAGAAAAAATTCCTTTTTATAATAGAGCACCTGGTGTTTACTTCGTACATTACGGTCCGAAAACAATATTGTTGAAGATTTTTCGTCAATATATTGTGTAGTCTAAGCCCTTAATTTAGGAAAATAAAACTCCTGATTGCTTAATCATATACCGACCAGGTCTATAGGGTCTAAACGGTATGTCTCAGACCCCTCAGACCATTTTATTTATATATTGACTTTTTAAACCCTGGACCAGGCTAGATCCACCATCTTTGATCGTGGGTTTTTAAAAAGGTGGTGCGGTACAATTTATACAATATAAAAGTTTCCGTTTAAAAATGTTTCACCTACATTGAGTGATGGTACTACAAGGGTACCACATTCAAAAAGATTCTACTTAAATGTTTTTTTTTAGCTGGGATTGAGAAATTGTATCTAAGGGAGGGGAAATAAAGGCAAGTGTATTCATCCCTTTAAATTTAAAACCTGAAGTTTTAAAGTGCGCATACCTGTCCATTTTCAATGGTTGATTTTAAGATCAACTTATCATTTTTCAAGAAAGATTCAAAGATCAGTCCACGTTGCTTGGCTTGTCTTGTGAAATGGTGATAAATTTGTTCCTTCTTATCTGAAGTTTCGGGTTCCCATGTTTTGAGGTAATCATTATATGCACCATCAAGTGGACAAAATAATGTGATCTTTTTCTGTTTTTCAAGACTTTTTCGAATGTGCTTGATCTTCAAAGCATCTTGGAAAAAGTGTTTGCATCCAGAAACTTCCACTGATTTAATGAGTCTTCCAAAAGCATCATCTATGGAGAGAACAATATATTATATACATTAGAGTCTCCATAACTCGAACACGCATGGAAACACAAATCTGTTTCGATTTGTGTTGTAAGATCTATAAGGCATTTTAAACTGAAGGGACCATAAAACTTGTTCGTAGTTAAGGTAACGTTTGATTTATTAAGGTTTGAGTTAAAGAGACTCCATTATATTTTTTTGTAGAGGCAAATACTTTTGAATAGTAAAAATTTAACTAATAATCCAACTTTGCTAAATGCATACAGCAAACACTAACCCATAGTCTTCTATTTAGTACATTTAAAATCAGCGACAAAATATGTGGCAATTTCTTGAAAAATCCCTCCCCCCCCTAATATCAGTGTTGATGTGAGCTTTTTCTGAGCATGGTGGCAGCCTTTCCACCCATCAACATTGATACTAGGGGGGGGGATTCTTGCCACAATATTTAGTCCCAGATTGTAGTTAGTATCGTTAATTGGGCTATTCCAGAAATAGTCTGCACCCCCTATGTTGAGGAGGTGTGACGTCCAGGGTGGTATGGAAAATAAAAAATCCAGGGTGGTCCGGTTTTTCGAGTGTAAAAATCCAGGGTGGTCCAGTTTTTAGAGTGTAAAAATCCAGGGTGGTCACTTTTCCCGAAAAAGACCTCCTCAACATAGGAGGTACAAATTTTTTCTGAAATAGCCCATTGTGTTTATTACGAGCTTTTGATACTTTGAAGAGGACATTTTATTACCTTGTAGAGATCTCTTCTTTCGACTTTTAGCATTGTTATTGTTGTTAGATGCAAGTGCCGATTTCAATGTATTGAAAAGATTTTGTTGATCTCCAATCCTTTGCTATAAGAAAGAAGGAACCGTAAGCTGACCTTATGTTGAAACCCCATCTATTCCGTTAACCTTATTTAACATAAGGTTGGAATCATTTTTTGAAAAAGATTTTCTCTGACTTAATGTGAGTTCAATCAGTGATCCCGAACTTCTCATTATTTCTATCTCTTAATAAGGGTGACAATATTAGATTGGGTTATTGACATTAGACCAATATGCGGTATCGAGAAAGAATATTTTTTGAAAATTGTCAATGGATATATTGGTTGAAAATATTTCTAGTCACCCAAATATTAAGTTTGAATATAAAGTATGGTGTAGCCAAAACAGGCCAAAAGAACATTTTCAAATGAAAATCGAATCTTTATAATCAAGAAAAAAACACTGTATGGTTCGTACTTATAATCGGCGCGTGAGTTTAGTAAACATAAGAAAAACAATTACAAGGAAATTACAGTTGACGTTCTCTAATTCAATTTTCAAGGGAGATCGGATTTCCATCGAATAAGGGAGCTTTTTGAATAATAGAGCGTTGTTTATGAGTGATGACTGGGACTGTATCGATTGTATCGAGTAGTAGAACGTCGAATTAGAGAGCATCAACTGTATACTTGAAAATTACCTCCAGCATTTTTATCATATTGTTCATGTCAGATAAGGAGTTGACATCAAAACTTGGTTGGATTTTCTTGCTGGTCACTTCAACTCCACAACAAAAGTTCTTATCATGTGTTGATGACATGCGAGCTCCTTGCATTATGTAATTTGGTCCCTAAAACAAAATGTGTACCAGTTCTATTTGAAGGGACATAAAAACTAATTTTTCCTTATTTTTATGACACTGTAATTATCTATTCATGGTATTAAAAGGTAATTATAATGGCATAAAAATCTGCTCTCCTACACAGATTTTGCACAGAATTTCCTCATTCGCCGTACCAGATATAAAAAGCTTCCGTCGTGCCTGAAGTATGCTGGCATAAGCTTTAGATTTTAAACCTTATATCAATATATAACCATGAAAAAAAAACTATTTCTTGCCCTTTATCATATTTAAAAAATTGAAAACTTACAGATCCACTTTGGAAAATATTGATGTATGTTTCGTGAGGTTGGCAGCACTGCGTGCAATTCTTTACACCTGTTTACATAAGAAATTGAATAAAAACGTAAATTCGTGTGAAAAAACTCTTCAAAAATAGTTAGGAGGGTTAAAGCGTTGGTGATCAGAATGGTTAATCAAAAGAAACGAACTTAAAAAACTATAATTTTAATACCTGAACATCTTGGTTGTGGAGTTGGGCAAATGGTTGTTGGAGCTAAGGTAAGAATAAACCAAAATTCAAAATAAATTGAAAAAGAATGTTTGAAAGTTCCAAACCTTTTGATAGTGGTAACAATTAAAAAAAACAGTCTTTTGAATAACTTAATATGGGTAAGAAAATATCAAATTTGCAAATAAAGTTTTTTAAATATTTTTTATGGTAAGACAAGGACAATCATCATTAACAGTGTTGATATGCACTGATGGACATAACTTAAGCTGACAAAATCAAGTATGAAAATTGAAGAAAAGTGAAATTTAGTATGGACTATTAAGCAGGATGTCAAACTCTACTGATAAATGACACCATGATGATTTTTAGAAATTAGGAGCGAGACAAACATCTCAACCTGGTGTAGTGGTGGTGGTAGTAGTAGTTGGAGGGGTCGTAGTAGTAGTTGTAGTGGTTGTTGTTGTGCTTGTGGTGGTTGTGGTTGTTGCTGGATGGAATTAATTGAAACGATGTTAGAAGAATTTTCCCACATTCATTCTTTTCAATAAGCTTTGTGTTAGTCTGTACCTAATCTAACTGTTCTTACATAACAGGGGTTCACCTGATTTCTAGGTAAACCAAGTTCTATTATTTCAGTAGTGAATTATATTAACACTAGTATTAACTCTGTCTGGCTGAGGTAAAACTTATTTTTTCTAAAATTTTGAGCTTGGATATCCAGGCTAACTCAACCCCACCCGCTTATTAAATTTTGAGTTTTTTCCAACCCCCTGCTTATTCCAAACCCCCCGGCTATTAGGTACCCATGAGTAAAGTGAGATATGATAGACATAAATTGTAAGCCAGAGATGGAGACTATTTCTTTACTTAAACAGCCTAAAAACAAACCAATTAATAAACTGCCAATTTAGGCCATGCCACTTTCTCAGGCATCAGAAATCCATTAAACCATTGACATATTAATACATAATAATTATAAATGTCCATTGTTTTTTTCTTCTTACCATTGCTTTAATAATGGAGTGTTTCAATTATGTTCAACATGACATCCTGATAAGCAAAAGGTCTATTCCATAAAGCTTTGTCCCTTCAAAGAGTGTTGTTGTTTAATTGTTTAATTTTTCAACTTTTGACACAAATTTTTGAGAAACCATAAGATCTCTTACTAATTTATTATAAGCAGTGTTAAACAGTACATACTTTCTTTTTATAAGCATAACGCTTATAAGCATATGAAGGCTCAGATTTATAGAATTCCTAAGCATAACATAAGCATATATGTCAGCCTGAAATATTTTTCAAGTTGTCATTTTTTATCAGTTTAAAATGGTTTGGTTGAGGTCAAGTAAAAAAAAAGACATTCCACGGCTACCACTGCTCCCAAATCTGAACAAATTTTTACAAAATTTCTAAAATTTCACTAAAACTTGGCTCGGGGTGAATTATAAGCATGATTCATAAGCATATAATAAGCATAATCTATGCCTGGATACTTTGAGAACTCAAGCATACACGAGCCTGACCAAGGGGTATACACTTGCTTATAAAAAAAAAACATGTATTAACCTTAGCTAACCTGATAGCAGATGACCATGATCTCTTAGGCGCATGGTAAAACCTCTGACGACGCTTAAAAATTATCGACATTTTTTTCGAAAATGTCATTTAGTTTCTCTATATATACTTGTAGTTCACTCCCGGGTCGAAAATGTCATTTAGTTTCTCTAAATATACTTGTAGTTCACTCCCGGGTCGAAAATTTTCAAGATTTTAGTAATTTTCAATTCAAAAATTCCGGGACCGAATTTCACATTCGGCCCAAGAGTGAACTGCAATATTGCTGGATGGATTAATTGTCACAATATTTGAGAATATTGGCCTTTTCAGGCCTTTTTCACAAAATTAAGTCCTCCCAGAAAATTTCAGAACATGCCAAATCTCAAAAAATAACTCCACAAAAATTTTCCAATTGTGCAAATAAAAACTCCCCATTTTCAAACTTTATTTTCCTTCTTATGAAAAACTTTAAAGGGACATAAAAGTAGTAAAATGTAAACATTGAGCAAACCACGTGTCATTAAAGAGAACAATTTTTAAAAATCATGTGTCCAAAACAAACTTGTAAAACGATTGAAACAATCAAAATCAGCCATATTTGTTTTTATTTTTTATTTTGACATGTGACATTTGTTTTGATTTTGTAACCCGCTGCATACGGTTTGTATACAAATTTCATCAGTACTTTTATGTCCCTTTAATATTTAATGTAAATCAGCATTATGTTATCAATATTTCTAATTTCTGAATCGCTACTAAATTCAATATCGAAGCCCCATTTCCTTAAAAAAAATCCACTCAAATTTTGCCAAAATAAAGTCTACAAGAACAACTTAAAGAAATCTGGCTTAGTCTGAGCCTGCTTAAGTTATAACAAAAATCTTTTTTTGTCAAAAGTTGAACTTTTCTCTCAATTCACAATTTGCCCCCTTTTTCGAACTCAATCACACAGCTTTGTTGCCATATCCTTTCTTTGTAACTATGCAAAATTCTTACAAATTCGAGATAGCTTATTCTTCAGATTGTTTGTTTTCCCACATCCCTTAGTTTAGAGCATTGATGTGGTGTGCAGAAAACAATTATGATCTTTGACCTTAACTCGTGTCTATTGATTACTGCATTATATTTAATTATAAGAGTGTCAGAACAAAATTGCCAGAGTGGAAACGATGCAAAGTCCACGCCAAATTGTTATTATTTTAAATTGATATCTACGCCAAAAACCAAAAACCCTGGGATATTTGATTTTCTCATGCTTAAACATTGCTCTAAATAAGCTTTATATTCTATTTACACTCCACGCTGTTATATGAGGCCCCCCAGCCGCACCTCTAATCACGCTATCACGCAAAAAGAATTTCTCCATCACGTATCACGAAAATCGTAAAAAATAGCGAAAAATAGCCCAAATCACGCATCACGCCTCAAATTTTGAACACGCCATCACTCCAAAAAAAGTCTCTAATCACGCCATCACGCAAGAAAAAAGTCCCAATCACGCCATCACGCAAACCGCTGGGGGGCCTCTTATATGGCGGTCGAGGGAGAGGCGGAGCTTAATAATCCTGGCATAAAGAAATCGGGTGTTAAGATGGCGGTCCTTCTCTCGTCTTGAAAAGCTTTGACTTACGCCAATATCTAGCTTTATATCCATTTCTTACGCCAATACACCAAAAGTGATTACTGCCTCATTCCAAATATATTCGGTGTACTGTGCACCATTTCCAGCCTGGCAAAATTGTTTATAAGTCTGGGATAGACAGTTACATCAAAATGCCTCGAAAATGTCAATATGAAAATTGTGTAATCAGAGAACGTATGTCTCGCTCATTATAAAAAGGCCGAGACAAACTTTCAATAATTGGATTGTAACATCGAGTTAAGTCTCTTTTGTTAAGTCACCAGGGGGTAAATAAAACAGACCTTGATACATTTATCGTTCGTTTCAACTTGACAATTCGTTTAAAACTCAGCCTCCTAAATATTTGGGGTAGGTAAAATATGTACAAAGAAATTCATACTTTTCCAACCCGGCCAATCTTTAAAAAAGAAGCGAACAATAAAATGTAATAACCCTTTCCAAATAAACCTCTTCGGTGGCGAGCGTAGTCTACTCTGACGTAATTGTAAAATTCATGTAATGGGAGTTTGACATAGTAATGTAATGTTGTTTGGGGAATTATGAAGTTCTCGGGAATTCCGATTGCATTTATTCAGGTTGATTTTTTATGACTTCTAATGGTACTTTTTCTAACGAGTTTGATTACTCTGTTCTCACACTTATGTCTTTTTTTTCGCGTCCTTTTTCGTGATTACTTTTGTTTATATTTTTAAAGACAGGTAAGAAGGCATATTGATGTAACTGATAGATAACCTGGGGAGTTGGTTCAAATTGCTAATTGTCCTATCAAATTGCTAATTGTCCTATCAAATTGCTAATTGCCCTAGCAGAGGCCCACCAGCGGCACCCCTAATCACGCCATCACGCAAAAAATTTTCTCCATCCCGCATCACGAAAATCGCTAAAATTTGTCCTCACGCAAAAAATAGCAAAAAATAGCCCAAATCACGCATCACGCCTCAAACTTTCGCCCTATCACGCATCACGCCAAAATCTTGATCACGCCATCACGCCAAAAAAAATCTCTTATCACGCCATCACGCAAGAAAAAAGTCCCAATCACGCCATCACGCAAACCGCTCTAGGGGGGGGGCCTCCTAGCAAATATAACACAGTGCACTGGGCATAAACACAGATGGGTAGTAGGTCTGTCAATCATATTTATTAACAGATATGTTATGTTCAGACATCAGATCAGAACAAATCAAAATGAAAATATTGAAAATTGTCAAGCAAAGACAAGCAAAAGTAAATAAAGAAAGTAAATAAAGGGAAAGTGTAAAAGAAAACAGCTTATAGTTATAAAATCCAAACTTTCAGCTCATTTTCACTTTCATCACTAGTCTGGTGATCCATACAAGGACATAAGGACCATACAATCCCATCTTTCCATCATCAAGAAAAAAAAAATTCCCTTGTTTCCCGCGCAAACTCACGTTTTGGAAAGGATTTCAAAATGGTGGCATTTCACTGCGAGGATTGCTCCACCACAAAGTGTAAATCTTCATCAGTAACCAAAATGGTAGCCCAGCAGTTGCCGAAAAATCTGGAAAAATTCAACAACGTGCCTTGGCACGACTGCTCATTGTAGTTTGATTTTGGACCTCTTCTGCAGACCATAAAATGGTAAGTTGTGTGAATTTTTCAAAATTACTACTGTTTGTTTATTCCTTTCCTTTTAGATGAAACATTTTTCTATAGATCAGATTACTTTACCAACTTTAATAAAGACAAGCTTTTTTCTGGTATATACCATGTAGGCGGGTAACTTGCACTGCTGCATCAGTACAGTGGAGGCTAACATGCATAGCCCTCAAATGAATGACCTGGCTGGTCCTTAAAATACAAAGTTAAATCAAAACAACTACCTAGCTGTATTGTATAAGGGTTGCGAAGCAATCCAGACTCCACCTCAGTTCGCAAGTTGCTAGCAAAATAAGAGACACTCTAAAAATTCCTCTAATAACGCCGCTATAGAGACAGGGTCGTAAGAGCCTTAATGCCCCAAACATACCACGTAATCTACGGAGGCACAACACCCGCCCCCGCCCGCCGCGCATAGCCCTTTTTTTTTCCTTCTAGTTATTCTACTCTAAATGGTGCCTTAATAAAATCGAACGATATTAGTCGAACGATCGAACATTTTTATTCGAATCACGAATCGTCTGTCGAAAATCATCAAAACATAAAAATAAAACAAAAACAAAAATGTACAAAGATAGTGGCTTGTTGGTTCTAGGGCAGTTTTGATTTATTTCTTGACAAATTCGACAAATTTGATTACCTCCGTACTTCTTTATCATAGAATATCCACTTGGTTTTGCAAGGTAATTTTCGTTCATTAAAAGAGCACTCCTCCCACCCGCCCGCGCGACTTGCAAAAACCTCTCATTAATCGACCTTATTTGATACTTGATACTTGCTGTTAAAAGTCAAGGGATGATAAAGATCCTTTCTGTCAACGTTCAAACTAATTTTTTTCCATTTAACAGCAAAATATACATTTAAAACCGAAGAACCACCGCTTAGATTGCTTAGATGCGTGCCGTCCGCGCGGCAATTTGATCAACTTCACATTCTAAGTCCGTGTTTCGGCTTCCGGTAATTTTGTTGCTGTTCACTGTCAGGGTACACCATTTTAAAACGGCATTTTTTGCAGTCCTAGCTACCAAACCGAGAAAGTTTTCGTGGCTTCAAGCCAAACCATTCAAGGTCATTTTGATAAAATCATCGGTTTGAAGATGTGATTTATATAGCAAATTTTCGCTTGGGGTAGAAGTTAAAGGTACGTGCACAATATAGCAAAAATTCGCTTCACAAAAATGGTAGAGTAGAGCTGCGACCAGAGCTGCGTAGTTCATTTGTTTTGAAATTTTGTTGCTTTGATTTCATCGGTCAGTCACTTTAATCTTTCTAACAGCAACTCTTCAAAAACCATACTAGCTTTAATGCTTTATTAATGTTTAATCCTTGTACTTTATCTCATGAACAGAAAAGTTTTATTTTTATTTTTATCATTCAACATCCCTCATGTAATTCTGACACTCTTTTTTAGAGCTGAAAATAATAGGAAGGTTTTTCAGAAGAGGGAAAATCCTTTTTCAATCAGTGATTCCTACTTTCATATTATTCCTATCTCTAAAGAAGGGTGTCTGAATTAGATGAGAGATGTCAATACTAAACCAAGCAAGATTTAGACACTGAAATTTAACAAACCATTCTATTTTTTGATACTACAAAGTCAGAGCTATCTCGGGAATGATCTTTCTGAAAATAATCCTAGGAAAACAACACCCAAAACATTGATTTTTTGCCTTAAAATTACCATTTCTCGGCACCAGGTGGCAGGGTTTTCAGTAAATTTTAGGAAGGTATTGATACTGATTTTCTTTATCTACTTTTCATGCTGAATCTTTTGGTAGTATCGTTTCTAGAAAAATGTTAGTAAAGAGGGGACCCTTGATAAGTTCCATCAATTAACTGAAAATCAATTTATTAAAAAACTGTAGGAGATTCGAAGGGCAAATTTTTCTTATCAGCTCTATATACACCCTATTAGGGTCATAATATCATTTGCCCTGATTTAAGGGGTGCCCTACGAAGTGTCACAATTCACTACCTCGATCGCTGGTCTAATATTGTAGAAATGATTTTGCTGGTTACCAATTGTTAGAAATTATGAATAATGACAATTCAGCTCAACCAATTCAGAAAGAGGATTTTGTAGTAAATGAATTTAAATTTTAATAATTCTATCTGACTAATGTCATACATGCAAAATGACATTTCAGATTTTCTTTCAAAAAACTCCAAATCCAAATCACTTACTTGCAAGCCTTTTTAGTAAGAAGAATAATCTGGCAGATTTACATGCACCTCTGCAATAACTCTCTAAAAGCAAATTAAAGAAACTTTCTAAGCCACTTATAACCAAAATTAAAACTTTGATTTTTAAAACAATCTTTTTGTACAAAAAAAGCAGACTTAAAAAGATACGAGGCAAGTTTCAAAAGCTGAGACTTTGGCGCCCACTATTTAAAGTGAAATATAGCTTAATAGCAAAGTAACTTGCTAAAAAAGTAAGAAAAAAGGGTTTTCGGCATTCTTTTCTCTTTTTGGGTGGAAACAGCAAGCTTTTAGATGTCAAAAAGGGGTGCCAAAATTAGTAATCAGAGGCACCTATGCAAGATTTTTCAAATCAATTTTGAGGGGTGCTTAAAAACAAGAGGGACAAAATTTTGTGCCACTTATCTTTCTGCACCCCTTAAAAATTGACTGCTTGGGGTGAACACCTGTCCTCTCTGCCATAATACTAGTGATTAATACAGGAACTAATACGTAAAAGTTTAATCTAAATTTTTTCTTGATTGCTTCCCAAACAAAGTTGAAAATGACAATAGGAGCATTTGGCTCTGAAAAGTGTTAAATTGTCAGATGTTAAATTCAGTTTGCTAGCTGGTTTGACTGCCCCCAAATACCCACTACTTTATTTCATTCATGTCATCATGCTAAGCAAACTCTCAAAGGTTTTATGTGAATTTCTTGTAGAGGGCAAACTGCCATTAACAAGTAGTAAAGTCAAGAGTGATATTTTTGTAGGGGGTCAGGGTTTGTTTGAGTTGTATCTTGAAAGTATATATATTGCATGAATGCATGAATATTTATTGTATGAGTTCAGGTGGTAATTAGTTTGTATGATAGTTGTGGATTTTCTGAGTTTTTAGATGAAATGACGGGTGAAATTTCTTTCATTGATTATCGTTATGAGTTTTCTGGAGTTTTCACAATCAAATGAAAAATCAGGTTGTATGAATTCAAAAATAAAGTGAAGATTAGTTTTAGAAAATCTGGTTTGAGCCTTGATTGAATTTTTGATTATTTCTTTAGAGTTATTTTACAGTTTTCAAACCTGTTGTGGGTTTGTTTATCCAAGGATCGAAAGAAACTCCATCACGTAAAATCTTTGCAATCACACTCTTTTCGTATTCTTCTCCTGAGTTAAAGTAGGAGCAAATTTTTTTCAGAAAATAGCCCTATTTTAAAGTACTAGTAGGTATCAGAGACGAATGTTTGTTGTGGAACAGCTTATATAATACTGAATTCTCACTTCTAGTTTAGCAAATGTTTTAAATCAAAAGCTTCACGGAATAGTGAATTTTCTTTCCAAAATAATAATTGGAACCTGGACTTTTTATTACGAGAAACTTGATTTTTAGGTAACTTTTTTCGTTTCACAAGCCAAATCCTTAGAATTTTATTCAAATTACTTCATCCTGAATTCATGCATTTTATAAGCCTTTTTAAAAATATGATATTTTTGTAAGCTACACTTTATAGATAACCCTTTCAATTTTAGTTTATTTGATTTTCCGGGTTATATTTAATTCACTTACCTATGATCGGCATAAGTATCAAAAGCCCGGGGAGGCCACTCATATGATCTGGCCTACGTCATGTGCCGCGCTTAAGGGTGGGGTTTTTCAACATCCCAAAATGCACTGTAAGGGTGTGTTTCTGTGAGATTGCACTGTAAGGGTCGAATTTTAAAACAAATCCAAAATAAGTGTTAAGAAGAAAGGTTTTTACTTCTCGTTTATTTGAAAAAGTTTTTATTGTCTGATAATTACAGCTCTGACCAGCTCTGACAAGAATAATTTTCTCAGTTTTTCTTTGAAACAGAAAATTTCCCAAGCTTCTTCTTACACGCAGGTTTACAGCTGAGAAATATAGTGCACTATAAGGATTGGGTAAATCAAGAGAAAATGCACTGAAAGGGTACGATTTTGAAAAGCAAATTTTGCGCGGCACATACCGTCGTTTCGAAATCAAGTGCCCCCCCGGGTTAGTGTATTTGGAATAAATACTTACTGGTTGTCTTGGCACGATTCTCTGCTGCAATAACTGAAAAAAGACAAGTGAATTATTGTAATAAAATGGACTGTTCCATTTCAAATCCATACAGGAGGAGGGTTGACAAACCTTTTCAAGCCAAAAATAACTCTAGAAAATGTGGGGATACCCCTTTGGAAAATGACAACATTTGCAACAAAACCCTTGCTAAAATTCTTCTTCACACCTTATAGTGAGGGTGGAAATCAGTCTAATCAGTCTTTTACCTGACTTTACCTTTGAAAACTAACTTTTTTAAATAATATGTTAAGATATTATGAAAATTTTAAAATTCTTTTGTCCTGTTAGATTAGTCTCATCGAAAATTATTTTTTGTCACTGTATGACGTAAGTTTTGGGTGGAAATAGAGCACTATGATAATAGTGATTTATTAAAAATATTAATTTTTGTTCATTTAATAACCAAAACCTTATTACGAGTTAAACAATGGTGTGTGTTTTCCTTTGAAAATGATTGAATCCTATTGGTTGAAAAAGTATCACGTGGCTTCCCCGAAGTAAAGGATAAGAAACTCATGTAACTTATGGCATGTCCAAATTTCATGTTTTTAAATTTCAAGTTTTGCTGACGTCAGCATTTTTTGGTTTTAGCCTAATAACTTTTTTTTGTTGTTAAAATTAATTTTTAACAGTGATATCTGAATTCTACATCCTGATACGCCTCTTTAAATGTATAAATGAACATTTCTAAGGCCCCCAATTTCCTGCGCCCAACTTATGGCTTTTGGGACATGCCATAAGTTACATAGAGAACATTTTATACATTTCCTTCTCACAGACCCGATAGAGTTTTTTGAGCCCGTAGTGATGGTAAAAGTAACGGCCTGAAACTTGATTTAAAATAGTATACAATGTTTGTTGATTTGATTATTTTCAGCGGAGACAAAAATTGGAGTATGATATTCCACTAGGGACGATATTTTGGCCAAATTTTCCTGTGGGTAGGGTCCCACCGGGTCTGTGAGAAGGGGGTGTTTTTATTACCTTTAGCGCACGTATCGCCAGTGATTTGTTGAATGAAATCTTTATTCAGTAAGTCAGTAGCTGATTTGACTTTGAGATAACGATCATTAGAACGTGTGATTTTGTTCATTTCAACTTGTGTCGCTTCATCACCCACCGCAATAACAAAAATATCAACACCTAAAAAATGAAGACAAGCTTTAATTTTCCCAGTGCGTAACATTTTTTGAAAAATAAGAAAATTTCACCTGTTTTTAAAATTGAAAACTACAAACTAACACAAAAGCTTGTAAATTGAGATTTTGTTAATGGTTTTGGGTACCATTAGAAAGGTATTTTTGTACTCTTCCAAAAATCATCTCTTTTATATCTTTTTTATCTAGTGGTCAGGACTAAAAGCCCTAAGTCTGGGACTTGGTATATTGGGTTATTTTGAACATACATATACGTCACTCGGGTTTAAACCAAACAGACTTTTCGTAATA
The DNA here is from genome assembly GCF_902728285.1 of Clytia hemisphaerica. NCBI lineage: Eukaryota > Metazoa > Cnidaria > Hydrozoa > Leptothecata > Clytiidae > Clytia > Clytia hemisphaerica. The sequence continues at coordinate 750,927 of NW_027104229.1, read as the reverse complement.
AGCATCCTCCGAACACCGCATGGTTTATGGGTTAAAGATTTTTAAAAATCCTATATTAATAAAAGTTAGCAGGATAGCGCAAAGGTAAATTTAAGGTCAATGCTGAGATCTACACGGTTAAAAGCCTAGTTTAAGAACAAGTTAAGAACATTTCGTTAAGAACATTTTTAGGTTTAAAACTCAAAAAGTTAAAAACATTTATGGACGGCTTCAAAAAAATGGATGTTCTTATAATATAAAAAATAACGTGTGATACAGTCATACATGCAGAATAATAATAAGGCTTTTTCTTACCTCTATCATAGAGTGGCTTGGATGCGCTTACTGGATCTAATGCTCGCCCATTGGTTTCTTTGGTGGGATTTTGTGCTCCGTCCGTTAATAAGAAGAGAATCTTTCGGACACCGGGTCGATCGCCTAAACAATGAAAAGAATGACGATCTTTAAATACATTGTGAAGGTATGCAATTTTAGTTTTTAATTTAAGATTTATCTAGTTAAAGATAATTAAAAGCCTCCACCCCATTTTTCTTTCTATCGATAAAAGTGAAATCTCACTTTTGTCCCAGGGACAAAATCAGCATGTCTTTTGGGTATTTTCCTCACTTTTTGTCCCATAAAACAAAAAACAAAAAAAAATCATGGGCCATGCACTTTTTTTCTTGTGTTGGTGGGATAGAGCATGCTGCATTACCGCAACGCGAAAAAAACTTCTCCTGTCCCCAAGCCTTAAGTGTGAACCTGTGACTTTCTAAATAGTAAGGTATCTAGAGCCCTTTTGAAAGATAAAAAAAATCACCTAATGAGTGTTTTCAACGAAAACTTCATCATTTCTAGCAAGCTCTTGAACGGTTAAAGGGACATTATGTGAGTCGAATTTTCGGTTATGGACCTAAATGGAGCTCTTTATTTATTATAGCGACGCTTGTGTTTAGAGGACTTGATTTTCGACAAAGAATGTAGTTAGCACATCACCAAAAATCTGGATTTTTTAATCCATTTCTTGGTGATTATTTATAACTTGATGATTTTCGAAAAATATCTTTCAATTCGATTTTTTCACTGCTGCGATAGTTTCAAAAGTTTAAAGTGACATCAAAAAATAGAATCTTTGGGGCCCCCGAGAACCTGGGGCTTTAAAAATTCAAAAATGTTTCGAAATGGAATAGACGTTACTGCGAAAAAAAATTAACGCCATGACCTCAAGGCTCTGGAGAAAGTTACTTTGATCCATTTTCGAATCAATAAACTTCGTCAAGTTTTTAATACCCTCACTACTAATATTGTAAAATTTGTTACCTCCTCGAGGCGTGAATAATTGATAGTTGGCAATATCAAAAGCCAAATCGATTCTTGTTCGATAGCCTTTGTACGGTAATCGTTCCACTCTTCTCGCAATCTCTTCAAGATCAAAGACTTCATTGAATTTCAATTCTAATGAGGTTTGGGTACCAAAATCACTGAAAATGATAGCTCCATAATGCGATGTATTCTTTGAGATCCCAAAACTAAACGAAAATATAATTTATTATAATGTATAATTTCTATGACGTAATCTGGAGTTCAAATTTTATCGAAAACTGGCAAAGCTTCGTGCTTAAAAGTTTATCAAAGAACGTGACCATTTCATTTTTGGGGTATCTTATGTTTGATACAACAAGTTCATTCAATTTTGAATTATCATGTTATTGGTTTCCTTTGTTACAAAACTAAAAGAAGCCTTTCAATTGGCTCATTTTGGGTGTTACGTCATTTTCAGCCAATAGAATAGCATCATTTTTTTAAGAGTCAATTTGAACCTTGAGGGGCTGGTCTCTACTTTCGCCCGAAATGGGCAACAGTTTTTTTCTTAACCTTTCTTTGCCTGAAGAAAAGATTACGTCATGAAAAGGTTTCGCGCGAACAAAGAAAAAAGTTGAAGGAAGTTCTACTTTTTTAAACCGTTACGTCAATTTCGACCAATGGAATTGCTTCATTTTTCAACCGATTTATGCAAGGCGATTGCAAGAATGACGAGAATCATGTGCACTGAACAATGCAACAAAGAATCCGGTAGGGACATGGAGGCGTTCTTATCGTGCACCCTGATACCTTTGGATAAGAACCCCGGCATTCGACCGATCGGCATCGGGGAAGTTCTTAGACGCATCGTTGGAAAGACTGTTACAACATTCCTGAGGAATGAAATACAAGAAGCAGCTGGCAATCTCCAACTGTGCGCTGGTCAGCTGGGTGGATGTGAGGCTGCAGTGCACGCGATGACAGACATCTACAATGACGAGAACACAGACGGTGTTCTACTGGTCGACGCTTCGAATGCATTTAACAGCATAAATCGTGAAGTTATGATGCACAACATTAACATCCTTTGTCCAACCTTGGCGATGTTTGCTACCAAATGCTATTCGAACCACGTCCGTCTGTTTGCGATTGGAGGAGCAGAGCTGTCGTCTTCTGAAGGTACAACACAAGGAGATCCGATCGCTATGGCTCTCTACGGCATATGTTTGCTTCCCTTGACCGACACCCTCCGAAACGTACCAGATACCAAACAAGTCGCGTACGCTGACGACATCACTGGTGCGGGTAAACTTGTTGCACTACGCAAGTGGTGGGATGACCTAACGCAACTCGGTCCAACTATCGGCTACTACCCAGAACCTTCTAAGTCATGGTTGATAGTAAAACCCGAAATGTATCAAACGGCACTCGACACATTCGAAGGTACGTCTATAAAGATCACAGCAAAGGGGCATAAACATCTCGGTGCTTCTGTTGGGGAAAAAAGCTACAAGAAGGAATTCGTTTCAAATAAAGTCGAAACCTGGGTTAAAGAAATCAAAACTTTGTCAGACATTGCAATAACTCAACCCCAAGCTGCGTATGTCGCCTTCGTTATTGGCTACCGGCAAAAATTCAACTATATCATCCGAACTCTAGACGATATATCAGAATTGCTTCGACCCATCGAAAATGTCATCCGTTTTCACCTCATACCAGCCATATGTGATGGCAGACAGTGCTCCGATATTGAAAGAAAGATCCTCTCGTTTCCGATCAAGATGGGAGGCCTTGGAATCATCAACATCGAGGATGAGGCTAAATTTCAAAACGAAACAAGTCGTTTGGCAACTAAAGTGCTAGTCGAGCGCATCATAACACAATCAAATGAATCAATTGATCCAAGTCAATCGAAAAAGATGTTGAAATCACTAGCCGCTAAACGAATTGGAGAACAAAAACGATCACTCGATCAAATCGTTCAACAACTCCCATCAATCAACCAAAAAGCTTTGGAAATCGCTTCATCTCAAGGTGCTTCCTCGTGGCTGACCACTCTTCCACTGAAAGAAGAGAATTTTGTATTGAATAAACGTGAATTCGCTGACGCACTCCACACGAGGTATGGCTGGGAAATGTAGCGACTGTCCATCAAATGTGCCTGCTCAGCCAACTTCACAATCGACCATGCGCTATCTTGCCATCTTGGCGGCTACGTTATCCATCGACATAACAACGTTCGCGATACTCTGGCAACCATGATGAATGAAGTCTGTCACGACGTGTCGATCGAGCCCCAGCTTATGGATTTGTCTCGTGAACAGGTCGATTTACCACGCTCATCTGTTACTGGGAATGAAGCTAGGGCGGATGTTAGTGCTAATGGATTTTGGCAGCGGTATCAAAGAGCATTTTTTGACGTGAAGGTTTGCAACCTTTTAGCTCCGAGCTATCGCATAAAATCTATTGGCACTACATTCACTTCCCTTGAAAAGCAAAAGAAGAGAGCATAATAACGAACGGATTCTTCAAGTTGAGAAAGGGACTTTCACCCCATTAGTATTTGGTGCTACAGGTGGTGTAGCCCGAGAATGCTCAATTTTTATGAGCAGATTAGCTGATAAAATCTCGGCAAAACAAAAATGCTCGAAAAGTGAGGTTGTGAATGGCATACGACGCAAAATTTCCTTCGTTTTGATCCGATCAGTGGTTGCTTGCCTGAGAGGTGAACGATCGAGTCGTTCGTTTACCCCAGAACAAGCGGCACTGAAGGACTCCAAACTGACGGAAATTTTGACGTCCTTGCATGTTTGAGTGTTGTGGGTTAGACGATTACATAGGCTACTTTTTCGAGGGTTTCTTTTCAGTTTTTCATCATTTTGGTCTTTTCAGGTGTTTCATTGTTCTCTTTTTTTACAATTTATACAAAAGTATGTTTGTTAATATATTTGACCCATGTAGTATATCATTTTGATTAAAATAAACGTTCATAACTCAAAAAGAAATTTTCAACCGACCAATGACCTTACAAAAACGTCAAAAAGTTTTCGCTAATGTCGCGCGAAAGCGGAGACCGGCTTTTAGAACGTGGTATGATATGCACCACTGGAGAGTCTTCTGAGAACTTTTAGAATTTTCCACCCAATACGTCACTTAAACAATAGAAAAAGTGACGTATTGGGTGGAACAAAAACAGAAAAATTGCATAATTTCGTGAAGTCATTGCAGTGGTGCATATCATGAATAAAGATTACCTTGAAATGACGTATTGAACGAACTGCAACTGAGCTAAATACTCTTCTCGAATGCTTCCCGAGGCGTCAATCAAAAACGCTACATCAGCAATAAATTCACAGCCTGGATCCGAACCTTTTAAGTTTTCAGGTGCAAAACGATCTAAAAGGTTTTAATATAAGTTAATAAAAACCACTAAGCTTCATGCATAAACCCTGGAGGCATTTTTTCAGTCTCGGTCGAGAAAAATCGTTTGAGCGGAGTTTTTTGAATACCCTAATGGTAGCACTACTCAATGTGGAAGTAAATGCACTGATAGTGTTTGAACCATAGATTTATAAAGCCCAAAGGGCTAGATGTAAAGCTTTTGCTGAAAAGTGTGCCGTGTTTAGGTAGGAGATCCTACCTAAGTCACGTGAGATTACAATAGAATTTCAGCACTTGCCCAATCAGAAGCTTCGTGGATTTTTGAAAACAATGGCAACAATATTTTTTGTCGATATTCACTTTTTTTTGCCTGCGATAGCTTAAAGCACGACATCTAGCCCTTCGGGCTTTTTAAATCTATGGTTTGAACCTCCGAAAATCTTTGATCAAAGATGGTTGATATAGCTTAATCATGGGTTTATAAAGATGAGTTATTGCAACAACCACTCCCAATGTCGTGGCCTAGCCACCCTGGTCCCCTGTCAAATCTGCCAATTGTACAGGCTGTCCCTAATTAAAGTATCGAGTCGAAACACAACTATGAGTAGAAAGTCTTATGTGCGTGTTCACAAAATTGTATTTTAAGCTCTCCCTCTTTTTTCTTTGTCATTACGATTAATTTATAGGTTGTAACTACCTTTTGTAATAAGCCTGTGTGATGGAGAACGTTCTTATATTTTAGCGATAACACACACAAACTTTTTTACTCAATCGCATGTTCAAACTCGATACTTTAATTAGGGACACCCTGTATAGACCTTTTCATAAATTACGTCACGACCTTTACTTGCCTCGTTTTAAAATTATTGCCATGGCATGGTGATTAACTCTCAGCAGATTTTAGTAAAACTACTTTGTATTCATAAAAAAAATCATTTTTTCTCAAGGGGACATAATAACCATGGTAATTGTTTGAATACGAGACAAGTGATGTTCGTGACGTAATTTATGAAAAGGTCTACTATGTAGTGTTCTTTTTTGAACTTGAGGACGATGAAAAAACAATAGAAACAATGGGGGTAATTAAAAAAAAAATTCTTGAAATGAAATATCTTGAAATTACTTTCTAAAAGGTTCTCCAACTATCAGACATTGGTGAATCTTTGATGAAATCATTATTTATATAGTACAGACAGTTAGTTACACTAGCGTCCCGCCAAAATGCGTATCAAAGATTAATGCTGCGAAAGCGCTATATCTTTTACTTGACTCGCAAGCAAAGAAATGCGCTGCAAAACTTCTAAAGGGATTCATGAAAAAATAACCCGGCGCTTTTTAATGAAATTAACATTTTCAAAAACTATGAGAAATTGCCTAAAATTTGAGCCATAGATGAAAAAATTTGAGCCAAGCCAATCTTGAAAACTAATTTGAAGATGAACTTCCCAAGAAAAAGATCTACGGGGGAGACGGAACCCACCTAGATCCGCGCACCGCCGGACAGGCTATTTCCCGGAAATTTTGCCGGACCTCAAACACGGACCCATTTACATGTGTGGCATTATTTTTACTTTAGCATATAAACAAGGCCTTAAAATCAAAGCGCTGTCTCGGGAATTGAATGACAAAATTTGGTTGGTTGATATTTTAGCTGCTGCACGTTCGCAATCTGTTATTTTGTCTCATTTTAAAGTTTTCAAGTTTTAAATAGTTGTCTTGGGAACTTGAACTTGATTCAGGTAACTCTCATCCTTGTTGTTGTAAATACATCTTGTAGATGTTGTTTTTCTGAAAGCTTTATTTCCTAGTGTGACTAACTGACAGAGGGCTGTATAGATGGTATGAACTTATAGAATGTGGAAATTTCCAGGTTATTGAGGCAAGGGCTGTATCCATTTAAAGTTAACGAACAAACTTACTAAAATTGATATCTTTAAACAAGTTTGAGATGACTTTGAATCCAGCTTTCCCTGGTAATAATTCACTAATGGATTGTACCATCAACATTCGATATGGATGGTCAACTAATCCTTCCATTTCTTGGTGTGCGCCTAGGTTTATTCCAACAACCATAAATTTATATCTGACAAAAGAGTAAAAAGCCTCGTTTGTTTATCATAATGCAAGTATTGAATCCCTTTTTGAAACGTCAAGGAATAATTGGTAGAATGCATCTATTCAAGCAGTTGATTGTTGCTGGTCAGAGAGTTATTCATGACATGCACCACTGGAGAGTCTTTCCACCCAATACGTCACTTAAACAATAGAAAAAGTGACGTATTGGGTGGAGTAAAAACAGAAAAGTTGCATAATCTCGTGAAGTCATTGCAGTGGTGCATATCATGAATTGTCAGAAAATTATTCCTGGTAGATTATTATATGAATATGAATCACCTATCAACCTTTATTTATTACCAAAATTTATTATGTAGTATGAAATTTGGCCTGAGTTTATCAGGTGTGATGATGACGTCTAATTTTTTAGTTTTTCTGATAGTGCCAATGCAACTTTTCTGAATCCATCAGCGTCACTTCGCCAGAACCAATATAACCAAAGGTTGAGATGTAAAGGGCTACTTAGACTACACAATATATTGACGAACAATATTTTGACAATATTGTTTTCGGACCGTAATGTACCTTATTGGAACTAATTTTCGCGGGAACTAATTTTCACGGTCGAAAAAAAATATCCAAAAAATAGCAATTCGCGGGTTTTCATTTTCGCGGTTTTTTTCATTCTGGAATTTTCACGGTTTTTAATTTTCGCGGTTTTGCCCTTTTTTGGACAAATTTCTTTCATTTTCCCAGGGATTTTTCAAATTTTCCGATAAAATTGGAAAAATTTGTATTTCGCGGGAATTAATTTCGCAGTTTTTAACTCTCAAAATTTTTCGCGGGCTCAAATTTTCGCGATTTTGACGAAAAACCGCGAAAAACGCTGAAATTAATTCCCGCAAAAATTAGTTCCAATAAGATACGAAGTAAATAACAGGTACTCTATTATAAAAAGGAATTTTCTTTCTGTAAACAATCCCCCTATATTGTTGGAAATTTGCAAATCAAGCTGACAATATATTGCGGACGCTTTTTCAATATATGCCGGCACTCAGCCATATATCATCAATATATTTCCTGACAATATATTGTGTAGTGTATGTAGCCCTTATTACATAGACATTAATGAGAAGTTGAAAAATATTTCCGATTTCCGATTTTAAAATAGATATTCCTTCTTCTCTTTTCCTTTGGAATGGCTCAAGTTAGTAAGACGAGCTGATGTGACGATCTGTGTATGACTTTGCTAAATTTTCTGTAACCCTAACCTTAAAGGTTTTATTTTTACATAAGTGTTCCTGTTTCATACCTAGACACATATTTCATATCAGGACAGTGTCTAACTATTGTTATATTATGCTGATATAAGCAAAAAATGTTTTTCTTGCTCCACATCCGTGTCAATCCAATGTGAAAAGATTTGTGAATTAAAATTGATGAGTAAGCGAACGATATCACTCTTATTTAAAAACAAAACCTTTACAACCCTAACTTCTCTTCTCTCTCTCATTTCGCTCAGTAATTATGATTTTACCCCGAGGACGTTAAAACAGCTTGTTGTAATGATACATCTAATTTGGTGGTCAAAATAAGCAAGATGACTTTCTCGTTGCTGTTTGATTGTGCATCGTTGAAGATCTGGTCTGCATTTCGAATGATGTCTGGAATGTCTAGTTGGAAAGCCCTGCGAATGATATTAGAAAAACAGTTGAATTATGTTACTTTTTTCTTTTAACTGTGTTTTAAAAATGAACGTAACGGTTGCAGGGCCAATAGGGGGCAGCGCTTCCCTGTACAGCGGTATTTTCAAGGAGACGCCGAAAAACGAGGTTGCAAATAAATTATGCTCGATCACTAAATTCGTCACCCTTTTGCTTTATTCACGGCGGGAATTATTATCCAGTAAATTTCATAACAGAGTAATCTATAAAAGACTCCTAACTTGAGATTCACATATCAGTGAAAAGTACTTATGAGATTTTAGGCTATCAAATTAAGTTTGTTATCAAAAGAAATGGCTGTTTGCTTGAGAATTTACAAGTTTTCTCATCACGAAAAACTTGTAAGTTTTCCCCATAATGTTCATGTCTTTTCTTCGATATACTGTAGAGATATGTTATATCCTCCCATATCTCAGAATGGAACTTGACAGGTGAACGAACCTTCCCCTGGGTCAACCCATGCCATGTGAGGGGAATTGGGTAGTTAGTGCAAGGTTTTGACGGGGGCGCTGAAAGAGACTATGGTCGCGATTATAGACCTCAGAGCCTCCTGTAACTAAACCAAACAGATAGAAAAGAAAAAACCTAGTTAACTTAACAGTACCTTCTGCTGGGTAAAAAAGTAGCTGCTAGATCATCATATGTAGCTTGTGCATTATTACGACAGTTTACCGTATCACATTTAAACGGTTGTATGTATTCAACTCTCTTATTTGATTGGATAGTCAAACTGAAGCGGTTGCATTGTGTCAATTCTCGGTTCCGTAATAATGACGTAAACATTTCTTGAAGTCCGGAAATTTGCTTTCCACCTGTGCTATCGGACGGTACTTCGTAAATGATAGCAATATCCTTCCGTTGATTGCATATTTGTTGTGGAGAAACAATGCCTAAAATTAATCAGAAAAACTGTTTGTTAAGTCAGTCCACTGTAAATTGCCATCTCTTCAGAGTTCTATGTGAAAAAACAACATTTTTCAATTCCGTTTGTATAAGAGCCTCGTTCTTATCTTCACTGGCTTTTTAAAACTGAATTGGCACTAAGACAGGGGTGTGATCAAAAGACATACGAGAGGATACGAAGCTGTTATTTTGGCACACCTAAATGGAACATCTCAAGCCTATAGTAGGGGGCCAAGCCTATGGTTCCGTGACATCTTTTTTACGACCTAGCCATTTTTAGTCTATTCCAAAGAACAGTATATTACAAGATATTTTTGAGAGGGAGGATGCGGATTAGACCCGGGAAAACTTTTTATGACCAAAATAGTGGCGCCATAGGCAAAACTGCAAGGGAAAATAAGGGGAAAATAGCTGATTTTCAAAAGTCAAAATAAACGAAAATGTTTGGTATCATCTAAAAGAGCATGAAATTCTGAGCTAAAAATTGTATTACAACAACTCTCTGACTAAAACACACAAAGAAATACAGCCGCTTTAAGACCAACTAACTGTCAGGCTCTACTACGATTTGACGTCAAATCTTGTCTTGATCGTAATGACGTCGGTATGTTTTTGAACTTCAAGCGCCAACTGAAAATGGCTAGGTCGTAAAAAAAGTTGTCACGGGACCCCAGGCTTGGCTCCCTACTCCTAATCTTATTCTCTTAGATTATAGAGCCTGCAGTAGACTCCAATGAAGTATAAGCCCGAAGGGCTAGAAGTCAATCTCTTTGGTAGGATTTGAAGCCAACAAATCCTACCAAAGTTGCGCGGCCTTGAGCGACCCGCCTGGTTTTTACACAAATGACAGATTGAAACTAAAATTTACCGCTTAATTTCGAAAAATATATCACTCGAAAACAAAGGAATTCAATCCGTCATAAAAAATACGGCGCATATTTTAAGGCTTCAATTTTTCTTGCCTGAGAAAGGTTAGAGATTGACCTCTAGCCCTTCGGGCTTGAAACTCAATGGTAGACTCACACCATCACACCAAAATAATTTTCTTATCAATCACCCATCACGCCTTTTTAAACTATAGATAAACGCCATCACGACACAACTCTCCACCGCTGAAGGGCCTCATCATACGGCTCTTTCACCATAGCTTGAACAAATCTATCGAGTTGCCTTTTATTCGTTTTGTTATACTTTTTACAGAATGGTGTCAGTAGCGTAGACAGGAGGGGGCGCAAAGTTTGAATAGGAGAGCAGATTTTTATGAGACACTGTAATTATCTATTCACAATATTAAAAGATCATAACTGTGTCATAAAAATCTGCTCTCCTACACAAATTTTGCGCCCTCCTATCTACGCTACTGGGTGTATACTGCCTGCTAGTTTGTAAGTTTTTTAATCGAGTGTGATAATCAAGCCTTAACCACTAAGGAAAAGGCCAATACAATCTCACCTCATCTACGATGTTTTTGGATGCGATACATAGCTCAGTTCCCTAGCAAGCTTCATGCCTTGAAGGTACATTTTTTGACCGAATGCGTTATTAATCAAGCCTGAAAATACTTTTACGTGCTAAGTGAACCGCAGCATCCGATAAAACATCTCCTGTTCTGCAATCAAGATTGGTAACCACTAAACTATAGACCTTATCGGATTTTTTGATTTTTCTAAAAAAGTGATGTATTGTGGGATTGTTTCGAGTGTATTACAATAGAAATCTCTTAGGAATTCCTCGAGGGAATTCTATTGTAATACACTCGAAACAATCCCACAATGCATCGCTTTTTTAGAAAAATAAAAAACTCCGAAAAGGTCTATTGCGTCTTCATTAGACATATGGGATATGTATTTACGGACCTCCGAAAAAAGTTAAGAATTTCATCTTACCTATAAATGCGGCGATTGCAATCAGCCAAAAATATATTTTCACCATGTCAGCTCCGTCACCGTTCATTGCTACTGATTGTCTGATGTGAAAAGTGAAGGGTCATTCTCTTTTTCTTATGGACATTCTATTTATTTGAAGATTCACACAATCTATTAATGTGCGAGATCAAAAGATTTGTAGGATCCAATAACCATTCCTTTTTTTGTTTGAATTGTTTTGTTTGTTATTGTTTGTGAAGACTATTTTGGGTCCATGATTTTCGATATTTATCCTTACGTTTAAAGACTTTAATCTTTTATACGGAAACCCCCAGAATAGGCCGGATTTTGCCACCGGTTTCGAATTTTGAATAATGAAACCGTTGGCTTTTTCCAGCATATTTCTTGGTTCAAAGGCATCAGTTCCAGAAATATTTGATTCTTCTATGAAAGCATGTCTTTTTTTTCGAATTTTTCATCCCACCAACCTGAAACGCTTTCTCGTGTCTCCTCCCCATTTTTCTTTCTACCAATAAAAGTGAAATCTCACTTTGGTCGTTGGGATAATGGAGTAAAATTGATTCCATAATCAATTTTTCTCCATTGTCCCAGGGACAAAATCAACGTGTCCTTTTGGTATAAAACGAAACAAAAAACCATGGTACATGCACTTTTTTTTTCTGTTGGTGGGATAGAGCATGTTGCATTGCATCAACGGGAAAAAAGCTTCTCGTGTCCAAGCCTTTAGACCTTCTAGAAAATTTGATTTTGAACACTCCTTGCCGATCGTAGATGCTCATGACCGCTAGACCTGTCCTGGCCGTTCGTAAGACTGGTCTTGGAATTTGTTAGTAAATAAGTCTGCGACCACAGTCGGGGGCAACCCAAAGGCTCCTTTTTCGATAGCTGTCTACCCAAGTAGGGGAGGGCGCCACTCTTTCTCCCTGGATTGCTGCACTTACCCTTGATCCTTCTCTTTGTAATTGCTGAGCATCAAGTAGAGAGGCATCAATTACCATTTTGGAAATCTTTGGTATGACCCGGCTGGGGGTTGAACCCACAACCTTGCGTACCGTAGCCGAATGCTCTACTACTGCACTACGGTCGCTGTCGTAATTTGTTAGACTGGTCCTTTCCGTTCGTCATTGTTTGCTACTAACGATTGCATAAAAAGAAATTATTATAAAGGATGTTGACAGGTCTAACTAGGCCGGTTTGACACCGGTTTAAAATCGCTGCTAAAATCGCTTGTGGAGTCACATAATTTAGTAAGGAATTAGTGTAAAGTTTTGCAATACTTGATGACAGGGAACCTTTTATCGAAACTTATTTAATCCTAGCCTAGCTTTTTGTTTTATCATAGATATTGTTCGAAGATTGTGTAAGAAGACTTAAAAGTAATCATGATATGAACCATATAGATTCGACCGTTTTAGATCGTTTTGACTAATTAGAAGTATATCTATAACGGATTAAAGTTCTGTAAAAGCTGTTAGTCCTAAAACTAATGCCATTTTTGTTTTGTGGGACTTTTTGTAAGAGTTGTTAGTCCAAAAATTAAGTCTATTTTGTTAACCGGGACTTTTGAAAAGCATTTAAAAGACTTGTAGGGACTTGAATTTATCTTTGTAGTTTTCTTGTTAATTGTTTTGGATTATCAAGTTTTGTTTGTGTCAACATTATTAAGTCACTAACTAAGCTTTTTTTACATGAACTCGAAACAATCAGTCGCTTTAACCCTTTCCGGACGCATGATTTCACGGCTATATGACGCAAACAAAAATTCGATTTTTGACTGACTTTACGAAAATTGCAATAGAAAGTGATTGATAAAAGATATCATGATAAGTAATACCTAATTTTTTTCACATGTAATAGGGGTTTTGAAATACCAAAAAAAAATTTTTAAATATGGCTGACACCTGGTCACGTGACCGAAAAATCGGCAGATTTTTTTTCGGAAAGGCAAAATTTTTGACTTTGAATAAAGAAATAGAGTAAAAGGCATTTGCTTTACGCCTTGAACTTTGAATATGATTTAGAGAATTGAATTATTACTGACCGGGTAAAAAAAATTTCATGTCATAAGCTTTCCAAGAATCTGAGTAAAGTGATTTTTTGTCCAAATTTTTGAGCAATTTTTCCCTTACAGATTTAGCCTGAGTAAATTTGCAACAAACATTGAAACTTTATAATTCTTGTTGTAAACAAGATATCGAAAAGCGGTTTTTTGCAGGTTACGGGAAATTTATCTCAAAATCATTATTCAAAACCATGTTATTGCATTTTGGCGCAAAAACTGTTAAAATCTTTTACAAAGCTATGGGCCACCCGGTGGCCCGTGCGTCATATAGGAACACGATTCATGGGCCACCCAGTGGCCCGTGCGTCCGGAAAGGGTTAAAGGCTAGTCTCGCGATACGAGTGAATTTTTTTTGACGTTTTTGTAAGGTCATTGGTCGGTTGAAAAATGAAGCAATTCCATTGGTCGAAATTGACGTAACAGATGAAAAAAGTAGAACTCCTTTCAGGCCGGTCTCCACTTTCGTGCGACATGAGCGAAAATCTTTTGATGTTTCTATAAGGTTATTGGTCGGTTGAAAAATGAAGCAATTCCATTGGTCTAAATTGACGTATTGTTCGCGCTAAGGTTAAGAAAAAACTGTTGCCCATTTCGCGCGAAAGTGGAGACCGGCCTTGAGTAAAAACTATGACCTTGAACAAAAATGGACCTTTTTTTCTCTATAGAATGGACTGTGTTTGTTTTTTTATATGAGAACAAATTATATAAGAACAAAAGACTTCAAAGGCCAAAATGTTAAGAACAATGTAAGGCTAACATGGTGAAAATAAAAACAATTTAACATTTTTGGGCTTAAAATTAAAAAGAGCTAAGAATATCCGAAAGCTCGGAAAATTTCGGAGCTTCTTACAAAGAAAATATGTTGAAATATTACTCCACCACGTTAAAATATTCCAATTCGTGCTGTTAAACACCCCTGTCTCGAAGCCCCGCCGAAACATTTTCCTACAGCGGAGATAAAACTTTCTATCGAAATCCCAATGAGAGTAAAAAATCCAGAAAATGGTTTTAGAGTGTAACTTTTTTCATTGAATTTTAAATGAGGATAAAATAAAAGTCAATTTTCCAGGGGGCTGAAATTGTAAGGTCTGTTTTCCAACGAGGACGAAAAATGTGCCCAAATTTTTCCAGCAGGGTTTGGGTCCCAAAGGGCTTGTGACACAGGGTGTTTTTAAAAAGGATTCTAGGCTATTAGATGGGAGATGTTGACATAAGACCAACTTACTGAAAGCATAATAATTTTTTCTTTTCAAAAATTGACTCACTTAAAAGGAGGAAAATGTCACTCATTACAATATTCTTCCAACGGTTAAGAGTTTTGTTCCTAAAATGTTCAATATTACAAGACCAAATGGAAGAGTATCGGCTAAGATTCCTTCATTACGACTGTAAATGGCTTAGGTTTTCGAACATTAAATGACGATAACCTAGACATTATTTATTATTTTATAAGAAATTGATTTTTAAAACATTTTTTATATACAAAATGCAAAACTACTTCTATACCTTTTCAACGTAACGAAACTTAAAAATACTACCGTATGTTGGTCTAATGTCGACATCCCTCATCTAATTCCGACACCTTACCTTACAGTACACTTAATTAAAACTACTTGTACACAGAAAAGTAAAGGACGTAACGTCCTAAATACCTAGTTACAGCCTTAAACCGTTACTCACAAAATGCAACTTTCATAAAACTACTATCGTAAGTTGGTCTAATGTCGACATCCCTCATCTAATTCCGACACCTTTTTTATAGATTGGAAAATAAAAAGGTTGGAATTGCTGATGGAAACTAAATTTCTTTGCTTAGCGGTCAGAGACCAAATTATATATTTGTCCATCAGTGATTCTGGTCTTCCTAACTATTCCAATCTCTAAAGAAAGGTGTCAGAATTAGGTGAGGGATGTCGACAATAGACTACCTTACACTACATACCCTTAATTAATTGAATATTTAGTACACAATTATAAAAAAATACTCTATCAATTTCAATAAACCCTTTTAACACTTCTCTTACCATGGAATATAATTCAACAAACGCCCCTTCGAAATGAATACCGAGTTTATGTATCGGAGGATATCGAAGGTGACGGTACGGCTCTTTATCGCCTTTGCTCACCTAAACAGACGACGGTATCTTGGTGTTTTTACCGTCGTCGAGCAAAGTGGACGGTGATTTTCGAGACATGTCAACTTTGCTTTATACCGTCCCCCTCTATTTATCTCGAATACATAAACTCGCTAATACTCTGCTCTGGGAGGCATCATGCCTATGGGGCGTTTCTGAGGGTGTTTTCCGATTTTCCGATAAACAGCATACAGCCATGTCGTTTATACCTCATTTAATCGTCTAAATGCACATAGTATCAGTTTATAACATTTGTTGTCTCCAAAAAAATCTTCCGGTACTTTGTTCCTGCCGATAGACCACATATAGCCTACAGAAAACGGGCTATTTTCAGTCTTTGGTAATGATTTCTTCGGGATCTCTAATCGACCCGTCTTGTCTGTCGGGTGTAGGATACAAATGTCGTCAACATCATCAGGCCATCCTTCCTCACTTATATCCTCAGCGAAAGCACCTTGGCAGAAGGACAACTTTTTTTGACCTTGGGTTGAAAATTTAATTCCTTCGGTGTTAGGGTCCATTTCAATCCTAGCTAAAATATGGTCTGAACACTGGTATGCATGATCTGTCACCATCTTCTTTGATATTTCTACAAACCAAGTTCTATAATCAGGATAAATATCGGTTTTTGTTTCTCTACCTTCTATAAATCGTAACAGACCATCCATAAAATGATCTTCATTTTTGATTCTCTTATTATCTGACTTGTAAGCTCCATACGGTTTTAATTGATTCAAACGACTTTCCAAGGATTCTACTTTGCTTTGAAGCACAGCATTTTCTTCTAATTTTTCACTGAGTTGACTTTGTAAACCTTGGATCTTTTGATCTTTATTTTCTCCAATTGTTACATCAGTGGAAGGGTTTTCAATAATCTGACGAAACTTTGGGACATCGTAATCGAAGAATTGGTTAAATGCGGTCATGCGTGTATTCGCTTGCTGTTTTAGCTTTTTGTTTTCCATGTGTAGTGTTTGAACTGCAATCATTAAATCTCTTTGCGAAACGTTTGGGAAGTCTAGAAAAATATAAAAACGTGTATAATAATCTCAAGTGCCTTATAAAAATACACTACTATTGTTCAGTAGCGTAGACAAGAGTAGACGATGTTATTGTCCGTTACAGTGATGGTTAATCGATCCGTGGTGAAAACCGCCTAAGTTTAAAGGCCGAGCTTGGTTCAAACGATCAAAAACACGCTGGTGGAAGAGGACATAAGACAAGATGGCTGTTGTTTTTCTGTGAAAATCCAGCTCATTATGGATTTTTTCTTCTTGGTTCATTTGTTTTATTGAGACTATACAAGATAACTTAGTTTAAGGGAGTACTCTTTCTTCAAGTATGCTTCTCTAGAAGCTGTTTTTAAAATGATTTTTCAACTAAAGTCTACAACAAAAAGACACAGAAACTATAAGGTAAGTGTGTATTTTGTGTATTTCTTATAAATCCTATGAATCACAGGCAGTGTTTCATTACATATGTGAATACCCTCATATATCCACTCTTAAAAGTTATTTCCATCTGGTGTTAGCAGTTCTTTGACAACTTGAAATTTCAAACAAAGTTTATTTGTGGACTTTACAAACTGCTTTTATACCGTACGACAACTTTCATATTTCCTCAAAATTTGGGATTTCTCATTTTGATTAGTTAAAAATTCAAGTTTTAGGTACTCTGTAAAAATTTATCAGATTATTATTCTAATTTTCTTGGTAGCTAAGAATCAGAAATTTGATGCATGGGAGGAAAATAATGAGAGAATGTGTGGCAGTAATTTGCAGAGAGCACGATACCGAAATGAAATATTTGGCACAGCATCCTGGTATATTTTTGAGATTAGGACTTGGAATATTTCACTTGACGTCCTGGCGGTACAATTTGAGATTATGACTTGGAATATTTCACTTGACGTCCTCGTACAATTTGAGATTATGACTTGGAATATTTTACTGATGCCCTGGTATAAATTGAGATTGTTACTTATGTTATTATGACTTACAATTTTTCACTTGGCGTCCTGGTATATGACTTGGAAAAATTCACACCAGCCTTCTAGAATATGTAAGTCGCGACTATAATATGGTACTGTCGGAGAACAGTTTAGAATCATTTGTTTATGATTGAATTACCTATTTTAATATCAGTTTTTCTATATCAGAAATCTAGTGTCAATTTAAATTTGCTTTGGGGTTTTTACTGATAGGTATTTTTCCATTAAACTTTATAATTTCTGGGGATTTCTTAACATGGATAATTCTCCTTTCATGCTCTTTTCAACGTCTCAAAAACTTTTTGGATGGAAAAGAAATTCAAGCTCAGATCAAAGCAAGATCGACCTACTGCAAAAGCTTTTTAAACTGGAACTTTTTTTCTTTCCGTGCAAAAATTATCATGAGAATTTTCATCCACTGTGTTTTTTATCAACAGGAAAGTCACAAATTGCAAGCATTTATACTTTTAATAATTTTTATCTGTTTGCTTTTGCCTTTGAGCAATTCTGGTGGGGAGAAGATACAAGAACTTTTTATTTTCTTAAAATGGACTTTTTATATATAAGGAATGAAAATAAGGATTATAATCCTCAGGCAAAAAAAAAAAAAACCAACAAACTTGTATGATTTCATGTTTTTTAAGGAATTTTATAAAGTTTAGCTAGATATTCCATAGACATATGAACAGTAAGACATACGCCCGGGGCGTTTATTGAATTTTTTCGATTTTAGGAGGGGCGTTTATTCGAGGGGGCGTTTAAAAGAAGGGGGCGTTTATTAAATTATTTGAGTCTAACGTCGAATATTTTGGGAAATCTACTCTTTATTTTAGTTCTATATCAAGATTTCAGTGCAGATTTCTTTGGTTTTGGTGACTAAAATTGCATCAAAACTACTCTAGTTACAAAAAATGACTAATATCTTCCTTCAATCCCAATCAATACTTGTAATAAAATATTAAAATCACAAGTTTCTAATAAACGCCCCTCCCTTAGAGGGGGCGTTTTTTCGAAGGGGGCGTTTATTTGAGGGGGGCGTTTATTGAATAATTTTCCTTTTCGGAGGGGCGTTTATTCGAGGGGGCGTTTAAAAGAAGGAGGGCGTTTATTGGAAGTAATACGGTAGTATAAGACTGGCAACTCTACCGACTGTAAACTCTTTTCGGCCAGAAAACCCGTTTGCGAATTTTCTTTGGCTTTGGGCTTTTTTCTTAGATAGTGATTCGTCTAAGACAGGAGGGGCGCAAAATTTGTGTAGGAAACCAGATTTTTATGACACTGTAATTATCTATTCATAATAGAAAAAGATAATTACTGTGTCATAAAAATCTGCTCTTTTATACAAATTTTGCGCCCCTCCTGTCTACGCTACTGATTGCTAATGCTTGTTTCTAGACTTCTGCGCATCCTCTACCGAAAACGTTTCTCACGGGAAGTATATCTATAGAGCAAAAACAAGCGAGCCAAAATCGCATCCAGTCAATTTGTTCGCTTTTTATGATTCTAATAATAACGTTTACTGATGGTTATACTACGTTTAACAGTAAAATCAAAAACTGGTACAATTTTCGCTACTTACAAAACACCCCCTTCTCACAGATCCGGTAGGATTTTTTCAGCCAGGGGGATAAAAATAACGGACTGAAACTCGATGGGGATTGGTATTCCCATATTTTTTATGACCGGGGATTTAAACTCTTTTGTTTTCAAGTCAAAATTGAGTTGGGATGGGAAAAATAGCAAATTATTTTGCAATGAGGATTGGTTTATTTAATTTTTTTTAGTGGGGACAAAAATTGGAGTATCAATTTCCACCGGGGGCGATATTTTTGTCAATTTTTCCAGTGGGAAGGGTTCCCAGTGGGTCTGTGAGAAAGGGTGTTACAAACAAACCTCCATCCCATAAAAAGACTTACCATTTATCAGAGCTCCAATCTTCTCTTCTCCATAGATGTCATCCTCGCGGACGACCATTGCTCCATTCAAAGCTACACGGCTAGTAGAGATTTCATTAGTGGTAGAAATTGTTTCGCTTGTGCTTTCTTGGTCATTTTGATTCCCATGTATAGCATATCTCATACTTCTTTCACTAGCATGGTCTTCTGCCTGCTCTGGTGCTCCTGGATCGACAAATCCTCTGAGTGTTTCAGGGCCTGGTCCACGTCTCTGTAACGCAAGGTCTTCAGCATCTAATCTACGTGGTTGATGACTTCCACTTAGCAGCTGCTCTTGACCCCCTAGAGGGCCGAACCTTCTCGATTCCTCAGTTTCTGTTACTGGTCGTTGTAAGGGATTAGTTGCATTTCGTCTTTGGTTACTTGTTACTGGAGGAGCATCCCCTCCTTCAGCTTCTCCACCCCTTACCAGTCTCTCTAAGGAAGGTTTTTCAGCATTTAGTCCTAAGCTCGGAGTACTGCTATCATTAAGAAGCTGTTGCTGTTGTGTATTTCTGTGTATTTCTGGATTTCTGGATGGAGCTGAATCTTGATTGATATCCTCATTCTTGGGCTCAATTTGAAGTGGTTGTGTAGGAGGAGCAAGAGGAGGAACAGCAGGGTTTCTATTGCTCATACGATGTTTTTGAGATCTTGGAACATCGTGTTGGAAAGCCTGTGAAGGACTGTTTGCTTCTATATTCAATCGATAATTAGAAGATGCTTGCTGCTGCAATGCTCGAAGGCTAGAAGGGTCTTCTATAGGTTGTGGTCGAGACATCTCTGACTCGACTATAGTTTCTTCTCCTTGTCGATCACTGTTACTTTCTGGCTCTATAACTGCTTTCCTTGGTACTCTTTGTTTTCCTGGCTCTGGTTTCTTGCTGTTTCTAGTTGAAGGTTGTTGTTTACTTCGACATGACCACGGCCAATAACTTGCCATTAATCAAAATTCGAGTTATTATAGAGTACGAGTGATTTCATGAATTACTCTCACTTGTCCATTAGATTAAAAAATATTGATCAGAAATCGATTCAGCTGTAGAATAAATGTAACCAATATGAATATGAAGGTATTCTTCCAATCTTTTCAAAGTAGTTAATCTTTAAAGTTTAATAATCGATTCTGCACGCAGTCGTCCTTTTTTTGGTGCTCAGTAGCAGTAAAAAGTTACACTTTTATAGAAGCCTTATAAACAATGTGTTCCCCTTCAGCAAGAGGAGCCTTTTACCATAAAGCTCATGTGATGATTCCAAAAGCGTAAAGTTCAATCTCTAACTGCAATCGTCCTCAGTTGCAGTTAAGAATTACAGTTTTAATATAAGACATGTAAATAGTGTTTGATCCCCTTCAGCAAGAGAATCCTCTCATGTGATGATCCCAAAGCGCAAGGTAAAAATAAAATGAACGGGGATATTTTTTCGCAAATGGATCTCCATCACACTTTAAAACTTGAGGTTATTAATGATTTCTTTTTTTGAAGGCAATGATAATACCGCAGTGTATAAAACTCAATTATTTTTTTAATAAGAATATTATAACATCTTCCACCTTGCCCGATAATGGGAGAAAAATTTTCTTGTGAAACATAGAAAAATGTTTTGTAAATCTCTTGATCCAAACCACGACAAACTTTCAATATAATTCTCGCTTACTCGATAAGCTCAAACCTATTTTTGTTATTATGCGTGATTATCAACACGCCAACTTTTTCGTCTGCTGAATTCAATTTTTGCGACTTTTTATCAATTAGGTATTTCATTATGACTATAATTGCGAAATGACGACTGATAATAATTAAAGCACAATTATTGAAGAAGTTTTTTTTTCTTCATTTTCAATCTTCATTTTCTGATCTGTTTTTGAATTTTTAATAATAATATTCCACTCATGTTTGTCTTTTCAACAAGCACACTGCTGTCTAATTCGATCTCCAAAAGTTATTGTCTTTCTTGCCTCTGTTGCAGATTATATTCAGACCACTGACCTTTATATGTCCCTGGACCAAGTTACTCAATGCCGGCCAAATATTATGATCGGAGAGAGCGCTAGATCTTATTTCGCTTGTACGCGAGTGATATAGCGCCGTTTGTCGGTAGGCAAAGTTTCAAACACTACAATGGCTTCTTTGCGGGTACCAACTTTCAAAAAACTTTCGATCAAAGATGGCGGATATAGCTTGGTCCAGGGTTATATAAAAGTCAGTGATTCAGACAGACTTTAGTTTGTTTGTGTTATGTTAGTTTCAAAAATACCAACTTGACATTCTTACAAAAAAATGCGTTTAACACTACGATGGAGTTTCAGTGAGGAGATAATATACTGACATTAGAAATTAGTTTCATTTCAAGCTAAATGCAATGTCAAAGTTAATGTCATTTTTCTCTTCTTTCAATAAGTCAGGATATGTAATGCAGTTCCGAGAATCCTATTGTATTATTCAATCTTTTTTGAATTCAATAGTAGAGGCCAATGGTGAAAAAATTGTGCAACTTAGGGTCAAAGCAGAATTTTTTTTTCAGAGACCGAGTTTAGACCTAACTAAATAACTTGGGCCCGGGACCCACTCGAATTTCCCCAATTTTTTGGGATAATTTACGATGAGGTTATCCTAGAAGATGTAGTCATATTATATACCGTTGGATCGGAAATTCAACATAGATTCCAAAAAAGGATTATCTCATGCCATAAAAATCAAGCCAATAAAAGTTATTCATTCCCAAAGTGAGTGATGACGTCATCAATTTCTTTGGCTTAGAGGATATCTCACATTGTTTTTATAAGCATCCAGGTTGTTAATGCTCGAGGGTTCAATTTTTCCAATTTTCTTTTCGCTTTAAGTAAAAGCTTTTTAGATAATCTAACCATGGCAAAGGATACCCTTTATATCAAGGGTGTTCAAAGCATTTTTTTTCGGAAAATGATCTAGAATGCTAAGCGGCCCCAGGGCTGACCCAAAAATTGGAGGGGCTTTTAAAGTGTGTAGAGGTAAATCTACTGCAATATTTTGTTACCAAATTCCTTGATGATGATATTCTTAGCATGTTTTAATTATTTTGCCATACAGTTTCATCACAAAAATTCTTATAAAGTATATTCTTATAAAAAAAAGCGTGTAATCAGCACAGAAGTTATAGAAAAACTACTTTGAAAAGAATTTTTGGACCTTTCAAATAATTCATGTCTAGGCCTTTTATATTACCACGTTCCGGCATACCGGATAAGTGGGATGGGGGAACCTGGGAACCTAAAGTGGGAACCTAAATGAACACCTGAAAAGTGGGATGGGGGAACCTAAAGTGGGAACCTAAATGAACACCTGAAAAGTGGGATGGGGGAACCTAAAGTGGGAACCTATGGAACCTAATGAACACCGGAAAAGTGGGGATGGGGGGGGGAACCTAAGTGGGAACCTAAATGAACACCGGAAAAGTGGGATGGGGGGGGTGGTGGGTGACACCGGAAAGTGGATGGGGGAACCTAAGTGGGAACCTAAATGAACACCTGAAAAGTGGGATGGGGGAACCTAAGTGGGAACCTAAATGAACACCGGAAAAGTGGGATGGGGGAACCTAAGTGGGAACCTAATTTTTTATTTTTTTTATTTTATTTTTTTTTATTTTTATTTTTTTGTAGCAATATATTTCGCACGTCTATTGACCTCCCATGAAACAGAACTTTTGATTTTACATTTTATAAAGTTTTTTCTCCCTTTCATTTATCAAACGCTCTTTGAAGACTTGTAAAGATGGTGCTTCAACAATATCTTCTTCTAGATCATTCCAAGGTTTCACACTTCTGTAAAAAAGAGAGTTGCTTTGGTAGCCTCTCATACCGTCATTAGCAAAGTTCCTTTGAAGCTCGTAATCATGCTGACGTCGTGGTCGTGTTCGAGGAGTAAATTTCTCTGATCTTATAGACTCGTCATAAATGTGGAGGTTCTTGAAAACTTCCACCATATCACCAATTTGCCGCCTGGTCTTTAGGCTAGGTAGATTGATGAGTCGTAGACGATCTTCGTATGAGTAGTTTCTATAGCAACTAACTAGCCTTGTAGCTCTTCGTTGGACGCCCTCGATTACATTGATATGTTTGATTAGCCTTGGAGACCATACTACATGTGCATATTCCAAATGGGGTCTGACAAATGCAATGAAAAGCGTTCGAAACATATCTGGTGAGAGAAATTCGAAGCTCCTGCTAATCAAGCCAACGATAGAGTTAGCTTTCTTGATTTTACTGAATATATGGGCTTCAAAGGTCAGGTCACTATCGATTATCACTCCTAGATCTTTTTCTTGGTCAACATGTTCTAGAACAGATCCTGATAGGGATGGACATATTTGATGTTCCAAAATTTACCCAGTGTTAAAACACTTGTTCGGATGAAATTCTAAAAGCCGGACTGGCTTTGACCAAATTTTAAACCCTTAGAGTGCACTTATTCTCATTTTTGCTCATTTCCACCCTTACAGTGTACTTTGGGAAGCTTGGAAAAAAGGGCCGCACGTACGGTAGGTCATTTACGTTGAGTGCCCCCCCCCCGTGGATCTATGCTTATGTGTATTGAAACGTGGCAAGCCGTGCAATATGTTCTATTTTAATTAATTTTTAATTAATGAAGTGTATTCACACGCTGTACTGTTTGGTTGGTTCAGAAAGAGAAACGAGCTAGAATCCGTTAAATGTTAAGCGACCCCAGCCCTGACCCGAAAATTGGAGCTGCTAATAAAAAACAATGTGTATTGCATCAAGAGTGAACAAAAACTAGATCGTAAATAATGTTTTACTAGATTCTGTATTCAAGCAAATTAGATCCGTGCAAAAGAAAGAAGAGGCTCTAAGTTATCCATCGAGCTATGAACGAACTTCTAATTCCTTCTAGATTTGAAGATATGACGGTTTAAAGTTTAAAGTTTAAAGTCAATTAAGTCAATTTACTAAAAAGAACCTTTCAAAAAGATGCACTATAAAACTGCTGATAAATAAACATGCTTTTTTGAGCTAATTGAATAAATAAATTCCCTTTGTTTTATTTTCAACATTATTGTTTGCGAACCGTAATGTAAAAAGTAAATAACTGGTGTTCTTATTATGATAAAAGGTTTTTTCTTTCCTTGCATATAATATCTTTCTTATCTTTATGTATTTGTTTTTAAAGAAAAATATTTCAATTCTATTAATAATTAAACAACTTAGGTTCCCACTTAGGTTCCCCCATCCCACTTTTCCGGTGTTCATTTAGGTTCCCACTTAGGTTCCCCCATCCCACTTTTCCGGTGTTCATTTAGGTTCCCACTTAGGTTCCCCCATCCCACTTTTCAGGTGTTCATTTAGGTTCCCACTTAGGTTCCCCCATCCCACTTTTCAGGTGTTCATTTAGGTTCCCACTTTAGGTTCCCAGGTTCCCCCATCCCACTTATCCGGTATGCCCCACGTTCCTACTCTAAAGTAATCATTGAAGGGGCCTCGCCCAGAATGCTAAAGGACACTTTTTCTATTGTTTCTCCACTAAAAAGGTTGTTTTTACCAAAAATTTAGGGATTTAAGGAAGGATAGCTTTTTGATTCACAGTTTATGTAGAGACAATTTTTCTTTCATCCAAATTTTCCACCACACAAGCACATCAAGAAAAGAATCTCCCAGTCGCCATTGATCACTATTACCATAATTTTGACCATGTGCTGCTAAAACCTAAAACCATGTTCATCTTCATTAGGGGTCACTCACATATCGATTCTTCCCACGACTAACGTCAAATTGACGCTAAGGGGTGGGTGGGTTAGAGTCTTTGACGCTAAGAAATTTCACCAGAAATATCGATTTTTAATACGTTTATTCCTTGACAAATGTTACTTTCCATATTTCTTTTCCTCCTTTTACATACCTAAATATTCGTTCGCTTCGCTATTTTGCAGAAATTTTAACCAAAACAAACGGCCCGATGTTTATGTCACGAGTTCCTTTTGTTCAGACGGTCTGCACGGCCCTTGAATTTCGCTGACGGCCGGTCTTTTTTTGTTAAATGCGGCTTTTCTGTTGATTATGATTATGGAGATAATAAATTCCGGCAACTTTCCGAAAAAAGTTTAGAAATTATCTCCATTATTTTTAAAATGTAAACTGCCTGAGCAAGCCGTACAGAATTAAAGATGGCTCCCGACGAAACAACGATGAAAGTGAAGGAGAAAATTTAGAGTTTCATCGATTTTCGATAATTTTGAACTTTGACGTTAAGAGGTGGGGGTGGGGGGGTTTTCAAATTAGCGTCAATTTGACGTTAGTCGTGGGAAGAATCGATATGTGAGTGACCCCTTAATGTGAATATCGTACGCTATATATCTCAATTCAATTCCCCAATACAGTACTAGTTAAGATTCACTAAAATCATGTGGACCGGCCATTGTCTCGAGGCTGGTCCGTCTGGCATGGGCTTCTCTGGTTTACAAGTGTGCTTTAATCACCATTGAATATTGGGCTGTTCCATTTAAAAACCATACAGGGGGTGGACGAACCTCTTCAAGCAAAAAAAAAATTATTGAAAATATGGGATACCCCCTGGAAAATGGCAAAATTTACTCTTGGAAAAATTCTTTTCCGCATACCTTAAAGCAAGGGTGGATGAACTAAAATCAGTCTTTTACCCCTTGGAAAAATGAAAAAACACCCCCTGGAATTTGTTCTTGGATTACTCTATGGAAATGTTCGTCCACCCATGTATTGTTATAAGATGTAATGGCCCATTTATAGATTGCACTTGCAGTGCCGTAGGAAGCATTTTCATATTGGGGGGGGGGCTGAAGTTTAGTGACACCGCGAGGGCCAACCATGGTTTGGCCCGAGGGGGGGGGGAATTTTGAAAATTTGAGCTCTAGATTGCTTGAAAATGCACTCAATTGTGACAATTATGACAAATTAAAAAAGAAAAACTTTGTATTTTGCAAAATAACCATTTTTGAAAAAATTATTGGGGGGGCATAGCCCCCCCTTGCCCCCCCCAGTTGCTACGGCACTGACTTGACAATGTATCTTTGTTGCTTAGGTTGTGAAATTGTTGTTGTTGTATCGTGCGAAGATCATGTTAATCTTTGGAAAAGAAGACTATGAGCGTCTTTAAAGGTTAGTTTATGAATCTTTTTCTCCTTTGCAAAATAAGTCATTTCACAGTCGAAATGAATCATGGGTAATTAACACTGATTGCACCCCGATAACGGCTTCCTGTTGGTAAGGCGCAAAAATCTTCAAAATTTTTCAAAACATTGGACCAATAGTAAGTCGTTGTTAGCGCGCCATGGTCCTGATTACCCATTACGCTTTGCGACTGTAAAATGTTCTATACACTTTCTGATTCTGTTCTTGATGATATCAAAGAAGACTATGTACTGCCCACCTCATTGACTTTAAAGTCCGAAGGGCTAGAGTAGAATCTCTAACCTTTCACAGCAAGAAAAAGTGAAGCCACTTATTTCCCATCCAGAACGCGCCTAAAACGTGTTGCAATCATGACGACGGATTGTATCTAGCGGTTCCTTCGTTTTTGAGGGCTGCATTTTTTTAAATCTAGCGATAGACTTTCAATCTGGCGTTTGTGTAAAAACCACGCGTGGGCTTTCTGGATGGGAAACTAAGTGGCTTCATTTCCCAACCAGGAGTCTCAAGTCTAGTCCTTCGGGCTTGGAAGTCAATGTCCCACCTCCCCCTAGTCTGGAGATCCATGCTATGATTTCTTCTTTTATATATTGATGGCGAAATGAATAGCATGGCTTGGGCTATGAGTTTGAATTTCCCAGCTCCAAACGACAGTTGAAACAGGTTGAAAAGACAGCGAATCAAATTCTGTTATTATTTCACTGTCATACTTTCATAGAAAAAACACAACTTCCTTAAGTTCTTTTAATTTTAGTAAGTGAGGGCGTAAATATTTTGAGGCAAAAATATGCCTCATAGCCTGAACGTCAGTTTATAAAAATTAAGGACGGGTTTCCTGTCTATCCTCTACCTTAACGAGAAGAACTGTTTCAAAGCATTTCTTCAAGACGTCCCATTTTCATTAAAAATTCTCATGGTTTTCATAGCCAAATTACTCATTTAATACAAGCTTGTGTCATTAAAGTAGCAATTATCTCCATAGTCATATTTGAATGGTTAGATACTTGGTTTGGTTATAATTAGCCATGTAACTTTTAACTTCATATTAACAAGAATTTTCTCATCATTAATCGAAAATCTTAATAAAAAAATGTCATAAAAATGAGTCAAATAATTAGTCGAAATTCGCCTATACAAACGAAGCTGGACTTTTGTTGAATTTGAAAAGCTTTTCATTGATTAGGTTCGTGTAACTAGTGTAATTTCAAGTCGATAGATGGAAAATTGAACAAAACTTTTTTGAACTGTTTTTGAAATTTAACATACGCATTAGCAACCGTTGATCCTTTTATTGACAACTAGACGACGTTCGTTGCTTGAAGATCGATTTTTCACGGTATTTAACTTACTCAAGATTACGACTTGGAATAATGGCTCTTCCGTTTATTTTTATGCTGACTGTGCTGTTTCAACTTATGGTTGTAAAAGGTAAGACAAGTGCTATTTATCTTTTTTTAGCTTAGTTTTGCTTTGCCCTAGAGCTTTGATTGAGCCTGGGTTACTTAGGCAAAAATATGAAAATTTAGAATTTTTTTTGAAAAAATATCGGCAGGGGTCACTTTTTGGCAATTAAGTTTCTCCAAGAGTCGCCTTTTCAGTAAAAAATCGATCTCCCTAAGGGCAGGGGTTTTGAGTCGCATACATACTCGACTTTCTCGAATCTACAACCCTACTTCTCCCTGGCCCCCGAACAGAATTCAATAGATTTGAAAAATTTGTCAACAACAACATAGTCTCTTTGCCTAAATTGAGTGATTTCCTGCGTAATCAGAAGTTCGACCCCTTGTCACCGTGTGCTAACTCAGTAATTAGTTTTTGATTTCACTAGATCCTGACTAACTGAGGACTATGATAAAGAATCTTTTGCATGGCCCTCGATTTTACGGGTCAGAACTGCGGGTATTTCCAAACCGCTTAAGTTACTCCGCCGTCTTTTTTTATGCTTTAGTTATGTATTTTTTGAAGCTCCCTTAGTTAAGACTGATAAGAATTACCATAAATAAAATTTGATCAATCTGATACTTTTCATTCTAACAGGTGCGACTATCACGTCACAATCAGACAAACCCATTTCATTTGATGCTGGTGACAAGATCTTAATGCAATGGACATACCAAATTAAATCGTTTGAGAATTTTCTTTCCCTCGAGTGTGGAAAATTTAACAAGTCGCTTCCTCAACGAGATCAATTGAAAGTTCTGGTTACTTTGGATGAACAAGGAAGTATCACGGTGCAGCAACCTACTTTCGCCAATGCTCAAGGTATTTCTATTTCCATCTATTTATTTACATAAGCCTAAAAAAGCTAACATCGCAAATTAAGGTTTAAGGTACCGGGTACAAGGTTGTGATTCTTTTTTTTTTTCAATACATTAGGCTCTCGCTTGTTCGAACTTCTATTATTAGAATATTTCTATATTTGGGACTCATTATCAGACCACGTCAAAGAGAAACCCTTTCTATGATTCGAATCTCTCTGTGGTTCAAACAAGTGAGATTCTGCGTTTGATTTCGAATAAGCGAGAGTCAACTGTGGTCTCAACTCCAGAAGAACCAGAATCTGATACGATTCTGACTGTGGTTATGTCCCAAATACTTTGTAATCAACAAGAGAGAGATGAAAATGATCGAATTTGGCTACAAATGTTCTGATGAAAAAAATAGCGTGTCATTTAAAGAGAACAGCCGAACTGGTGCCCGGGTGTTCGAGAGATACTTTGGAAGAAACACAAAATTCTTTGACTGGTGTACAATGTTAGTGTTTATCTCGGGGAAAATCTGATAGTTAAGTTACATAATTCTTTGAATCACATGTGCGTGGTATTTTCCCGCGCTTTTTTAAGGCGCCAATATTGAAGAAAACTGGGAAAAAAATTTAGGTTGTAGGACACCCGAATCAGGATCGACTGTGCCCCCCCCCCCATAACAGTTTTCCGTAGCTTAATAGACTTTGCCTTGGTTGGACGCAAAAACTTAAATATTTCAAGTTGACTTTCTAAGGTAAGAAGACACTGGATAAGAACTTTATATTTGATAACAGAGGTTGAAACGTGTACTTTCACTTGGGTAGTTATCTGGTACCATCCGACACGCTGAAGCTCTGAAGGTCGGGAAAACTTTCAACACCTGGAAGGTTTAGATTACGGAATTTCGCAAGACCGCGTCAAAGGGTTTTGCAGCGAAGATGTGGACCAAGCGAAATATTTTCAGGTTTATGCGCAAAGGTTGTTGAACCCAACTTGGGATGCGGCACATCAAAGGCCGCCTATCATTTAACTCTAATGGGAAATTGGCCCGCTCCTCTAGAGCTTTAACGAACGGGCAGCCTCCATTCCGCCATCGGAATATCAATATATATATATTTAGTGTTATTCTTTTTTTTTTGTTTCAGTATCTCTCAAAAACGAGAAGCTTCCATTTCCGCGAGAAATCGGGTCTTTTATAGCCCGCAAACCCTTGAAATATTCTTAACTTGTTCATAATATTTCGGGTGTCGTTTTTATAAAAAAACGTATATTTTCACTTGGGTAGTAAACATTTAGTGTTCTTTTCTTTTGTTTCAGCATCTCTCAAAAACGAGAAGCTTTCATTAACCTTGACCAAAACGAAGGACGAAGCTGCAGGATTTTACAGATGTAAACTCTTGGTGTATGATGAAACGTCCAGCTCAATACAAACAGTGCAATCTTCTCTCGTCCGACTGATAGGTACGTTGTTTCAACGTTTTTCTAACGTTATATGGACGTTGCGAACGTTAGAAAAACGTCGAAACAACGTTGTGTGCAAGCTGGGAATCTCGCGTTTATCGCTTCGTAGTACACTTTGTGCGCATTGTCTGTTTGATAAAAAAAAATCCCAGGAGACCTCTGCGATGAAGTATGATTTATAAATAGCAACACTTCTCACGTTGTCTCCCTTTCTCTTCATCATTCCATTGGAGCGGTCGGTTTGAAAAATCTCAAATGAGACAAAACAATGACAACAGACTCTCTACGGCAATGAATTTTAAAATTAGCTGTAGATACTGGGTTTGTGTACAGACAAGTAGGTACCCAACTGTCACAAAACGTTGTTTCAACGATTATCTAATGCTCACAACGTCCATATAACGTTGGATGAACGTTGAAACAACAACGTTGTTTGCCAACTGGTATCGGAAACTGTTGAACTTTAAATACCAAATAATTTCAATCGGTGTTGACCTTTTGCACTCGTTGAAAAGACTTTTTAGAGTGGTTTTATTTGTTCAGTCTAATTTTTTATTTAGGCCAAAGGTATAGCATAAAGTTTTTATCTGATTGACTTGAATCAATGATAAACTTTTAAAGTGATATACATTTCAAATTTTTTCTTTGTTTAATTTTGTTGATAATGTTATAACACTCGCAATTATCTTTTCAAAGAGCCTAAAATTGCAATTAATTTCGAATTTTTTCAAATCCTTACTTTTTTATTACACAATGGTACACAATGGTACACAATCATACTAATCAGATTTTTTTCATCTAGTCAGTAAATTGATTTTTTAGCGCAAGACAAAGAGGCGATCGCTGCATCCCAAGCACGTGAGAAAGAAGAAAAAGAACGAAACATTATTATCATCGGTATCTCAGTAGCACTGGTTGGTCTAATTGTTATTATCGTTGTCATAGTAATTCTCATCAAACGTAGAAACTCAAAACGAGGCCAAAGCAATATGGTAGGGAATTTGAAACAGAAAAAGAATAGAAAGAAGAAGAGTAACAGCAAACGAAAATTAACGAAAGATGATATACAGACAGACAATCAGGATGGATCGAACGCCCCTTTGTATTCACAGGTAAAGGAATGATAACAATCGAAACACAGTGCTAATTACCAAACTCTTCTTTCTGACTGAAAAGATAACGTGAAGTTCAGCAAGTTTTTACAGGCTAAGTTTCGAAATTTTAAAATCACGTCGAAAAATCGAATGTCTAGAGACCATGGCGTTCTAAATCTACATTTATAGCACAATAGATTTAGAATGCCATGCTAGAGACCAATCTTGCTCCACGTCTGCGTCAATTTAAATCTATTTATTTAAAATCTATAGATGAGTAAGCAAACGATCTCACTCTTACTTAAAAACAAAACCTTTAAGCTTAAACGAATTTCAAATACAGGCTTGCAGGAAAAGATCGATCAATATTGGATTTAGAAATCCTTCCATCCCCAATCCTAAGTTCGCTTGTCAAATTAAGTTCGTTGCGTCATACACACGTGTTGGCAATGTATAAAATCAAAACACTAATTTCCTATTAGCAGATTCATATAAGAAAGTCATGAAAAAAAAACGTCGAATAAAGCTCTAATTGGCTGAGACATGCAAATATTACCTCATACTCTTGAGTTATTGCTTACCTGTGCAATATTCAGCCAATCAGAGCTTTGATCGACGTTTTTTCGTAACTTCGTTACAATTTACTATTTTTTTTTCCTTTTAGAATGAAGAACCAACTTCGACCAATGAGAAGAAGATCGAGATTGTGTCAACACCAGAAGGAGCACTCCAAAGACCTTACTATGACGACGAAGACTTAAAAGATTATGTTTGAGGTCAATTATAAACAGAACTCTAAAATCAAGATCATCTCGTTTATTCATGATATATGCACCAATGGAGAGAACTTCGAAAATTTTCCACCCAATACGTCACTTTTTCTATTGTTTAAGTGACGTATTGGGTGGAAGATTTTTAAAATTCTCAGAAGACTATCCAGTGGTGCATATCATGAATATTCCACTTAGATGAGAAGCTAATCATTGTCATGTATCTGCCTGTTATGACCCTGGGGGGACACAAATGTTAATTCAGATTTCAAATACACGTTTTTTTATAAGAACATCCAAAATTATTTAAGCCTTTTTTCGAGTTTTAAGCCTTAGAATGTTCTTAACATGTTCTTATTTGTGAGCTCGTCCATTTTCTTATGAAATCGGATTTGGAGTGAGCAAAGCCTTAAAAAGTTCTTAAACTTGTTCTGATTTTAGTCGTCGAAGTTTTATGTTCTTATATATAGTTTGTTCTTATAAAAACAGATGTAGCTACTAAGCTAGTCATTGTTTTTATCGGTCTTATAGAGATTTAGTTGGATCTCATATAGTATTTCGTAATTCACATTACCGATGCAGTCGGCTAATCCAGTTTTTATTTTGGAGGAAAAAATCTGAAGGTTTTTCCCTATCCCAAGTCCATCTCTTTTGCTACCATATGGAAACCAGTATCAAGAGAATTTGTCTAATTTCGCTAACATGGTTTCCACATATAGTTTCAAAGCGAATATGTAATTCTGAATAACCTGTGGACCAAAGACCTCGGCTATCTGAGTTGCCTTTTTCTCAATGTTCTTGTAAATGTTCTCTTCACAATTAACTTAAGTGGATTAATTTTTGCGGGGATTTAATTTGGCGAATTATCAATTTTGTAAAATTTAGCGGGGATTTAATTTGGCAAATGGTAAGGTTTTAGTCTCTGGTAAGCTAAGAAAATACGTGATTTTACTAAGAAATGCATAGTCTCCAAAGAATTTCTATCTTAACAAAATTTCGTTAAATTTGGCGGGGATTTAATTTGGCGAATGGTCGATTTTTGAAACTTTTGCAGGGATTTAATTTGTTTAATTTGACGATTTTTGACAAAATTCGTCAAATTCGTCAAATTTAATAATTGCCAAAATTTATCTACTTAAAGTAGAGTGCTTGATACTCTGAAAATTCAACTGAAGATTGCACCAATACATGTAACCAGTGGTGTGGTATAGAAAAATAATGTTTCTTTTAATGAAGTCATTTTCAATGTCGTATTTGTATATTAATTTTTTGTAAAACTGAAATTATGTTTATCGAATTATATAGTATTTAAAAACCATCTATTTTTCTTTCTGCACTCCTTGTTTTAACGCTGACATCCCTGCTCCTTTTTTATCTCGAGAGAATGGGCTATTACATTAAAAAGCCATACAAGGGGGCGGACTAGAATATTGGTTGAGATTTTTCAGAATGTTCTGGTCGGAAAATTTTCCAAAAGTTTATTAGCTGGGCCAGGGTGCCTATAAGGTACCCCGGAACTTTCATTTACTCGGCCTATCAACAAAAATCAAGGGTGTCTGATTTAAAATATGTGCCTGATATGAAATTATATGAAGAAAGAGAAATTGACCTTTGAAATGTTCTTTCAAAAAAATACAGTCTTCTTATCAACGTTTCAAAGTGACAATATAATCTGCCCTCAACTTCTTTTTTAATAAGAAGGAATGAAGATTTTTGATATTTAGATATTAAAACCTTTCATGAAAATGTTATAAAGATATAACCATGATCTGTTGTTTTTTTTTTGAAAATCTGGTTTATAATCTGAAGAAACTCATGAAACCTTTGTATTTTTTTCGTATTATTTTCGAATGTGTGATGATTTGAAACATGTGGCTTTATCATTCGGTACCACTACATGAAAATGGCAACTATACGCTTTTTTTTAAAGAATACACTGTATGGCCAAAAAATTAAGAATATGCTAAGAATTTCACATCATGGAATTTTGAGACGTATGTACTAAATGTTAAATCTAGTCTGAATTAGGATCCTAACCTAAGAATGCTGTAAGAATATTTTAGGATGATTTTCCCAAAAAAGTTAAGAATATCCATGATAAAATGGATTTACACCATTCTTATAAAAAAAAGAAGCTTATATTGCCTTAACGGGACATGTTTCCCAAACGGGAGGGTGAAAATAACTCGAAAAGGAAAATGTTTCCAGATTGAAAATTTCATCACTGTTTCCCTTTTTGGTCAAGAACTTTTCATCGTCCCCGAATGGGAAAAAGAATTTTTGTAAACAAAGCAGATTTTTGTTTCCCGATCGCGAAAAAGTTTCCCAAATAGGGAAGTTTTTAATTGGAAATGGGGAAAGTAGAATTAAGAAGCGATTTCCCGATGGATTTGGTGAATATTATTTTCTTTCCCTCCTTAACAAGAGGGACAAGCCACTTTCCCGATCGGGAAACTGGTCAGCTTCTCGATTTGGAAGGTCTAGCCATTTCGGGAAGTTTTTCCACCTTCCCGTTCGGGAAATATTTCCCGCTATTAAAGGTAATAGTTGCCTTTTCCATATAGTGGTCCCGACTGTTTATGTCGGTTATGTTATATGAATATCGGAGTTTATATAATAGACTCTCGCTTATTCGAACTTCTATTATTCGAATCTTTCTATAATTCGAACTTATTCCCAGTCCCTGTTAAGGAGAAACCCTTTTAATATACTTTCTATTATTCAAATCTCTCTGTAATTCGAACAAGTAAGATTCCACGTTCGGGTTAGAATTAGCGATAGCCAATTTTACTGGGGCTGTTTCTGTTCGGAGGTCAAATTATTGGTAATGGCTCCTGAAATAATAGAGCTTTTGCCATGAAATTTTCTTTAAATAACAGTAAGGTGTCACAAAAATTGACACTTTTCGAAATACAAATTTATTTTTAATGTCAAATATATCGTTTAAACCGTAATTTATTGAATATTTAGGATAAAATAAGCATTTTAAACTCAGGCAACTTCTTTCTAAAGCCTTTGTTAGAATACAATAGCTATTTATAGGAACAAAAGTAATTTTCGGTTTTTGCTCACTTTGCTCACTTTCGTTCAAAAAGACCCACTACATCAAAAGTTAAGGGGTGGTACAGGAAAAGCCCCCCCCCTAGTTCTGAACCGCCCCTAAAAGCCTAGGTTGAATAGGGTTAAAGTGGTTCCTATCCGAGTGACATAAAGTTTGTTTCTAGATATTAGACCTGGGGGGTGGGGCACTGACCTTGACGGCAGACGGGGACGTGCTGCTGGAGTTTGATAAATGGACCCTGTCAAATATGATTATTTGATAACTTGTTGGATGGTTTAAAGTAGACGAAAAAGATTTTCTAATTTCCAACCTGAAAATTGTCAAAAAGTACCTAAAGTGTCAGATACACATCTTGAAAATTAGTAATTTTGGGACCTTGTCAGATATCTTCAGAGACTAAACAAATTTTTCTAAGTGCCCCCCCCCCCGGGCTTCAGACATCTATAGGGTTTTTAAAATCAGTATTATTTTTGACTCGATTTTTAAGGTCTGAAATGCGTTCTTAAATTTAAGTCAAATTTTTAAGTCTCGTGTTATGAAAAGAAAGAGTGTACCAAGCTGGTGGGTTCAATATGTCCATTCTGAAGGCAATGAACTCTGAAGGCTTCAAAAATTTTGGATATTCTTATAAAAAAAAGATGTACGGGTAAATCACTTTTCTGAATTTTCAAATTTTTGGATTTCAAAAATTCACTTTGAACCTGATAACCGAATTTGAGAAAAATCAGGACAACCTTTTTGCGCAATTTTTATATAAAAAAAAGCTTTAAAGTAAAATTAATAACTGTTATTTTGTGTTCTCCCCTTTCTTTTTAAGAATTTCATTTTCTGTTTAGATTTTTCATTATTTTTTTCACCCCAATTTGATAAACACCTTTTTTTCCCCTAAATGAACTGTTGATGATTTGAGAGGGGAGATTTTTTAGATAAAAACAAAAAAAGGGTAGGAGGAGGGTATTGTATATTAGATTTTCTATTACAGTGAGAAAGTTTGTCCTATATACGCCCAACTGGTGTTTTTTTGTTATAGTTGCTGTGTTCTAAAGTCTGAATTATTTAACTGTTTCTGTTTTTTAACGTTTTATTCTATTTTTTTTATAAGAATCTATCTACATCAGAGATATCATATTCTTTTACACATTAGACAGGCTAATTTCCCGTCAAAGTGTGTCCAGTTTTGAAGTCGACTGCAATGCCCGCCATGTTGTTTTTTGATTTAACCTTACATTTTTTCGTACGTTCAAATGGCGCTGTTGACGACCAGAATGTTGATGGCGGGCTAGTCAGGTCTAAAAATGGACAAACTCCGTTTTGTATGGTAAGCCCTATCCAGTCAAGTAGTTAGAAATCAGTGCTCTAAGGGTACCCTGAACATTATTATGAACATATCTAAAGAATCTGTTCTATTTTTTGAGGTTGACTCCTGTGATCGTTGTAGAGTGAGTTAGTTCCTGTGTGTGTGCGTCTTTGAAGTGTCGGAAACGGTTAGCTTCTGATTGGTCTATATACTCAGATTGACCGAATACGACGGTGAATCAAAATTTTTACCGTCCTCGACTTTGCAGGACAGAACTACGGGTTGTTCCGAATCGTTTCAGTCACTCTGACGTTCTTGAAAGAGCAGATACATAGGCTCGTTATGGAAAATAACGTTGCAGTATAAAGATTGTAGACGAGTCAGAAATTATCCTCTGAATTTTAGCCGCCTTTCTTTCTTCACTTGAAGGAACAAAGTATTGATTAATCCCCCTATATTGTTTGAATATTGCAAGTCGAGCTGACAATATATTGCGGACACTTTTTCAATATATTGCCGGCATTCAGCAATATATTGTCAATATATTACCTGACAATATATTGTGTAGTGTATGTAGCCCTTAGAATTCCAATCGCTAAGGTTGATGATCACACTAGACGATACTATCGTCTGTTAGAAGGATAGTAAACACCGGGAAAAAATATATGCACAGAGTTGACAGCCATCATGGTGGTTAACGGAAAAAATAGTGGCTGTAGAGTTGTGAACAAACTCAGCCACTTCTTACACTGTCCCGGGCTAAACTTTGTGTTCAAATTTATTCTGCCTCAAATTATTCCCTTTTTAGTGATCTCGGCCAAAATATATGAACATATCTAAAGAATCTGTTCTATTTTTTGAGGTTGACTCCTGTGATCGTTGTAGAGTGAGTTAGTTCCTGTGTGTGTGCGTCTTTGAAGTGTCGGAAACGGTTAGCTTCTGATTGGTCTATATACTCAGATTGACCGAATACGACGGTGAATCAAAATTTTTACCGTCCTCGACTTTGCAGGACAGAACTACGGGTTGTTCCGAATCGTTTCAGTCACTCTGACGTTCTTGAAAGAGCAGATACATAGGCTCGTTATGGAAAATAACGTTGCAGTATAAAGATTGTAGACGAGTCAGAAATTATCCTCTGAATTTTAGCCGCCTTTCTTCACTTGAAGGAACAAAGTATTGATTAATCCCCCTATATTGTTTGAATATTGCAAGTCGAGCTGACAATATATTGCGGACACTTTTTCAATATATTGCCGGCATTCAGCAATATATTGTCAATATATTACCTGACAATATATTGTGTAGTGTATGTAGCCCTTAGAATTCCAATCGCTAAGGTTGATGATCACACTAGACGATACTATCGTCTGTTAGAAGGATAGTAAACACCGGGAAAAAATATATGCACAGAGTTGACAGCCATCATGGTGGTTAACGGAAAAAATAGTGGCTGTAGAGTTGTGAACAAACTCAGTCACTTCTTACACTGTCCCGGGCTAAACTTTGTGTTCAAATTTATTCTGCCTCAAATTATTCCCTTTTTTAGTGATCTCGGCCAAAATATATTGAGAATTTTGGTTAATTCCTCGTATTTAGTACTTTAAAGTTCGGGCAAGAAAGCCGCTTTTGGGCTAATTGATAAATTTATTCGAATATTTCAATTCGGGAGGGGTTTTTAGACTTCCAAGCTATATTATGAGCCCTATTGGACCATTCTTGGACTTTTGGATCCTCAGATCCTAAGGTCGTAAGTCTTAAGTCTAGCGTTAAGGCTCAGACACAAAACTCTACCCTTCCAACCTAATTTAGAGCGCTTCCAAATCGTTTGTGGTTGTAAGATTTCGTGGGAATTTCCCTTTTTTCTCAAATATTATAACTTTGATTGTAGATCATAGGATCTTCTACGGCTACACATCCACTTTCCTTGATTTACTTCCCCCCCTCCCTGGTCTCGAGATGAGTAAACAAGCTAATCTCCCCTTTGCTTGAGAAAAATGTCATGTGATTTCTTATTAGCGAGATGGCTTTAAAGTTTCTATTGAGAAATATTACCCTAATTTTCTATTCTTATAAATAAAGAAGAAAACCTAAGTACGTGTTCCTTAGTTTTCTTTCAAAAATGGAGAAAAAATATTGTTAGTTTTTTTATTCACAAATATATTTTTGTACCAACGTATGTTTTTTGGTTTTGATGTTTATACATTTGAGGCTTTTGGACATCAAAATGTGGAAAATTGAAGATATAGGGAATGTTTGGGAAAATTTTTGTCGTTTTATCACAATCTGGATAGAAAGATGTGTGAAGAAAACTCATATCTTAGGTCACGAAAATATTTTTAAGATGTGATGTCTGGGGAACTAGAAATTTAAAAATGTTTCAATGCGACCTTGACATAAGTAAATTTTGAAAAATAATTTAGCATGTCAAATTTTTTATGTATAAATTTAATGGCTATGTTGTTTTTCGGATGGGCTTCTTTCATTTTGGTTTAGTACTCTACGAATTATTGTCTGGACTGGTATTGCTATCTACAAAAATTTCAACATTCATTTCTGTAGAGGGTCTAAGCTTTTAATATTATGTCTTGATACTGCGCTTGCGCCTTTATCCACAATCCACTGTTCCATAAGGCCTGAAACGTTTTTTTAAAGAATATCAAAATGGTCTTAACTTTTTAGATTTTAAGCCTAAAGTTTTTCTTAAAACAGTCTCACTCTAAGGTCCCGTATAAATAAGAGTCTCCCCCCGTTTATAAATTTTCGATTTTTTCAAACGCCCCAATCTTAAAAATCATACTTTATGCGCCATATATTGTGACCAATTTTACTTAGATAATTGCAATTTTTTCGCTCACTTTGCTCGCAATACAGTTAATTCGTAACTTCTTTACAATCTAGCTAATTTAAAAAATTTTTATGTACAATAAAGCATTATTAAAAGAAAATCTAACTGCGCCCCAAGACCAATTTGTTGACAACAATATTGAAAACATAAATTTTTTCGCTCGCTTCGCTTGCATTACACATTGTTTCTTTGACTTTCTTTTCACTCTAGCAAGTGTCAAATTTGTCTGTTTTTATTTAGTGATTTAGGGTATCTTGGCAGCCGATTTTCAAAATTTTCTAGTCGGTCCTAACCATGGTGGGGCCTGTTTTTCCCTTTTCCATTCATCAAAGAAATATCTACTCTTACCCATTATGCCTAGGCAAATGAATTAGTAAAAGTTTAGAAACTGGTGGGCGGGGGCACCACTTTGGAAAATTGGGGGGAGGGGGCTGCCATTTAAAAAAAATTGACTTTGGCCCCTCCAGAAAAATTTTCCCACAACGCCACTGACCCTCTCCCCCGGTTCTTGTTAAGACCCTCCCGATTATTTTTGAAATTATTTTCAGCTATTCAAATAAGCTAAATTTACCTAAGCTATTAAAAATGTATCGATTTTAGTCGATAATTACCTCATTTTGTGGTTTTTAGTTTTTACAATTTTCAACACCCCCCCCGGTATTAGCCCCCTCCTCGTCTATTATATTTTGAGGAGATTTCGGACCTCCCCTTTATTTTGGACCCCCTACTTTTCGGAACCTTAGAGTAAGTTTTAATGAATTGAGTAGTTTCGTCTCATTTCCAAAGTTATTGTAATTTAGAGCTTACATAAACTATAAATATTCTTAACATGTTCTTACATTTTTGCTCCTCGAACTCTAATGTTTTATAAAAAACTTTATCGAAACAGAAAAAGTATGCGAAAAGCTCAGTATTACAGATGACATACAGTGATGAAAGTAAGCACATGTTTGGTTTAATTCTATTTCGCAAAATCAAACTACATAATTATACATAATAGATATTAGATGTAATAGGTAGAAATCGGCGTTGAATTTGAGAGGGTACCTAAATTATGACGGAAAATCTTAATTTCCTTATAAAGAATATTGCTTCAAAAATCATAGATTAACCCCCTCCCTGAAATTCACCACAAAAAAAAAAGATATATTTGCCATATACTATTTACAAAAGCTACAACCTTCCACAGCATGGTCCTCTCAAGTTAAATCGGGTGTGTGTAGACCTTCACTTTTTTTGTTTTGGAAATTTTTACTGTAAGTGTAAAACTGATGAAAAATTCAAAATTGTTTTCTATCATCGGTTATCGAATATTTTTTGCTTTTAGTTTTTCCATCTTTTCACGATGGTTCTAATACGGTTGCGTTGATCGGGGTTGTTAGTTGGTGATATTTCCGCTCCCGTCTCTTGTTCACCCGATCCAACATCATTTGGTTCCATTCCGTTCCGTGTTTCTAGTTCCACTGATACTTGTT
Source organism: Clytia hemisphaerica (assembly GCF_902728285.1). Classification (NCBI taxonomy): domain Eukaryota; kingdom Metazoa; phylum Cnidaria; class Hydrozoa; order Leptothecata; family Clytiidae; genus Clytia; species Clytia hemisphaerica. The sequence continues at coordinate 710,174 of NW_027104229.1, read as the reverse complement.
CATCTTTCTTCACTTTTTTTGGCTCGTCTTTCGTCTTTTCCGGCTGTTTTTCTTTCAGTTTTTCCGCTTGGTCTTCTTTCGGCTTTTCCGTTTGGTCCTCTTTCGGCTTTTCCTTTTGTTCCTCCATCAGAACTTCTGCTTGTTCCACGGGCTTTGGTTCATCTTCCTTTCCCGGGCCTTTGTAAAGTGTTGTCATCATCTCTTTAATCTGATCAAATTTGGCGAAATCGGAAAATTTAACCGGATCAATCGATTGGTCGAAACTGATTTTTTCCGTATAACTCATTGCCCTACAGAACTGTTCAACCTCCTTATCCGTAAAGCTTGTTTGATCATTAATCTCGTATTCTCTATCACAAATATCATTAAAATGTGCATTCATCTTGAAGCGGCATTGGATTTTCGTTGGATACTTTTTGAAGATTTTTCCCTTCTTCGGCTTTGAGCCATCTTTAACCCAACCGTAACCCAAAAGAATGTCCTTATCAACCGTTTTCTGTGAATCGTGTATCACAACAATACTATTCTTAAGGTACGTCAATACTGCTTCCTCAACGTTCCATTCATTCTCATTCGGACTCAGTACGTCAAAAATATCTGCCGTGTCACTAACAACCTTCCCGTCTCCTGCCACGTTCATATGTTTCTTCACCACACGGTACGCCTCACACCTCAACAACACTGTAGCCACGTAACTCTTAAATATTGGTAAATTAGCAAATAACCTTTTAATACGTTGCCCGTTCATCCGTCTCAGAGTCTGATCAGGTACGTGCTCCTCCTCATCTGACACTACCAAACTGCCAGACAAAATATCACTAAAAAGTGCAAACTCCTTAAAACCAGCCTTAACAGAACTGCACCTACTGGACAAACAATCTTCCCTCTTCCCAACGTCACTTATCAATAAACAGTCAGACAACTCCAAGTTCATTTGACTTAGCACACCAATCAATCTCTGGTGATCAACATCAATGATACTCTCATCGACGTACTCCTTCAATTCATCGTACTGCAAATCCATCTTATTATTCAAAGCACGGAAATTCCGTTGAATCGATTGAACAAATTTTTTCTTGGCTTTCACATCCTTATATGTTGAATACGCACCGAAAATCCACGACAGTAAACCAACGCCGGGGCTCACAATAGATAACGCTTTACCAGTCGTCGCCATGACTCCAGCTACAGCGTAAGACGCCGTTACAATCGCCGTAACCCATGACGTAAACTCACCGCCCGTCTTACCAACGTAGTTTCGTAGATTCTCCGAAATACTACTTTCGCCATTTTCTTTAACAAAATTATCGATATCTTTGGTGATTTCTTCATTCAAGCGTTCTGATCCTTTCTTCTTTTGTTCTTCTTCTTCTTCTTTCGCGTTTTCAAAATATTTGGCGAACGCTTCGTAAGTGGATTTACATTTTCCAGGTTGTGGATCGAAATTGGCGACTTTGATTGGCTGATCGCCTCCTTTGATACCAGGTAGGATTGTGTAAACATAGATCAACACAAGGATTGTTTTGAAAGGTTTCATCGTCTCTATTTACCTAAAAAGAGAATGAATGCACGTTTTTTATAAGAACAAATTATATAAGAACATGATTCGTTGGCCAAAATACTGAGAGCAAGTTAAGAACATTTAATGCTTTATAAACTCTAAAGCACTTGATCTCTTAGGAAATTACACAAAACAATAACAAAATTGTGAAATTAAGAACATTTTGAGAACATTTGAAAGCTTAAAATTCAAAAAGTTGAGAACTTTTTTGAAGCCTTCTAAAATTTTGGATGTTTTATAAAAAACTTGTTCAATCACAGGCATCATTTCCCTGCAGGCACATTTCTGGTAATTTTGAAACACAACAGAAACTGAGGCTGATATTGAATACTAGAAGTTCAGAACAAATAACACTAGTGAGTACCAAACTACTTCGCTCTAAAAAGATAACGTGAACTTCAAAATGTAAAAAATTTCACGTAATATGGGTATGTTACAGGATAAACAATACTATTTTTTGTACAATTGGTTAGCATTAAATACATTCTTACCGTAGATAATTGATCAATTAAGCAATTTAAACCATGAATCTAGAGTCGACTTAATCTGCAATGAACCAATTTACTTTCATTCTGTATAAGACTAATATGTTTTTTTGTTGTATTTGAAGATTGAGAGTTCTTTCTGAATAATTAATGTTTATTGTTTGGAGATTGTTTGTACTGTTTATTTACATTCAAGCCTGAAATTGTTCGAGGACTGTTTCATTTGTTTATATTTGTATGCCATTTACATTCAAGCCTGGTTAAACAAACTAATTTGTACAAGTTTGATTGTATTACTCATGCCCAAGAAGCTCCACCCCCTCCCATGCAACTACACGTCTTTTTTATAAGAACATCCAATATTTTTGAAGCTTTCTTATGTTTTTGAGTTTTAAGCCTAAAAATGTTCTTAACATATTTTCACCAATTTGTGAGTATTTTTGTCCAGTTTCCTAAGAAATTCGGTATTTTAGGGTCTTTAAAGTCTTAAAATGTTCTTAACTTATTCCTAACATTTTAGCCATCGAAGCCTTATGTTCTTATATAGTTTGTTCTTATGAAAAAGTATACTCATAGATGAGAAGTGAGAAGCCCTCCAATGCAACTACATTTTATTAGTGGTCAATTCCCTTTACAGGGTGTCCCGAAAAAAAGTATCAAGTTCGAACATGATTCTGAGTAGAAGGTTGTGTTGCGTGTGTATTAGTGGTTCATTCCCCAAATTAGGTGCTTTTTATAGGAGACTTAAAAAATAAAGTGATCTTGTGTAGACGATAGGAACGTCCAAATTAATATTAACAGAATAACGCTTCATAGAGAATTTTGAATATTATAAATATTTTACTGATCAAGAAGATTGAAATTTTTCCTTCTTTTGAATTGTAAATACAAGGTGTCAAGTGATCCCATATTATTACAAAGACAGATTTCAAACTTGATTCAATCGCAAAGTTTTGAAACAGTAACAAGTAAAGGAAAGGAAAAGATATCATTAAATAAATAAATGGCGAATTTCTTAATAGTTATTAGTTAGTTAGGTGGTTACGAGTAGAACACCCCTTCTCACAGATCCGGTAGGATTTTTTCAGCCAGGGGGGGGGGGGTAAAAACAACGGACTGTTTTGCTTTGAAGTCAGAAAATTCGGTGAGGATGGGAAAAAATAATGAATATTTTGCAGTGAGGGTTGTTTTTTTTTATTCTTTTCAGTGGGGACAAAAATTGGAGGATAATTTTCCACCGGGGACGTTTTTTTAGCCAATTTTTCCAGTTGGAAAGGTTTCCCAGTGGGTCTGTGAGAAGGGGGTGTAGTAGAATTTCAAAATAATTCTTGGAAAAAAGTTTCAATTTACATACAGTGAACATGGTCTAAATTTGGACAAATTCAGGCCCGGTGGAATAACCTTAAAAGTGGGGAGGCTGAAGGCCCAAACAAAGATAAAATTCGCCAAGAATTCGAGAAAAAAGATCTCATTCGCCCAAAAGTGGGGAGGCTTAAGTCTCCCCAGTTTCCCCGCTTCCACTGGGCCTGCAATTATATTTCTTTGTTTTAGAAAAATAACAAGAATAATGTCTGTGAACCGTAAAGAGTCGGACGCCAGTGGAACCAAGGAGCATCGATCACGAAGCGGTAATGGTCGTTCCGTATCCAACATTGTCCGTAAACTATCACACCGGTCATCCGGTAAACGGAGTACGGGTGGATATAACAAAGGAAATATGATACCACCACATTGTAAATTCAAGTTGGTCGTACAAACGGTGAGCCTCTTATCAATTCATGACATGCACCACTGGAGAGTCTTCTGAGAACTTTCTACCCAATATGTCACTTAAACAATAGAAAAAGTGACGTATTGGGTGGAAATTTTCGCAAATTCTCGAAAGGCTCTCCAGTGGTGCATATCAAGAAGCGGGTCTCTGTTAGACAAGCCCTCCAAATGCCATACATTAACTAGTCGTCTATTGCACAGGGTATCTGTTAGGCAAGCTTGGGTAATTACTTTCATAGCTGCCAGGACAACGGCGCCTCTGTTAGACAAGTCATGGGTACCTTCTAGGAGAAATCCCAATACTTCCGCCACACTTTTATATAGCATTCCTTAGATATAATTTAGACTACATATAATGTAGTTAGTGATGTAGTGATAATGAGCTATTTTTTGTAATAATATCCAAGTATGTGAGTGGCACTTGGCTAATCGCCCATCTTGATTTGGGTATAGATTGTTGCAGCTTGTTAGCGTTTCCTTTTTTCATTCGGAAATCTCTGAGGCGGCCCTATAGATAGAGAAATGACTCTGGCAATGCTGGTTTTCGGTCAATTTTATCAAAAGGATGTAATTTGATTTCGCGAAACAAATTTTACGAACTTCTTTCTTCGCTAAATTTGATCCCATTGAATAAATTAGGAATTCTCAAAAGTGAAACATTTGTCGGAAAAATCAGTTTCATCATATATTTCCAATGCAAAGAATTCTCAAACATTTTTCAGGTGAAGCCGGAGTTGACGGTATGTTTTATGTTGGCTGAAACGCCTGGTTACGCATTAACTTGCAATAAGACTGAAGATGTCTATGCTGAAAAAGTTATCAACGATATCAAATTTTGTAAGTACTGTTGACTCTCTCTAATTCGATCTTGACGGGACCAAAAATGTCCTTCGAATTACAGAGAGTTTCAAATTACGGACAGCGTTTTTATTAAATGACCGTGTAAACTGGTCTATTGTAGCTATTTGTCATACCCCTGTTTTATAGACCTGGCTGATACTTCCACTAGAAAAATTAGTCCAATATTATCCCCGGTGGAAAAAACCCCTGAAATCCCCACTGGGAAAGCGTTCTTTCATTTTATCTCCATTGGGAATTGCATTGGAAAAATTACTAAACCATCGGCGTTTTTTAGCTGGAAACGATAGATTTTCTATCTCAATTGGGATTTCGATAGAAATTTTCATTCCTGCCGAGTAAAAATGTTCCAGTGGGGCACGGAAACAGGTGTGTTTTTTTTTAATATAACAAACAATTTTCTATTGTAGACATAAATCCCTAATCGAAATTTATAATTACATGTTGTTTTTTTTATAAGCAAGTGTCTTCCCCTACACCAGGCTCGCATTATGCTTAGCATTCTATTGTTCTCAAACAATAAAGCCATTGTTTGGGTACCAAAAACTTAGCCTGCATATGCTTATAAACGTTATGCTTATAAAAGAAAAAACATGTAGGATTAATTAGGCTCAAAATATACGAAAAAGTTGTCAAGAGGAAAAGACGTTAGTGTGTAGAAAACGTATAGACTAAATTGAACGGGGTAATGTAGGGAGCGGGGTTTGAAGCCCGGGAACCCTTGGTTTGAAGTGCAAAAACTTAAGACCACTCGGCCTTAAATCATTTAATCGGGTTTAATTGCTCTTTTCCATATGCAAGGGGAGAGATGTTCATTTATCCCATCCGTCAACCTGTGGTACGATGGATATTGCGCGTTCGAATCGGTTCGTGAATCGTCACGTTATCTCTTGTTCGTGGATGGGAAATTCTATTTCAAGAAATACGATGGAACAGAGAGGTTCAAGAAAGACGCCAGTTTCCTTTTCACAAAGCAAGTTAATAGTAAGTATGCAAACATTGAATATCAATCCCACGAAAGACTACTGTGGGCATCAGATTTTAAGATTTCTTTGAAATATAAGCTGTAATCTCTAAAGCAATAAGATTTAGCACTGACGGTCAGCAATAATAAACAGTTTGTGTTCACAGATATCTGTAAAGCCAAAAGGGCAAGACAGAGTAATTTGGCTGAAAAGTGTGCCGTGGTTAGGTAGGAAATCTTATCTAGGTCATGTGTCATTACAATAGAATTTCAGCGCTTGACCAATTGGAAGCTTCGGTCTTCGGAAACACGCTATCTCGTCCTTCGGGCTTTGTAGAAATCTGTGTTTGTGACGTAATTATGAGAAGGAGCCTCAAAAAGGATCTGAGATGACGTGTAAATCAATAAAAATCTTAAAAAACTCCTTTTGAGCTAAAATCTGTCTTGTTCGCATTAAATTCGCTTGAACTTCGACCTTTCTTCGGGTAGATAGCTATCAAAAAAGGAGCATTCGGGTCGCCTCGAACTGTGGTCGCAGGCTTATATTGAGAAATAAAGAATCCTTTCTCGTCGTCATTTCCTATCCTTTTTCTCACATTCAGTATTTTCACCACGCCGCAGCCAATCAAATATCATTCCACCTGATCCTAACAAACTCAAAGTCAAAGCAAGCGGAAAATCCCGGAAATTCTCATTAATCTCTTTCCGCTCTTCGGAACGGAACAATGCGGAACGGCATTCGGAACTCCAACAAATGATCCCATCCGGTGTTTTACCGGTTCCGGAAATGGTTATTCAGTCACAATCAAAGAAAGAAATGTATTGTCTTGGATTAAATCAATGCCGCGATTGTTTAACGTTGACCAATTTTCAATATATTTCTGAACGGCTCGCAAAACAAGAAGAAAGATCGAGATCGCATTCTGGTTTACTCAGTTTGAATTCTTCAGTTACCTTATCTGAAGCACCACCAGATGAAATTGAACTTCTTACATTAGATGCAAGCTCTATTTAAGGATATAGTTGACGCTCTTTAATTCGATTTTCAAGGAGAATTGGATTTTCATCAAACAAGAAAGCTTATCGATTAAGGGAGTGTCGTTTATGAGAGTTTCTTGTTGACGGGAACTTTAAATTTCATCCAATAATGGAGCGTATCGAATATTAGAACGTCGAATTAGAAAGCGTCAACAACCTGTCTTTTCAACTACCAAACTGACACGTGAACATTAGATAAACGTTGGAACTACCTTTTGTGTCAGCTGGGTACAATGGACGCTCTCTCTAACTCAATTTTCAAGGGGTTCGATATTAACGAATAATGGAGTGCATCGACTAGTAAAATTTCGTTTATGCGAGTTTCTTGTGGACGGTGATTTCCAATATTATCGAATAATGGAGCGTTTCGAAAAGTAAAACATCGAATAAGAGAGCGTTAGCTGCACCGACAAATCTTCAAATATAATCGACTCGACGATTAATGAACACTACGGAAGAGATGAACACCTTAAGCTTCGGGAAGCTTCGAAAGAAAACGAAATTATGTACGCTTTCCGTAGAGAGCTTGTCTGCGTCACGGAGTTGATCAGTTTCAAACCTGTGGGTACAAAGCTGGTAAAGCGCAGACTATTATTGAATGGGCTTAAGACATAACTTACATAGGAACTGGAAATCTTTTTTTATGATAGTGCATAAGAATATTTATTTTAAATAAGATCAGAAAGAAATTCAACCACTCCAGGGAATTATTTAGAATTATTTACTGGAAAATCTGCCAAAAGCCTAGAACATTTATATATGATCCCACAATAAACTCCTTGAAATTTAGCTCAGAAATATATCTAAAATACATGAAAAAATGTATTTTTTAAAGCATAAGTAGAAATGTATTCGAAAAAAAAAATATTAGTCAAAGGAAATTAAACGGAAACGGGAAATTAAAGTCTGTAAACATTTGTAAATGTTTACATTTGATGCAGGAACACTCTCGAAAGATTCGATTAAAGTAACTTGTTGGAAAGATAATTTGGGGTGGATGAGTTTAAGATTTTAAAAATTGATTCACTGTGTGTTTAAAACAATTGTGTTTTGGTTTTGAAGCTTACGTACGAGTTAGTTCATCGAATGTTTCTAGCTCACCCAAATAGAGACTTACACGTATGCGTAGTTATTTGTCGTTTTTTTAGAAAGTCTATATACGCATAAATTCATTTTGATTTCAACGAAATTTTTGACGGAACATTTGCGCATGTTTAAAGATGCAACCACAAGTGATAAAATAGCGCTTTTCGCTGGTTGTATAAAGGTGCAACAATTATGTTGTCGCAAAATTACGTGACAGGACCCGGTTCAGGAAAATAGAGGTTTCCGTGCTGCAGTCCATACCAGTCTGCAAGCGCCTAACCATGGTTAATTCTTTGGTTTAACATGCGGCAGCCGGTTCCTGGAGATGATATGGCACCCTGTTTCGTAATGTGAACTTGTTTCAATCGTAGCATGTGTACCTGTGATACCTATTGCTCTCAACATAATTGCTTGATTGTGCAGTGTATCAAAAGTGCCTTGCTCGAAATCCACCTTAGGGGGTCTGAAGGAAGGCGTGGTCGCACGCCTTCTTTAGAATACCCCTAAGGCAGCGATGCGCAATGACCCGGACACTCTTTTTCATGACACTCTGAAAATACGACAATTCCATGAAAATAGAAGAAACTTCAACAAAAATCTTTCTTTTTTAATGAAAAACGACTAAGAAACTTCAATTCTTTAAGTGACTTAGATAAATTATTGAGTTATCATAGGACACCACCTCCCCGACCGACCATCCCTCCGCATTTCATTATGATTATATACTTTCAGGTATTAACTCATTGTGGTTTTTTGTTACGCATGCGCATTCATATACTCAAACTTTAATCAGCGGGGAATGTAGACGATGCTATCGCCCGTTTAAAGGTCAGTAAACGCGGGAAAAAGTTCGGGCGCTAGGGCGGATTACGGGAATAAAGTGGCGGTAGAGTTTTTAATCACGCCTCTCCTAAACTATTTCCTTTTTTAGTGATCTTGTGTAGACGATAGGATCGTCTATGGGGAATGAAAAGCCTTTTCCTTTTGCCGCAATCTTAGATGTTGGAGTTACCGCACCGACGGTAGACGATGTTATCGTCCGATACAGTGATAGTAAAGGCGGGAAAATATGGCGGTATGGCGTTATGCTGGCATTTGGCACGAGGAGTTTCCATTGAAAGAATACAACGTTCTAGTTAGTCTTAATCTCTACAAATCCGCTGATAGAATAAGGAACACGAATCCATTAGTGAATCATTGAATTTGAAACCCGAAGGGCTAGAGTAGAATATCCAACCTTTCGCAGGCAACAAAAAGTGAAGCCACTTATTTCCCATCCTGAACACGTCTAAAACGCGCCGTAATCATGACGACGGATTGTATCTTGCGGTTCCTTTGTTTTTGAGGACTGCATTTTCAGAAATCTAGCGATAGATTTTATATTCAATATGGCGTTTGTGTAAAAACCACGCGCGGTCGTTCTGGATGGGAAACAAGTGACTTCATTTCCCATCCAGGAATTTTTAATTTGTCGCGCCTAAATGTGTTTAAACTAAGGGACCCTTAAAAAGATTTTATTTCAAATTTTCATTGATTTAAACCTAAGAGAATTATTTTTAAATTTTTATGGTTTTGATAAATTTTGATACATTTTAAAGGCCTACAGAGGAAAAATCTCCACTTTTGGATAGGGTAAGTAAATTAAGAATTCTCTAGAATAGTCTGGTTGACGGTGCCATATCTTCACTTGTGGTCTTGACTTTGAGTGTTCTTAACAGGAGGTAATTGAAAAGACAGACATTCAATAGGCTTATATAGGATCATAAACTTTTACAAGGTTACGCTTAAAGTAATAAAATTTTCCATCTGCCAACATTAAGTGTTAAAGTACAGGAGACAAACACACCCCTGTCTCACAGCCCTACTGGAACTTTTTTCCTCAGTGGGGATAAATATTCCTATTGAATTCCCGATGGCGATAGAAATTCTATTGTTCCAAGGTTAAAAGACCCAGTGGGGATGGTTTTGGAGTACAATTTTTAAACATTGATTTTCGAGTGAGGATGAAATCAAAGTCATTTTTCCAGTGGGGCTGAAATTCCAAGGTATTTTCCCAACGAGAACGAAATTTTAGCCAAATTTTCCAGTGGGGCTGGGGTCCCAGTGGGTCTGTGACACAGGGGTGTATCAACTTTAACGAACAGTTTTACTAAGACCTTCAGACGTTCACTGCCAAGCCCTTTCCGAAAAATTAAAGTCTTATAGTAATTTGCTTAAAATTATCTTTTCAACGAGGTTGTATTTGTAGATATATATTTTACCCTTCAAGGGGAAAGTATCATTATTTGCAACCTGTCATTTTTTGGAACGGACTTAACTTTCAATTTTTGTAGGCAATACAGTGGAACCTCTAATTAACGGACACCATCGGGGAAAGGGGTTAGTGTCCGCTAATTGGAAGTGTCCGCCTTTTATAAACTTTTTATCGGAGCTCCAATTTTGAAATTAGGCCATCCTAGGCCATAGAAGAACAAGAGAAAGGTTATCAAAACGCAACAATTTAGCTTTTAACAAATAAAAGAAAATCAGTGATTCATGATTTCTTTGGCCCACCTAAATTCGTTGAATGGGTCAAGGGAAAACTGGAAATTTGTAGAAATAATTTGAATAATAAGACTAATAAGTGCTTGAAATAAAAATATCTAAAAATTTTTTTCGATTTTGGACGTCTGTGACCCGTTTGATATTCAATGTCCGCTAATTGGAGAGCTAAAATAGGGGTTTTGGCCATTTCATGCGAAAAAATTTGTCCGCTAATCAGAGGGTCCGCTAATTGTATGTCCGCCTTCTAGAAACTTTTTTATGAGGATTCGACTAGGAAACGGCCGGGGAAAATGAAATTGTCCTCTAATCAGAGGTGTCCGCCTTTTAGAGTGTCCGTTAATTAGAGGTTTTACTGTAGTGATAAAATCAATAGTTAAACTTCATTTGCATCGCTCTTTACTTTCAATGATTTGTGAAATTTCTTGATTTTAGAATCAGATTGTTTTTAAAATCGAGAAAAATCAATAAAATTCCATTGGAAAAGTTAATTACAACCTATACTTACATATTTTGTAAAATATGACAATAAAGCTTAGTTCACATTTAAATATCAAAGAATTTTCAAGAGGTAATTCACCATGGAGCTCAGTTAAACTTCATTTGCGTCGACATGATGAAAAATCACTCTTTACTTTCAATGATTTGTGAAATTTCTTGATTTCCATGTTAATTTTTAGTTAATATCGAAGAAAAACGATAAAACTCGTTGAAATTCGAGTGAATAAAATAACTACACACCTACACTTACATTTTGTAACTTCACTTGAAGAAGTTTTTGAGCGATTGCAATAAAATCAAGTTCACATTTTACAAAGAATTTTTAAGAGGTAATCCACCATGGAGCTCAGTTGAACTTCATTTGCGTCGACATGATGAAAAAACACCCTTTGCTTTCAATGATTTGTGAAATTTCTGATTTTTAATATAAAAATCTAGTTGAAATCAAAGTGAAACGGGATAAAAGTCGATGAAATTCGATTAATGAAATATTTATATACCTACACTTGTACATCTTGGGTAAAATCAAGTTCACATTAAATATCAAAGAACTTTCAAGAGGTAATCCATCATGGAGCTCAGTTAAACTTCATTTGCATCAACATGATGAAAAATCACTCTTTACTTTCAATGATTTGTGAAATTTCTTGATTCTGGTATCAAATTGTTTTTAAAATCGAAAAAAATCGATAAAATTCGAATGGAAAAGTTACTTACAACCTATACTTACAAAATGTGTAGGACATGGCAATAAAATTTAGGTCACACTGTATATCAAAGAATTTTCAAGAGGTAATCCATCATGGAGCTCAGTTAAACTTCATTTGCATCAAAATGATGAAAAATCACTCTTTACTTTCAATGATTTGTGAAATTTCTTGATTCTGGTATCAAATTGTTTTTAAAATCGAAAAAACCGAGAAAATTCGAGTGGAAAAGTTACTTACAACCTATACTTACATAATGTGTAAATAAATAGAGTGGGCGATAAAATCAAGTTCACATTAAATATCAAAGAATTTTCAAGAGGTAATCCATCATGGAGCTCAGTTAAACTTCATTTGCTTCAACATGATGAAAAATCACTCTTTACTTTCAATGATGTGTGAAATTTCTTGATTCTGGTATCAAATTGTTTTTAAAATCGAAAAAACCGAGAAAATTCGAGTGGAAAAGTTACTTACAACCTATACTTACATAATGTGTAAATAAATAGAGTGGGCGATAAAATCAAGTTCACATTAAATATCAAAGAATTTTCAAGAGGTAATCCATCATGGAGCTCAGTTAAATTTCATTTGCGTCGACATGATGAAAAATCACTCTTTACTTTCAATGATTTGTGAATGATCTGGTTTACGTGATTTATTTTTTCAAGTCACGAAATCGTGTAGGGCATTCTTTTGGCATAACTTAATTGGTTGCAAGGGAAAAGCCTTTCTTTTGATTAGCGCAGGTTTAGTCGTTTTCTCTGAATCCCATGTGGGAGGTAAAATCCTTTCGGGTCCTTTGAGATAGTACACGCTTTTTTATAAGAACAAACTATATAAGAACATAAAGCTTCGATGGCCAAAATATTAGGAACAAATTAAACCCGATTTCTTAGAAAAACGCACAAAATTACTCACAAAATGGCGAAAATAAGAATATGTTAAGAACATTAGGCTTAAATCTGAAAAAGTTAAGAACATCCGAAGGCTTCAAAAATTTTGGCTTTTCTTATAAAAAAAACGTGTAAAACAAAAAGAATACTCGAAAGACGAATTTAAGAAATGCCATATTCGCAAGTGGGTAGGGCTTCTACCGGGCTTCTACTTAAAGGGACATAACAGTACTTACGAAATTTGTAAACAAACTTTATGCAGCGGATACAAAATCAAAACAAATGTCACATGTCAAAATAAAATATCAAACCAAATATGGCTAATTTTGATTGTTCAATTGTTTTACAAGTTTGTTTTGGACACGTGATTTTAATTGTTCTCTTTAATGACACGTGGTAAATGTGACGTGGGAATGTCCCTTTAAGGCTTTCCACCAACTATCCCACCGACCTGAAACTATTTCCCCATTTTTCTTTTAATAACATTTGTGCTTCTCTCACTTTTGTCGCTGGCACAATGGAGCAAAATTGATTCGAATCAATTTTGTTCCAATGTCCCAGGGACAAAGTCAGCGTGTTTTGGGGGTATTTCCCTCACTTTTTGCCCCATGAAACAAAAAAAGAAACCATGAGACACGCACTTTTTTCTTGTGTTGGTGGGATGGAGCATGTTGCATTGCACCAACACGAAAAAAACTTCTCGTGTCCCCAAACCTTTATGGCTAAACTTTTCTTTCTAATAATTTTTATGACGTTTTAAGTGGACTCCGGGCTACTGCAAATCGAAAGGGCCGAAAGGTGTCAATGAGCATTTTTAACTTTTTTTGTCTTTACCATGGATGTGTAAATGGACCCATAGGTGGCATAATATTTCCGCTCTGCAATGTTTCTAAGATACATACCATTGGCTTTCAAGCCCGAAGGGCTAGCCTCAAAACTCCTGGATGGGGAATAAAACCGCTTAATTTCCCATCTAGAACGCCCTCGCCTTCGGGCTTTAAACTCAATGGTACGTACCCTTTAAAGAAATATCAAAAGACTTGTATGAAAGTTCAAATACTCGTAAACCAAAAAAAATTATTTTAACAGATTTCTTTAATTATTTGAACGGATTCCTACAAAAATTTTATTGCTAATATTCAACAAGCTATTAAAGATTTCTCTTTTTCGGACCCCCAATTTCAATGCAAAATAATTCAGCTCGATCTTCTGCCATCAAAAAATTAGATCAGACGTTTGACAATAATTTTGAATTTAAACAATAAAACGGGTGGCAAACAGTATAACATTACGTCATGAATAATGGCCGCCAAGATTTTACATCACACCTATTGTTTATGCGAAAATTGATTGGTATTCCACTTTTTTTCCGGACACCCTGTATTACCCTAATACCAATTTTTCACGTTTTGGACATTCAGATTTAGAATTTTTGTTGCAGATTTAAAATATTATCGTCGTTTTTGCATATTTATAACATAAGAAAATTATATTTATTTACAATATGAACAAAATAATAAGTTACGCGCATGTGCAAACAAATAGAGGCATTCTTTAATTTATTACTTTTTGCAAATTATAAAAAGAATTAAAATTTGCTTTAAATTGCGTACTTTTTCTTAAATTTTAGAAACAGATATGAAAATTTTGATTCAAAAATTCACCAAAATTTCGTTACATTTCAGCCCCACAGGACTATTGACTTTGATTTCCTCTCCATTTAAGACTCGATAGAAAAATCGCACTTCAAAAATAGGTGCTGAGTATGTGCTGACGGCAAGGGTCGGGTTTTTCACCATTCAAAGTCACTATGCTGATATGCTATGTCGATGTCGATGAAACTCTTTATGAAAAACATTTCATGTGTACAATCTTATTACCATACTCAAAATATTCCTCTCGTGTTATCAGCATGCTTTCGAAAGTAGATAAAGATGATAACACACTAGCACCTTTCCACACTGAATCTATTCCATGTTTATTCTCATGAATTCGTATGGTTCTTGATGTCTTTGGTCTAACTAGAGCTTTAAGTTCGGTCATCATTCTTTCGTGTATGCCAGGTATCATCGAATTGCCACCTAGATTGGAAATAATGAACAATAAAGTCAATCAATTCGAACCTCTATTATTCGAATCTTTCTCTAATTCGATGAAAATTTTTGGTCCCTTTAAAATCAAATTAGGGAGAGTTTCAAATTCGAACACTAGAGAGGAATCTTCTACCTTTCCTAGGTAAGGAAAATGTATGCCTTAAAATTTGCGACGCATTTCGGATGATGGATTGAATATACCACTTTTCTTTCGTTTTCACGTTTTAACATTTTTTCGATTTCTAGCGATAAATTTTACAGTTAAACTCATGTAATTCGAATTCTCAAGGGACCGAGTATTTTTGTTCGAATTACATGAGTTTCCGTTATATGAGTTTTCGTATTTCTGACCTAATTCGATGAAAAAAGTCTTTCCCAGGTTTACTTTTGAGCAATTTTTTGTATTTTCGAGTTAGAATAATGAAATACTACGTACTAAATTGATAATTTTTCAAAAAAGTCTTTGATTTGATTGTTTCATCTCTGCTCTCGTTTTTTGGAAATCTCTTCGGAGATTGAATGTAAAAAAGAAAGCATTCGAAAACGTTCGATTGACAAAATGTCGAGTTTGTCAGCTTCAAAAACTCAAAAAAATTCAAAAATTCGAATTACATGATCAAAATTTCTTGTTGGGACTGGAAAATCTGTTCGATTTACATGATTTTTTGAATTACATGGGTTCGAATTATAGGAGTTTCCTTGTAAGGTTTTCAAGGTAAATTCTGAGGGGACCACAGAATCTGTTCGAGTTAAGTGAGTTTCCGAATTACATGAGTTCAACTGTATTTCAAATCTATTTGTATGAAAACCACGCAAGCCGGGCAACGTGTGTAGGAAATAATTGACTTTAAATCCTACATATGAGATTAGACTCTAGTTCTCGGTTATACCTTATTATAACAGACAGCTAGAGTTAGATTCGCGTTTTTTTTTCAAGCACTCCCGTGTTCTGCAAGATTGTGTCAAAGTTTTTCGGGCAAATTCAGGTGCAAAATCCCTCTGAAGCAGTCTGATACACGCCAATTTTTCTCAATAAACAGAGTGAAGTCTCTATAACTTGAACAAATTTGCTTTCCCCGTGTGTATTCGAGCTCCCAGTTTATGAGGTATTGTTAACTGTAGAGAGCAAACTTTTTCGAATTGAAGGTTTTGTTTTTAAAATAAGAGTGATTCCATTTGTTTACTCGTTCACATTTAATTGACACGGATGTGGAGCAAGACTGTTCAAAAGGAGGAAACGAAAAATTTTTTTTGCTTATTCAGCACAGTATAACAATAGGGAGACATTGTCCTGATATGAAATATGTGTCCGATATGAAATGGGAACACTTATGTAAAAATAAAACCTTTAAGGGTCCGAGTTAATGAGAGGGAGAGATAACATAAGTTAAATCTTACCTGCCAGTATGATATTTTCATAAAGACCCGAACGTAAATCAATCTCGCATTTTTGAACTGATTTTTCAAGAAACATGTGAAAACCAGGTTGTTCTTTCCCAATCAATGATGGTTGAAATAATAACTCTGGTGCTTGAAATCTCTCTTCGGATAACCAGACCTGGTTTCCATCAGGAAGCTATAAACATCAAATGCCAAAATAAAAGATTTTGATGGGACATGTGTGAAGAATAAATTCCAATTATGAATGGAGAGTTTCCACGGTGTACGTAAGGGAATAGATTTATACTGAGTGGTTTGAAATGTCTTTTCCTAGCTAGCTAGCTAGCAGGAATAGTGAAATTTGAATTTGAACTTATCCAGAACAGAGCGTGATGGGTCGACCAAAGTTAGGGCAAACTGTTGTCATTTTGTCAAGTTTTTATTCCCCCCTCCCCCAATTATCAATGATAATAAGCCTTTTGGCTCACAGCGTCCCTTAAAAAATTCTGCCACCGGGTTGGAGTTGCCTCCCACGCTAGTGAAATGGACGTTTAAAATTATGGAATTCTATGGGCGTTGTGTTACCTAAGAAAGCATTTATTTTAACATAAGAAGTACTGTGATTATCACTGTACGCGCAATCAAAATCTTATTGTACATCGTCACAGGTTAAGTTTCAGAGAAAACTAAACTTTGATACTCTTAGGTTCTAAATAAACGGCCCACCCGCTAGTTAATTTTTCGAAAATTCTCCAACCCCTCGGACCTTATTAGGACCCCCCGTTTATTAATTTTTAAAAATATTTTCAGCTGTCAAAGAGAAGGCCCCTTATTTTGCTCTAAATAGCCTGATTGTATATAGAAGCCTCTATATTACTATTTTCTGACCTGAAATTCTGACAAATTATTCTTCATCTCATCCTCCTCACGATTCTTCACAAAACAGCATTCTTCTTTCATCTTTTTCACGATCTCAAATTCTGCTGACGTCGGCATAGAACGGCCTTTCCGCGTGATTAATTTTCGTAAATAATCAGTGACGTCACGCCCACCAATTTGAATAGCCTCGGTTGCATGCTTGATTCCATACCCCTCGTAAACAGGAACGATTTGTGATAACGTGTCCCCACTGTCAAGAACGATTCCTAAAAAGTCGAACAAAAATTCCTTACTAGCAATATAGACGAAGAGAAAATGCGTGCTTTTATTTGTTTAAAAATGAAGATCACACCAGAGGAAACAAAAAAACCCACGAGAAAATGTCTCGAACACGGAATGGTGCCCAACCATCACAAATTGTACTTCGCGGTCTTTATTCCGGCCAAGAAGGGTTTGGTACAGGCTAGTACCAGGCCAGTTTTTTTTAATAAAAGTTGATAGCCCCCCCTGGCGCCCACCATAAACCATCAACTACACCAGTATATTCTATAAGTGCAAGATAGCGAAAAGCTTTTTCCACGATAAAGACGCCGCTTACTCGTTTGGTAGTTCACGCTCACTTTATTTACAGTCAACCAGTGGCAATTTATCCCAGCATAAGCAAAAATCTTACATAAAAAGCTTACCTGAAACTCGACCAGCACTATAAAGTGTCATGACACCTTGTTGAGTAGAGTAGTACGCAGGTATTTCAAATGTTTCCATCATTATCTCCATCATACGTTCTCGATGGTGTTTGGGAGATAATACATTCTCCGTTATCAAGATGGGGTGATCGGAACAGTTAATCTCCAGTTGCTCCTCAATGGAATAAGTCCATACCTACAAATGAAAAATAGCTTTTTTTCGCGTTGGTGCAATGCAACATGCTCCATCCCACCAACACAATAAAAGAAGTGCGTGTCTCATGGTTTCTTTTCCTGTTTCATGCGACAAAAAGCGAAGGAAATACCCAAAAGACACGCTGATTTTGTTCCTGGGACAATGGAGCAAAATTGATTCGAATAAATTTTGCTCCATTGTCCTAGGGACAAAAGTGAGAGAAGCACAAATGTTATTGAAAGAAAAATGGGGTGGAGACACGAGAAAGCGTTTCAGGTTTGTGGGATGGAGCATGTTCCATTGCACCAACGCGAAAAAAACTTCTCGAGTCCCCAAGCCTTTAGTTTCTTCGTAAATGAGTGAAAGAAAACGTACGATATTAATCAGAAAAGTCAAATTTGCGGTAGGGAAGGGCTACGGTAAATCGAAAGGTGTTAATGATCATTTTTGAGCAATTCTCCTCCACCTTTACTGTCTCAAGTGAATTTTAGAAAATAATTTTATCTTCAACATGACAGCTCGTGATTCTTCCGCTACTACAAGTATTCTCGTAGTTTGTAGGAAACATGTTAAGTTTCTTAGAGTTATTTCGAAGATGGAAGAGAAATTTGCACTGATTTCAAAGCTGAAAAGCCCCGAAGGGGCTAGATCCGAAACTTCGGGATGGAAAATTAAACTACTTATTTAACTTCCAGAACACGTGACCCGTGTAAAAAGCAAGGCAAACTTAAGGTTTCGCTTTTTCTTGCTTGAAAAAGGTTGAAGATTCATCTCTAGCCCCTTCGGGACTTCAAATTAAATGGAACTTTCCTTACATCAATCATTGCATCCCAATCATCAATGACTCCATTTTGCATCGGATACCGTAACTTTAGTATACCACGATACTGGTCTGCTTTCCATCCAACCATTCGTTCATTGGATGAAGGATCTTCAGTACTACCACCCATCACTTTCTGAAATGGAAAAAAAGAAGTAAGTACCTTAACAGGGTGGCCAGCGATTTTAGTCATTGAAAATCAAGTATATTCAAGTACTTTTTGGAGCATTTTTGATGATTTTCAAGTATATCTTTGCTATTTTCAAGTATATGAAGGTGCAAAATTCAAGTACATTCAAGTATATTTGAACTTTACGTATGGTGCTTCGTTAGAATAGGGATATCCGGATCCTCAATTTGCCAGAAATTTTATGGGCTTCCCTTTCTTAAAAATATTATGACAAAATTGTGTGCACATAATATTGTCACTGATGCCAGAATTATTTTGACATTTTCTCAAATTAAACAACAGATCAAAATGTGCTCTAGAAACTAGTGGATTTATGACACCATGGCGTACTACAGCGGTTGTCTAATTTCTAGAATTTTATTACTAACAGCTTACGCAGCAAGGTTGTCAAATCAGAAGATTTGGTTGCGAGCGAAGTGGGTAGAATAGAATTTCTTTTATTGCAATTCTAAGTAGTAGGAAGAAATTTTCCGATATTTCCAGAATGTTTTCTAGAGACTATCAGAAATATTTTCTTCAAATATCAGACTTCAAGACTTTTAAGACATTTCCAGCTCGAAACTGTGTAATTAAGAGTTTAGTCAATTCAGTCAAAATCAAAAAACTTTGCTGAAAAAATTGACATTTTCCCAATTTTCAACTTCTTATTTCTAGAATCATTTCCCTATGGCTCACTGCTCCCAGAAGGTTTATTTTCTAGCAAGAGTTTTTAACATAGAAAATTGGCGAGCACTTTTCATGTAGCACTTTTCATGTCACTACCTTTCAAACTTTTCAAAAATACCACCATCAATTTTAGATAGGTCAAGTGTCCTGATATTAGTGAGTTTCATGATTACTTGGAGGACCCACCATGGTTGGGTCCGACAAAGAAAATTTTGAAAAATAGGGATTCAAAGATTGGCTAAAACCATCAATTTCAACAGACTCTAGAAAGAAATTTCCTGACTTTTCCCTGACTTTTGAAGAATTTTACAAAAATCCCCCCTGGCTTTTCCATGTTTTCCCTGACTTTTTCTAAAAATAGCCCTTTTTCAAGGTTTTCCAGGTTTTCCCTGACCGCTTTAGCATTAGCCTGCACAATTCATTTACCATGGGCTCTTTCAGCAGTAGCTTGATTTGCAAATATCAGATATCCATTTGGCAGAGAAAGAGTGGAAATGTGCACATTGGATATATTCTTTCAATACATGCTCCAAAGGCTAGATTTTTGAGATTCTCAATGAGGGTTATCTTGCAGTAAATAACTTGAGCTGAAGAATATCTAAGATTCTGCTTTTACTTTTTTCATTTTTTGTATCCCAATAAGGTTCATCTTTTTAAAAAAAGCCATATCAAATAGGTTAAGTGAATAAGACCAACCAAGAATGTCTAACCTTACAAATAGGGTACAATACATTGTTATCAGGAGGACCCACCTTGGTTGGGTCCGAATAGAAAATTTTGGAAAATTTATACTTCAAAACAGCCTATAAGAGCCCTGGAAATAGAAGATTTGATTGAAAAAAGAAATTCAAGTATTTTCAAGTATTCCAATTTATCATTTTCAAGTATATACTGGAAAAATGGGCATTTTTTCAAAAACTCCAGTATAATCAAGTACCAATATTTTTTCCAGTATATTCAAGTATTTTCAAGTATTTCCAGTATCGCTGGCCACCCTGTTAAAGGAAGAAATGTTGCCGGATTTAGCGCATTTACCTGAAATCTGCCAAATCTTTAATGATAGTTTTATTATTTGAAAACCACACGTTTCAAACAAGGGGTGACATGCTATTTTATTCCTTTTTAATTTTCATCAAATTTATTGGTGTCACTGAAACAGGGCTGTATTTAAAAATATGAGACACTGAAATACCTGATAATTCTCAGTGCCAACAATGTTTGGGATATAATTTGGAGATTCTTTATTTGCCAGTCCGATCTTGATCATCCCTGAACCATTATCAATGATTAAAGGTGTACCATAATCTTTGTACGTCTAGTTGAATTGAAAGAAAGAAGATGGAATTGTGAAAGGTTTGCAGGTTTGGAGACATAGGCGTGGCGAGCGTAGAGAGAGCGGTTTTTACAACACTGTAATTATTGTCTTTGTTTTATCAAAAGATAACTAATATGTTATAAACGTCTGCACTCCCTCATACATTTTGCAGGGTGTCTCGCTTCGCCTATGGAGAAGGTTCTGCTGAGATGTGCTGTTGTTGTTAGTTGACTGCGGATGGTTAGATTGGGTATATATCTCATTCAAAAACCTAAAATCTGACTCTCCAACACCAACCTAATCAGGCCTAATCTTAATCTTTTTTACGTGATATAATTGTTCTGCTTGATCAGCTACGATTCGTTTGAAAGCAAACAGGTAGAACTACATGTTATATAGTAAGTAGGGCTAACTTATAACAAAAAGCTCGTTCTAAGGCTTCCATGGGAAACCAAACAAAAAATCAAAACTTACTGTCGCGTTAATCATTTGTTGATCGAATTTGTTGTTGGTCACAGATCTGGTACATCGGTTCTCTTCAATCGCTTTGTCAGATGACTCATCGGGTTTTCCATGGTTTGGGACACTGGCAACATCAGCGATGTCATCAAAGGTGTCTCTATTTTTTCTGGTGTCGAAATTTAAGCGCCGATAGTTATTGCCAGACACTTCCTTGCTACTATGTTGAAGACGGCTTGTTATATCGATTTCAAATGCATCGTACTTTAAATTTTTGTTCGTATTAGCTTCATTTGAAGAATCAGATTGGTCTTCGAACGGGTTTGTTTTGGTCAATGATTCATTAATTTTTGTAATTGTGTTGAAGGCTGTTTTGGTGCTTTTAACCAATGATGGTCGATGCGATGAATCTGGTGTTTGAGTGTCAGCAGCCGATTCTTCGATTCTGATTTCAGGATTCAATAATTTATGTTGGATTCCTTTTTCTTTGAAATAACGGTCCATGTATCGAAATGCATTTTGAAGTCTCTCATTTGTGATGTCAACTTTATCATTAAATGATTTGTGATTGGTGGATATTTGCAGATCTGCTCTGTGATTGGTGAATACTTGGAGGTCTGCTTTGTGACTGGTGGATTCTTGCAGATCTGCATTGTGATTGGTGGATTCTTGGAGATCTGTTTTGTGATTGGTGGATTCTTGGAGATCTGCTCTGTGATTGGTGGATATTTGCAGATCTTCTCTGTGATTGTTGGATATTTGCAGATCTGTTCTGTGATTGGTAGATACTTGCAGATCCGGTTTTGAGTCTTCTGAGTTTGGATTTTGAAGGGGTTGATTGTTACCAAGAATTGACGAAGCTAACAGCGTATTTGAACCATGTTTTGATGTAATAATATTGGAAGAATTTACGGAATCATCAATCTGTTTGCTCGAGTTTTGACCCATTTTCGGGTAAAGATGCGAGGGATTGGTAATTATGTTGGGAGGAATTATATAATCATCAGCTGGTCGACTTGAAACAGTAGCCACTGATTCTGAACAGGTTGTATGGAAAATGTTAAGAGAATTTTCATCTTGATCAATAAACAATTTCTCACTAATGCAATCAGTGACGGTTGAAGTGACGATTGCTTTCGAACATTCAGTATTTGGTGAAATCGAAGAATCATATTTTGGGGTTGGAAAATCTTCAGTTAAACTATGTGGTGATTTGAGATCTAAGCGGAGATGATTATGGTCCGTCGTTGTTTTGGTAAACGAATATTCATCATTCATGCCAAAAATGTCCTGTTGGTTTTTATCAGCCTTTGTATTGTTTGGCATTCCTTGATTTCCAGAAGGACCAATGCTCCTAATTGTAGAATATTTATCGCCGTAAATGTTCATTCCACGAGTTTCTCTTAAAATACCAGCGCGGTCCTCATTTTTTGATCGTCGATTGAAAGTTTCATCCCTAGCTCTTTCCTCTTGATTTGAATTTTCATCCTTGGCTGTTTCTCTTCCTTGTTTAACAGAAGAATCTCCGTTGCCAAAGATGTTGATTCCATCAGCTTCTTCTGCATTCCCAACATGGTTCACATTATTTGATTGATGATTGAAAATTTCATCCTCAGCTGTTTCTCCTTGATCAACAGAAGAATCTTCGTTGATTCCACCAGCTTCTTCAACATTTACAACATGGTTCTTGGTATTGAAATCTTCAATTTCTTCTGGTATAGAAAGATCGTTACCAAAGTTTTCAATAATTGGTTCATATTGAGAATCATCAGGCAACATTTCAAGACAATCATCATCTAAACCATCGCCATGTGAGAATGTCATATCGTCCAAATCATCATTAGTATCCTCATCATTCATGGTAACTCCATTATTGGTGATTACAGATGGATCGAATTGTTCCAAATATTTATCAAACATATCTTTCTGGAAGGGATTGTTCTTCAATGAGTCATAAGTAGAATCAAACGCATCTTCCTTACTAAACAAATCCAGTGAACTGCTTTTGTCGGTATTTAACAAATCTAGTGAGTTGCTTTTCCGAAGGTTGAGTAAATCTGTTGGATTGTCTGTCTCAGAGCTCAATACATCAAAAGAACTGCTCTTCTGAAATGGATTCTTCGCTTTTAGATTTTCCTCAGGATTGGTTGTATTAAATTCTGGGTAGGGTTCTGTGTTTCCAAATTGATTTTCGAAGTCTTCACGTCCCAAGAGATCACCATCTCTATACATCGATGGTAAGGACTCGTTCGATGCTGGTATCAATGTTGAGCTTGCTTTAGTTTCCATTTCTTCTGTAATAATATCTTTTGAAATGAAATCAATTTTTCTACCATATTGAGGATCGTTTTGATTTAGTTCAAACTGGTTATTTCGTAGTTGAAAGTTCTTATCTTCTGCTTCCGAATTACTATCTTTTGAAGTCGAATCTATATTATTAGCTTGATTTGAAATGCTTTGATCTATTTCAGTTTCAGCATTTCCTTGTTGAACAGTCTGTTGCTGCTTATCCATCTTGGAGATTACAATTCCATCAGTGTTCGAACTATCTTCCTCAACTTTGCTTATTCTCTCAGACGGATTCTCTTCTGTAGTTTTGTTCATCTTTGACAACGATTCTCGACATAGCTTGGTAAACTCATCTATATCTCTTTTTGTATTCTCGACATTTTGCAACGTCTTTTGAGCTGTATTCAAATTTTCTATTTGTGCATTCAACGTTCTTAACAAGCTCTCACTGTCGGTGAATTTTGAACTGCTGGAGTGGTCAGATTCACTGAGATCGATATCACTGGTGAATGTTTTATTTTTAACAGATCCAGTTTGACCGCGATTTTCTTTTCCATCGATTTCATTTAAGCATGTAAATCCGCCCATCTCGCTTTCGGATAAAGTTTGAAGAAAACAAAAAGTACAATCTTCGAAAGGGAGGTTTTCACGCTCAACACCTTCATGTGGATGTATGTTTTTGGAAGAGTTTTCTACGTCTAGTGGATGGGAATTAGTTTTATTCTTGTTATTTGAAGAAATACCTTCATCAGATGCGATATCTAGATCTGATACGGCTACCACGAAATCACCAGAAAATCGACCATTATTACTCAGGGAATGCTCCTGTAATCCGTCTACATTATCCTGGGGATCTCCCTCAAAAGTCGTTTTACGGTTCTGGATGGTTTCAAGTAGGGAATCTACATTTTTGAAGGAACCTTTCGGTGACTCGTCATGTTGACTTTCAGAATCACCACATGCTGAATGTTTGTCAGTTTCCTCATCTTTTCTTGATGGTTCTGTGCCTTGATGGTTTTCGCTATCTTTTGGTAAATCGCCAGAACCATTATTACCACCACTAGCATGACACTCGTTACTACTAACATTGTTGTTAAGTTCACGGCTATCGTAGAGAACGAATAATTCCTCATGAAAATTTTCACCAGAGACTTTATATGATATGGCAGGTCGGTTTTGGGGATCTGGTGACTTTCTTATGTAGTCTGGTAAAACGACACTATCTTGATCGTCCTTGCTTATTTTCAGATTAAATGTGATCATTTTCAGATTTTTGAGTGTATCTCCACTGTCTTGTGGTGTTTCGATTGAAGAATTTCGAGACTCACAGGTCTGTTTTGGTAAATTCTCGTTCTGGTCGTGTGTATTGCTATCTATCGTTTTGGAATGGTCTTTGATGGAAACATTATCGTCTTCAATGTGTGAAGATTTTTCTGGTTTGCAGTATGAGACTTTTGGAGAAAATTTAAGGTTAAATGCGGTAGTTCGTTGTTCGTTTTTCCCATTGATATCAGAATACGAACAATCATCACTTAAAGTAGGAGTCTGGTGAACTTCGATTCCATCTCTATAATATTGGTCACCGATAAATTGATGCTGATGTATATCACAAGCATCTCTGCTTTCACCCTTAACGTCGTACATCGGTTGATCTTCATTGATATTGTTGTCAGTTGAATCTGTTAGCTCCTTATTAGAGGTATAAGGGTATGATGAAGATTTTTGAGTTAAGTCATGAGAATTGGTGTTAATTACATCTGATAGATTCATTAATGGGTTAGGGTTCAACGATGAAGAGTTTGGGGTTATTTTATGAGAGTTCTTTAATGAATCTTCATTGAGATCGGTGCTCAGGCATTTTAAGGCCTGTCCAAATTTTCCGTAATTTTTAAACACCAATAGCACTCGACAAGAGGTATTCATTCATACCTTTTTGGAAGCGTATTAGGGTGTAGAATATGAAAAGTGCTGTTCGATAATTCTTTTGTTTGCCTAAATAAAGATATATGGATAAATAATGCAAAAAATGTAAAAATGCTGACGTCAGCAAAACTTATTTCTTGAATAACTTTTGATTGGCTTAATTCTAGATGCTGAAATTTTGGGGAATGCAAGAGAATACTGAAAAGCACATTTTGGATCAAAGTTTTTTTTAGAAATTTGATGACGTCAGCAGAAATAAGTAAAAAACGCATTTTTGCAAAAATATGCTGACGTCAGCAAAATTTCAAAATATCTTTTGATTTAAAATGTGCCTATTCATAATATCCTACTTTGGTTAAAATTTCAGCATCTAAAGTTAAGCCAATCAAAAGTTATTCAAAAAATAAGTTTTGCTGACGTCAGCATTTTTACATTTTTTGCAATATTTATTCATATATCTTTATTTAGGCAAGAAAAACAATTATTGAACAGCACTTTTCATATTCTACACCCTAATACGCTTCCAAAAAGGTATGAATGAACACCTCTTGGCAAGTGCTATTGGTGTTTAAAAATTACAGAAAATTTGGACATGCCTTAAAATGCCTGAGTGTTGGTTGGTGTTGAGAGATCCCTGTTATGAGAGGGTGTAGATTCGATTGTGGTCAAACGTTCGTTTTCTGGAGTCAAGTCATGGACATTCTTTGGTGGATTTTCCTTCAGGTTGGTGTTAGTTGGTGTTGATAGATCCTTGTCGGAGTTCAAGGCTGTCGATTCGATTGTTGTCAAACGTTCGTTTTCTCGAATTAAGTCATGAAAGTTCTTTGGTGAATTTCCCTCAGCGTTGGAACTATTTGGAGTCGAGAGATCCGTGTTGGATTCAAGAGGTATCGAAGTAGATTCTGAATGAAAGTTTTCCACGCTGGTATATTGTTGGTGTTTAGAAGGACCGTTATAAACTTCTTCACAATTTTGAGCATTAGTTGTTTTGACGGCCATATCACAATCTAAAATATCACGATGCTCTATGCGGCGGCTGTTTTGTTGAAATTGTAATTCAGACAATTCTTTATCGCTAACACTGTTAGTTTCTGAATTGCTGCGAGATTTGTTGGTAAGATCATCCGCATGATCCTTGGAAAACTCCTGTGTCGTGACACCAACCTCAAGTAATGATTGAGACGGATTTACGTATCCTCCCTCCTTTTGCTTCAGTTCAAGCTCTTCATTCCCATGTTCCGATTTCTCCATTAGATTTAGTATTTCTGGTGAATAGTTTGCGAATGTCTTGTCAAAGCCTTCATGGTATTGCGATTCTTGATTTTTATGTTGTGGAAGGATTTTAGAGGATGTCATTTTCTCCATTGGATTTAATATTTCGGGTGAATAGTTTCTAAATGTCTTGTCAAGATCTTCATGGTGCTGTGGAAGGATTTCAGAAGATGTCAAGAATGGTTCTGCGTCAATACTAACAACACAGTTGCTTTCACCAGTATTTGAACATGAAACAGGCGGTATCTCAATTATCCTTTTGTCCTCACATTTGAATTTCAATGATGGGGAATCAATGTTCGAAATACGTTCCGAATCTGGAGAATCTTCCTCGATTTTATCATCAGGCTTCAATGCTTCAGGTGAAATATCAATAAAATATTGGATATCATTTTTAACAGTACTGATCACCTTCTTCGTTTCATTTTTCCCGTACAAATTCAACAATAGATATGTCCTTAAACTTTTCTTGTCTTTCTCATCATAGTCTTGGTCATCTTCCAGTAGTTTTAAACAATCCTCCATAGTTGGCTTTTCACCAGTGGGAAATTTCCTCGATATCTTTTTCAAAAACTGTTCATAGAGTTCTTCACCTCTAATGTAAGCGTGGTTAAGAGTCTCTTGAGTTTCTAAGAGCTCAGTGCTTTGAATTTTGTTGTCAAATTCATGAATATTTTCAGCTCCGATTAGACGATTCTCAACAGCATGAAGGCGTTTCTGATCAAAGTCTTTGTTGAATTGAGTATTTGGATACGAATTCTTTGCTGGAGATCCTTGGATAGAATTACCATCAATAGACGATTGATCCTGGAGAGATTTCTCACATTCTTCTGAGTGCGTTTCTTCAGTGCGACTGATGAACGACAATGGAGGCTCTATAAAGAGATCTCGATCTTTTATTATTGAACCACAGTCTAAGTCTACCTCTATCAAAACTTGCTCTATAATCTCCTTACATAAATCGTTCACATATTCTTCTTGTTGAGTACTGAAGTATTGGTTTTCATTTTCACTATCATTTAAGAGCATTAGTTGTTGGTTATCTTTGAAATCACTTTCAAATCCTTTGTAATCTTCTTCTTCATCTTCAACAAGATCTTCTTCCTTCACTTTCAAAAGTTTTGAGAGATTAGAATCTTGGATTAATTGGTCCAGTCGATGGTTTTGAGATTCCTCAAACTCAGATTTTTTGCATTCCAAATCTGTCTCATTGAGCATGACTACAGCATTTTCATCAATAATTTGAGAAGAATTAAAACTTTCGATCAATTTATTTTTGGTCATGAACTTTTCATCCAACCCACTTGATCTTGACTCAGTATCTTGATGATAAAAACTTTCTTGGCTCTCAGTTTCAACGTCTTGGTCTAGTGATCCAGTTTCCAATTTTGATGATAGGCCTTGATTTCCAGAAGGGTTTTCGTAAGATAAAAGTTGATCATTCGGTGAAATGGAAGCGTTAGAATCACAAAATTCTATCGTATTATCTTTCTCAGCTACATCGATTTGCTCATACGACTTGGAAATTTCTTCTGAAGAATCTTTTGAAACAATGTAACGACTATTTGCAACTCCAGCCACATTCTCAAATTCACCAATAGTACCAATAGATTTCACTTCAGCAAACGCCAATACTTCAGATTCGTCCTCTTCAGCAATGACATAAAGATTCTCAACATCATTACCATAAGAAATCGAACCAAACTTTACACATGGTGAATCCAAGTCTTCATCAATATCGACAACTTCATC
Organism: Clytia hemisphaerica; assembly: GCF_902728285.1. Lineage (NCBI taxonomy): Eukaryota > Metazoa > Cnidaria > Hydrozoa > Leptothecata > Clytiidae > Clytia > Clytia hemisphaerica. The sequence goes on along the minus strand of NW_027104229.1, from coordinate 681,847 downwards.
TTCACAATCATCAAATTGAAACACCGATTCTTCCTCTCCGTTATCGAAAGCCCAATTTTCAATATCATTACCCAATTGTCCTTTTTCATCTCCTCCATATAAAGTCTCTGGTTCATCAAAAGCCCAATTCTCAATATCATTATCAACATAACTGGTCAATTTTCCTTTTTTATTCCCTTGTCCTTCAGTGGGAATAGAGCTGTTTTGATGTTCGTCAATTTGGCACTTTTCTTCATTCAATCTTCTTCTCTGTGCATACATCATGTTTCCAACATCACACTCTTTGCTCACTTTTTCGGACACTTTCCTATGTTGTTCGTAAATTCGGACACCAATATTTTCATCTTCTTCCAGGCTAACATTAAAAAGATACCGACTTTCATTTTCACTTCCGTTTTCCTCATACGTTCGTATTTTTGCTACACTGGGCTTCCGGGTACCTGTTTTTTCTTCCTCAGTTTCGTTGTGAAAGGTTTTTTCGTTTTCGCCTACCGAGTAAGTCGCATCAGTCCTTTGGATAATGTTTACGTCATAAAAAGACTCAGCAGCATCCTTGTTTATTTCTTGTTCAAAGGTCATATCGTCATGTGAATTATTTTTACTTTTCGAAACCAGACCAGGGTCTACAAAACTGAGTTGAAATTTAGAACTTGAATCTTCCTTATCATTTCCAACAAGTTGTTCTCTTTCGACCGTGTCGCTTTGCGTTTTATATTGAAATATTTGACACGAATCTTCTCGTTCATAAAGAAGATATTCATCTTGAGTTTCTGCCGATTCTTTTTTAGCGAGATCTGTATGAAAGTATTTGCTGTATTGAATTTCATCTTTGATGGTGTATTGCTGAACATCTGAAAGTACTGGATATTCGCCACAAGCTCTATTTGATCGATCCTCTTCGATTTTAAACGCTTCCTTGGAGTTTGAAGAAGATTGTTTGTCTGACTGATGCTGTTCTTTTAGAATTGAATTGTCGTTCAGTTCTAGGCGTCTGTTGTTATTGATATCTATAGAATGAGGTTTGCCGGAAGATATTTTTACATTATCGCACTGTTCATGGTCTATAACTAAGCCATCTTCGACGTCTACCTTTTCGGAAGCATTTGACGTTGGTCTGTCGGCATCAATAGATTTTTCTATCCAATCACCACTTTTGTTTTCATTGTCATTCTCTTCAATGCAGATTTCAATTTCCAGCTCTGATGATTCACTATCGCTGAAAGAAACACTGCGACTATGCATGAAAATTTTATCCATGAAACGACTGTTGTTTGATTCTGTCTGGTCAGAATTTGAATGTCCATTCACCAAGGCTTGGTCTTGTGAATTACCAAAATCATTTTTGTACATTGCTTGTTCAGACGATAGGTTGTTTGTTAACTGGTCAAGATGTTGTGGTTCGGCTTTCGAAACCAGATCAGGGTCTGCAAATATTTGTCGAATTTCCTGTTCTCTTTGTAGTTTGATCGAGTACAAATTGAGTGATTCCTTGGCGATGATATGGTCATCTTCAGAATTCAAATGATCATCAAACAAGAGAATCTCTGGTTCACATTGTAGTTCTTCCTGAGTTGCATCTATCTGATTAATAACGTCTTCATCAACCAAACATCTCTGGCTGGCAAAGTAGCTCTTGCTTGATTTAGAAATATCTTCTTTTGGTTGAGAATCCTCAAATTGAAAGTCAAGGAGATTAGCATTCTCCACAAGGTTCTCAATAACTGCTTCCCTCTCGACGTCTTTGTTGATATTATCAGGACCAGATTGACTCAAATCAAAAACTTTTTCATCTGTGTGAGGCGATTTTTCCAGATAATGAGGTTTTGGTATCTTACTGCGAAAATCTCGAAACTCTGCGTTAACGACATTTGAATCGCTCACAATGTTTTCTTCTTCGATGTCTGAAAGTAAAATGAAAAATAAAGAAGGTTTCCAAGCTGGCAATCAATGTTGTTCTAATATCCATACAACATAGAGAGTTTTACAGATTTTGCTAAAGTTCTATGACTAAAACTGATTTTGAGGTCATTCTTGACATCCAAAACACACGACCCGCGTGGTTTTCACACAAACGCCAGATTGAAAGTAAAACCCATTTCGAAAAACATACCGAAGAAAAGGCTAGATTCGTCATTCTTAATGCGTCGCAAATCTTAAGGTTTCATTTTTTCTTACTTGTGAAAGTTTGAAGAATCCTCTCTAGTCCCTTCAAGGCCTTAACTCAATAGGAATAGCAATTAAAACACCTTACCCGAATTGTCGTCAGAAGATAACTCATCTTTCTCTTGCGTGAAAAATCGACTCTCTTCATCAGTTGATGACTCATCCACTTCATCATTAATATTTCGTTTCTCGTTTATCCCAGATCTGGAAAAAGATGGTAAATCTAGGGAATCGTTATTTCCTTTTTGCTCATTTTCTTTAGTTTTATTAAATACATCTTGTATTTTGATGGAATGGTAATGTCTATTATTAGGAGTTTTAACCAGGGAATCTTCACTCATTACGCTTTGATTTTCCAACGTAGCTCTAGTGCCCGTATTTTGCATTTTCAGGGAATTGCCAGGTTGAGTTTGATCATCACCTGTCACTGGTGTTTTCAGGGAATCCTCAGTGTTTGCAGCGTGGCTAATCATAGAATTCTCATCATCAAGTCTTTCATCAAAATGTGATTCGGAATCGTTTATTGTCTCAACCTTTTGTTTGCTTTCACCAATTGATTCCATTCGTTTAATAACCGATTCCCTGACAACTGTTTTCTGTCGATTAAACGTACGCCTCTTATTCGAACTCATTTGTTTTTTATCGATTTCGTCATTAATATGACTATACACAAGATCGTCGACTACCTCGAAGCCCTGTTCTAAATCATCCATAAGAAGAGCATCATTGTCGTTTTCAGATTTTTTATCTCCTTCTTGATCTCGTCCAGCTTTAATTATTCTTTTATTTGATTGATTGGAATCGTCTCCATAAGCATATTCACCATGCTCAACAGTGGAATCCTCGTGTCTCCTTAAAACGGAATCATTGCCAGTTTCTTCGTTATCGTCATCTTGAAACAGGGAATCTGATTTAGCTTTATTTTCGATACCGATTTTAATAGAATCTTCACCGTTCTGGTTTGAATGTGAATGTTCCTTTTGGAGAGCTAAGTTTGCTTCTTTCAAAGTCATTGAACTATTCAGATTTCCATCAACAGTTACAAATTCCTCGTCATCAAAATTCTGACGAAAAAAGTCAGCATCTTTCTTTTGATTGGCTGAAACAGATTTCGAATAACTTGATATTTCCTGGTCAAATCCTCTTTCCGACATCTGAGGGTTAACACCAGGACGTTTGATTGGTTGGAATCCTGTTTTATTGACTGTAGGTTCTGGAAATACTGCATCATTGCAGTCATCTTTCTTTGAAGCAAGATCATCCATAAAGTTCTCCTCAGAATGTGATTTAATTGGCTTAAATCCAATATTCTGCCTGCAATCATCTTCACTCAAATTTGGAATCTTTGACAGTGTTCTGTTATTGGCTGCTAGATTGTCAAATTGTTTTGATGTGAATAAAACCTTCATATTTGAAGGTGGTTCTTTGAAAGATTGGATCTCGTATTCTTCATCTGGTTGATGCTGGTGACGTTGGTTAGGATAGCTCTGGTCATTTTCTTGTTTTTCGTCGTTAACTATAATACAACATTTTCAAATGTATGGTTAATCATTCTACATGTTTCTCTTATGAGAACATCGAAAAAGCCTTCGGATCTACTGAAATTTTTTAGTTTTAAGCCAAAAGATGTTCTTATTTTCACCATTTTGTGAGTATTTTTCAGCAATATTCTAAGAAATTTGTCACTTAGTCTTAAAATTTTCTTTAATTGTTCTTATTATTTGCCCTTCGTAGCTTTATGTTCTTATATAGTTTGTTCTTTTTAACAGACGTATACCTTAAAAACTGTAACTTAGAGTTGAACTAAAATGTTTCTCTCCCGTGGAAATAAAGTCCCTTATTTCCCGAGCCTTTAAGATTCAAAATTCAAGCCTTTGTCATAGTCGGTGCACATTTTAAAGATTACCTTTTTTAAAGAAAAAACAAATTTGGAATAATACCTTTAAAGTGGTTGTTGATTTCACGGTTCTGCTTGTATCTGTTATTCTTTTGTAATGATTCAGTTTGAGAATATTTACTAGACATAAGTTTCGACTGAGAATCTATCAAGTTTGAATTCAGTGTGTTGTCGCTGCGATCAGATGTTGTATTTTGATCGTGATTATTTAATTGTGATGGTGCAGGTTTGTCCAATCCTTGCAAGTCCTTTGTGGTTCGGTCCCAGGGTCTTCTGGTTTTACCAGGAATAGAAAGATCATAATCTTCTGTTTGAACACGTTGATTTTTCAATTGAGGAGATTTTAACAGAGTTGTTTGAGTCTGCTTATTTAAACATTGTGGTTGATAGCGTGTTCGGTTTCTTTGTCTTCCGTCCTAGAAAAAAAATACGATGAGAAACTAAAAAGAGTTTGATTCTCTTAAAGATTTTTTTAATGATATAGAAAATAAGTAAAACAGCCTCTTTTGCTGACAAAGCAGAATAAACCAAAGAATTTCTCAAAATTTGTGCTCACACGGTGCCGAAAGGAGGCAAATTTGTTCTTTCTTTTGATTCTGTGTAAGCAAATGGTATGATAGAAAATACGTGAAATGACGTTCTTTAACAGTATAGCCTGTACCAAACTCTTCTTCGCTGATTGAAAAGATAACGCGAAGTTCGACACACGGCAATCTTTTTCAAAATATAAAAAAAACCGTGGCGGCGGGGTGGTACAGGCTATTAACCGTGAACCCTACGATTTTTTCATGAAGACTCTTTTACTTAAAATCTGATATTGAAATGCTAGGGTGAAGTCATAGGTAGGAACTTGAAACTATGGCAATCAAGCATTTAAAAAGTTCATTAATTAATAAACTTATCCAATCGAAAGTAATTAACATTAATCATGAGCTATGCTAATGAATATGTTTTGAGAAAATATTTTATTGTTTTAAAAAGAGCAGAGAAGAAACGAATGGACGAAGAAACCAAGTGAATTCTAATTTATTACATAAATTATAAACAACTCCAGTTTACAAGGATAACTGAAAATGATGGGCCAAAACAAAGAAATTGAAAATTGCGATGATAATGAATTGTTAGTAAAATCAACTTTATATCAAACCGAAAATGAAGACTTAAATGAAACAATCATTGAAAAACCTTGGGAAATTTTTGAGAGACTAAAATTGAATTATCAAATGCCAACAAGTATGCTTGGTAATGAAAATATGTTGATTGTTGATGACACGAGCTTGGATTGCGAATCTTTTATGGAATATCATGGCCGATTTTTTAATACTGAACCATACAAAGATTTTAAATGCATAGAGATTGTGAGCTGTTCGACGTTGAGTACATTAAGAATCGTCCGTGATATATTGATCCAATCACCTAACATTTCATTGAATATACCAGCAGCTTTTATTGACAAAGATTGTTTGATTATCGATTTTGAATCTAAACTTTTTAGAAATTTAATCCTAGTGATAAAACTGGTTTGCCATAGAGCAAGCCTTAGTAGAATTTGCTCTTCAAACATCCAATTGAACTTACAAGAGTTATGACTGTTGGAAGAATTTATAATAAATATGAAAAGGAAATCGTAAACTTAATCAAACGACCCAACTTAAAGATCAGAGTTTCTCCAAACACTTTATCAAAAGGTCAAAATTATCTATTGGACGCTGATAATCCTGCTTCTATAGGTACATTAGAACTTTTAAAATTAATGGAGCTGAATTTGACTGATCTTGGTATTAAAAACCTCAGTGTAGTTAAATTGAGACGGAGCTGGATGTCACCCATTGTTAAACTTATCAACGACATGAACAACCTCTGTGTCAATTTTCCAGAAAATATGATCAGTGATAGAGTCATAAAGATTGATTTGAGATCACGCGAGATCTCAAAATACATATGTTTTATTTAAATGAGTAAATTGAAGGTTGTTTTACCAGATCCAGTGGATAGTGTAAATGTTTTAATGAGGAAAACTGGTAGCCATTCTTTTGGTTATGAAGAAGTAGTGAATATCTTGGGAATCTCTCATTTACCGGTAACAATTGATTTGGAAGGATGATCTCCTACCCTTAACAATTACACACATGTGGATATGACCAGGACCATAAGGTCACTCAAATAAAATGTATAGGCTTTATAGTTTTTAAAAGGTTTTTTGTAAACTTCCTTATAAAAAGTTAAAAAACATTTCCCCGGCCGTTTCAAAGCAATTCTCGATGATGAGTACTTTAGACTGAATTTTTATATTTTCGACCTAACATGGTCTAACTTCGAATTCGGAGCTCCTATATCAAAAGTTTATAAGTGAAATGGCGGACATCTCTAAAGGCTATTTTTGCTAGAAAGAGTGTCTGAGAGAGAGTGTTGTCCGGGGTCCGCACTTGATCCCCCATCCCCTGTGGTAGGAAGAGATATAGATTTCCGATTTCAGTTAAGCTTTTGAAAACAATAACACTTACAATATTATCAATAACCGATATCTGATCTTCCTCATCCATGCTCACACTTTCTATAGTTGTTTCGGAATCATTTCTTGTTAAATCTCTCTTGATGGCATGCGCAAGAAACGATCGCGAGGGTGAGGCCACGCCATGTTGTGATTTCCCTGGACTCAAGTCTTTACCCGGAGATTGGATGAGCATGTTAGTATCACGTGGTCGATCCTGCTTCAAATCTTTATTGAGGGATTTGACTAGCGTTTGAGTACTGCTCGATAAGGTACTAGATTCTGAAAGGTCGTCAGTTTGGTCGAGATTTCTTGACTTCGTTGGGCCTAGTAAATCAAACAAATTCAAAAAACACAGTTGGCTATCTCTAATCATGGAGGTATAAAGAAAGACAGGAGAAGTATGCTATTGTAACCAAGCTCGCCCTACGATTAAAAAAGTTACGATGTATGCATGCTCATAATCTCATATATCGTGCATTTTTAATGAGCTCTTTTATCCATAGGTTAAATCTTATTGGCTCATTTAAGCTTTAGAAATTAGATGAGACGAGATTCATTGTTTCTGACATCAGTGTAAGAAAATATTTGGACTAAAAAAAGGCCTGTAAACTTGGCAATCCTTCATCAAATGATAAGATTTTTCGATCAATGTTTTCTTTCAGGTGAACTCTATTGCTTGATACTTTCCTCCAAAATTCTCCAGCGACTTTATGTCTACAAATTGAGTCTGAAATCGTGTGTGCTTATAAAGAACTTTTCATTTTCTGGCTTGAGAAAATATCTTTTCAAAACAAAATTGAACGGATAGCGAAATGGAACATAAATTTGTTTCGTGGACGAAGTTTTATCTAATTTTCGTATATTAAAAGGCTAGAATCTTCAATACTGATTATTAGAATGTTCAGAGCAAACTTGAGTTCTACTAAAAAGTCTTATTTCATCGGGCGAGCTTAGAATTTCTTTTGATACATTTTATAAAAGAAATCAAAAGACTTTAACGACCAATTACCGACACATTCAACTCCTGTTTTCTTTATACCTCTATGCTCTAATTCAGGGGGAAGTAAATTTTCATTAGATAGACTTTTTCATAAATTACGTCACGACCATCACTTGCCTCGTATTCAAACAATTACCATGGTGATTATGAGGCATTAAATGATATTTTTATGAATAGAAAGTAGTTGTAATAAAATCTTTATGGGTGTTCTTGCTGACAGCTACTTTGAATACAATCGAACAATGGAGCGTATCGAATACGTCGAATTAGAGAGCCTCAACGGATTAATCTAGAGGCGTATCTCCGCGTTTTTGCCTACGGTTGACACGGTACCCAGCTGGCACACAACGTTGTTTCAACGTTCATCTAACGTTCACAACGTCCATATGACGTCAGATGTCAACGTTTGTGCCAGCTGGGTAGTCTAGCAAGCTAGACGACTAAATTCAGACATAGTAGAAATAAAGCAAAAAGTAATAGAGGGAAAAATTTTTAGTTTATACAAGCTAAATCCCCTAACAATAATCGTATTATCAAATAACGCCTGTACTACTGTATTACACGCATCATAAACGACACCAGTCTATTGACACGGCTAGGTATAATCTAGTAATCGCCCGGTTAAATCGAGGACGGTAAAAAAGTGTTTAAATTCTTTTCAGAGCATTTTGCTTTTCTCCTTTGCAGAACTTTATAGACTAGAGTCCTTATCATAGTTTCTAAAAACTAAAACTTGTCTCTTCCATTATTTACTTTTTCTTATTTTCTGAATTAATAGTACTGAAATGATAGACTACGAACTTTATGACCAGTAAAATAAAAGACACTTACAGCCTTTTATTTTCCCTTTGTCAGCAACATTTGTATATTTTCGACCATTCGGGAAAGCTGGAACAATTTCCGAATTCTCATCGCTCAGCAGACTGCTCATCTCAGAGGATAAATCTTCATAAGTAGAACCTGTCTTAGCTTTTCTTCGATTTTCTAACAAATTATATTGATATTTCAATGTTCTTAGTTCTTTCCGTAAATGTACAATGTCCGATTTTAAATCTTCTTTACTGTCCGAAAATTTGGGATCAATCAATTTCTTTTTCAGTAATTTGATTTTTGATCTTGTATTTCGAATATCGTGTTTAAGTTCTCGAGCCAGTTTTGATTTCTCGTCACTTGTCAAATGTTCAAAATCGACACCAGGTTCCTTTATGTGATCATGTGAATCGGGCGCCAAATGTTTTTCTGGTGTTGATGTGTCTTTAAAATCGAACGATTCCCTCACATCAATACTGTGAGGAATCCGTCTTTTTGTATGAAGATCTCCCTTAGCCTCCAAACCTTGTTTAGCCCTTTTATCCATATTTTCATGGACTTGAAACAAAGAATCTGGTTGGGAATTGAATTTCATGTTCGATTGATTTTGTAATCGAAATAGTTTTTCCAAAGCTTTCAAATAGATTCCGGTTATGCGTTTCCGATCTTTCATTAAAAGACTTTCTTGAAGAAATTTCCGGCATTCTGCAATCAATTTGGTGTAAAATTCGAGCTCCTGACCTGGTTCGTACCTACAGAAAAAATAATTTTAAAGTATATCATTAACCTCTTCTTAGTTGTCTTACCGTTCTTTATTTCAAGGACGGAAAATGCTCAAATAGGCAGACTCAAACAAGTTTGATAAAATCTCCCCAATTGAAAAATTGTGATTACAACCTTTGAGAAATTATTTTGTTAATTCTGCTTTGTCAGCATCAGAAGCACGTCTCCTTTCTATATGAGAAAAATAGAATATCTTTAAAGGGTTTTAGATATGCTTGAACATTTCCCTCTCATGGAAGAGGCCTTTAGATTTGAAAATTTGACCGGTGATAGGAAACGATAAAGCCTCAAAATTTAGGTTCGGTGTTCCGCCTGTTTGGTATCTTACAGAACGTTAAAATAAAGGATTTTATGGCGCAAATAAGGAATTCGGGCCATATTAGTAATAGTAATGATATGACATTGAGGGAAATTAGGGATTAATACCCGAGTTTCATTTTGAAATACTTTGAAATAGCACGAACGAAGTGAGGGCTATTTCAAAGTATTTCAAATGATACGAGAGGTATTAATCCTAATTTCACGAATTTCATATCATTCCTGGTTAATTATATGACTGATTTTATTATTTCTTAAAGAGCTATCCGAAATGGGGATTCCAGAAGTAAAGACAGAAAATTTATGATGCATTGCTATAGAAATATGATGTATTGCTTCAAATCACAAATCATTCCATCCCATATTACTTTCAAATTGTTGCAGATAAATATATGATTAATATAATGTAAAACAACAAAACTAATAATCCATTCACTATCCAAACTTTCAAACAATATTATCGGTATAAAGGTTCTTCACAAAATTGTATTTTCGGCTCCTTTGCAAAGACGCCTGCATTATTATCAGCGAGTCAGGTTCGTTATCAGTGCCATATTCTTTCTTTCTTTCCACATAAAATGGTCACAAATGAAGTGTTCAAATTATATGGTTCATATTCAGATATGTTCTCCCGTTCTCCTCAAGTCCACGAGACTTCTGAAGTGCATTTATCCAAATGTTCGTGTTTTTGTTTTTAGATTTTCACCATAATAAAAGAATAACATCATCATCCAACAGCTCATTGTCATCTTTGTACATTTTTCTTGTACTTTTCCTCCTCGATTTTGATCGAACGGCTATCTTCTCAAATTATTTGCGGAACGACCGTTTTGAGGGCGCGAAGCGCCCGAATAGGGAGTGTAGCATCCTTTGGCAAGATCTGCGTACGCGGGGCGTAAATTTGTATATGTTCGAAAAAGTGTTTCCAAAACTGCTACCTCCGACGATAAATGTCGACTTTGCTCTGTATTGAAGAATGGCACCTGTTTAGCCACCGAAAAGAAGCATTTACCTCGTAAACTTAATTGAAAATCAATTTTAGTAAAACTTTGGCTCTGTTTTTGTCATTTTTTCTTAAAATCATACATATTTAAAAAAAAAGTAAAAGTGTATCTAAAATTATATCGAGTTTGAACCAATCAAGTGCGAGATGTCTGTTTTTGTGTCGTTGCTGCTACTTTCACTTTTGCACACTTGCGAAACATAAACAAAGATGGCGATTTTTGTCAAGGCAGAATCCTGCTGATTTTTTAAGCTACTGGATGCATCCTTTGCTTGTAAAATGACGTTGCTGCTGGTCACACTTAATGGAAATTTTACTCGAGTATCATTCTAGCTTTTTTTACCACTTCCTCTGGGAGAGGTGAGATCTGTCCTACCCTCTACTTGCTGATGTGGTGGCTGCTGTCAACCTGCAGACCTGCTGAATGAAATTTTCGATAAATGGTCACAATGGTCTGATGGTTGTTTACCTTGTGGCATTCAAACTTCATGGTACATTTTTGTGATAATTTGATTGGAGTAACCGTTCCTATTACATCAATTGATCTCAGCGAAAAACTATTTTTATGACTTGATCAAACCAAACTAAACAGCAATCAACTCAGATTTAAAACAACATTTGAATTTCGAAATATTTTAACGTTTTATAGACTTTATAATTTTATTGGAAATGTCATCGTTAAATTTTACATTGAGCGGGCATTGTTGCCAAACAATAATTTTTTGTCACGTTGCCGTTGTTTAATTTGAGTAACGCTTTTACAAAGAACATTGAATATTGGGTGATTGTGGTCAGTAATATTCGTTGAGGCGAGGAGGTACGATGTGAAGAACGGAGACAATATTTTCAGGAGTTTTTAATCATTCTACATAAAATTAGAAGGACTTTGTTGTGGTTTGAGATCAAGCACATTACACGATTACATCATCCAGATTCGATAAAATACAATTCGATACCTTGAAAACAGCTCTGGCCGAAACATGTTGGAAATTTGTAGCATATAATGGTATTTTTTCTCTATCCTCGTCCAATATAAACTATTGATACCGTCAACTGCTCTAACTTGGGACGATTGGTCGAAACATGGGACTGGTTGATATCTGGTCTGTATTTTCACTTACTTTTAAATCTCTTTGACAACAAATTTGTTTTTGTGTATTTTTAATACGCCGTTCATTAAGTCAAATCAAAACAAATGACTTTGGAGGTTCGGTGAAATGGTGGCCGAATTGCCGTCCCATGTTTTGTCAGATAGTCCCAAGTTAGAGCAGTTGACGGTATTTTTTGTGAAAATGGAATCCACTTTTTACTGTTAGTTAGGACATCCTACTATTCCTATACTACTCTATTTTCTTGATCACGATTTCACCTTGAATATTCAAAAACCACAACAGCAAAACAATCAAAAGAAAGACTACATGATGCTTTTTTTAAGACACATCAAATTATTTTTAGTTCAAAAGCCTTGTATAGAATACTCTCAATATGAGCTATGATGCGAATTCTTAGAGTTTTAGTTTTTATTTTTGATATTATTTTTTGTTATTTTACTGTACCCTGTGGAAAGTTGTATTGAGCAGATATTTTTGTAATTTTGATCAGCAAGATTTTTTAAAGCTGTTATAAAAGTATCACAAAATCGAGTACAAATGACTTTTCAAATACCCCCAGGTGCTTTTGGAACACCTTTGTCTTCATACATTTCTAATTTCTCAAACATTCTCACTGGCAATAAATTCAACGTGAATTGTAATGTAAGGTCCTATTACTTTTTCTTTTTTTTGTAATTCTGCATTAATTAATAATGGCGTAGTACATTTTGAGATAGATTTCTTCGCTTTGCGAAAACAGAACGCTCGTTCCGCAACCCCTTTTATGTTGATTGTTTGTTTTTAATGTTGTCAAAAATAATCGAATGTTTTGGAAATTCGAACACTACTCGGCGCGTGAAATTATGTTAGGAGAAAATGGTTTTGATCAAAAATATTACTTCTAAAAATGAAGTGAAGAATCTTAATTTCTCCTGAATGATTCAACAGTTTTGTTGTTTACGTATTTGTAAACTGCGTGATGTTTGTGGCGGGACGGCGGAAAAGAGGGCGTATTATCAGAAATTTTTGGCGGGAGCGGGGTATTACAAAATAATACCCCGCCGTAGGATAAGAGCGCGCAACCTAAATAAAATCAGTCATATAATTATGATCTGTAATTTTGGGAGTGTCAATAAAAATGTGGTTATTTGGTTATATGGTATTTTACTGACGGGTCTAGAATACACATTGCGCTACGGTGCGCAAGGTTGTGGTCCTACCAAAGAATCTCAAAATGGTACTTGATGCTTCTCTGCTTGATGTTCAGCAATTAAAGGAAAGATCAAGGGTAAGTGGAGCAATCCAAGGGGAAAGAAGCGTCCTCCCCTACCTTCAGATAGATAGCTATCGAAAGAGGAGCCTTCGGGACTTAAACTTACTACTACTTTTATGAAGCTTTTGGCCTTTAGGGTTGATAAAACAAAATATACCTCTGTAGTGTTTGACAGATCTGTTGGCAAGGACCCAACTTTGAGTATGCCACATGTTTGAAATCACTTGATTGTCGATTCATTGAACTTGAAACATGAGATTTGATCAAATTTGTCGATTTCTTTTTCGGTAAATCCCCATTTTTTGAATCCAGCGATCTTTTCAAAAATCTTGAGCCATTATCTATAATCATTGACTGAAATCCACTGTCATCAAGAGCATGTCTGCCACCAGCTTCACTCTGGTCTAGAGCATGTCTGCCACAAGGTTCTACACCATTTAACTTGTACGGTATCTGGATGTCTGAATGTTTTTCAATGACTTCTTGCCCATTGTAAACGCTCTTATATTTCAGCTTTAAGCTTGCTAAATACATGCTTTGTCTTCGTTTTCTTCTTCGTTTTTACAATCGACCTTCATGTGTAAGAAGAAGAAAGATTTGAATTAAAAATTCTGTTTCGATATTTTTAAAAATATTAAAAACTGTTCTACTACGAGCCTCCCCCTTCGCACCCGTCTTCATGCCATCACATCAAAACTAGTTAACCACGCAAAAATAGCGAAAAAACAGCCTAAATTACGCATCACGAAAAAAAGTCACGTAGTACACGTTTTTTTATAAGAACATCCAAATTTTTTGAACAAAGTGTATAAAAACATAAGGCTTTGCTGGCCAAAATGTTAAGAGCAAGTTAATAACATTTTAAGGCTTTGTGGACTCAAAAACACCCTATTTCTTAGGAAAATGGACAAAAATATTCACAAAATGGTCAAAACAAGAACATATTTAGGCTTAAATCTCAAAAAGTTAAGAACATACGAATGCTCTGGACGTTCTTATAAAAAAAACCATGTATGCCAGATAATCATTAAAACAACTTATACGAGTCAGTAAGGTACTTTAGCAATTAAACCTGAAAACCTGAGGTGTGACTATTACTTAGAGAGTGTTTTAACGCATTATAACAGTATAGCGCCTACACACCCCCTTCTCATAGACCCTCTGGGACCCCTTCCCACTGGAAAAATTGGCCAAAATATCGTCCCTGGTGGAAAGTTATCCTCCAATTTTTGTCCCCACTAAAAATAATCAAATAAACCAATCCTCACTGCAAAATAGTAATATGCTATTTTTCCGTTCCCACTGAATTTTCTGACTCAGAAACAATGGAATTCAAACCCTCAGTCATAAAGAAACAAGGAAATATTAATCTCGCATCGAGTTTTGGTTGGATATTTTTACCCTACTGGCTGAAAATATCCCACCGGGTCTGTGAGAAGTGAGTGTACTTACGCTTTTTTTAAATAAGAACAAACTATACAAGAACATAAGGCTTCGATGGCCAAAATATCAAGAACAAGTTAAAAATATTTTAAGGCTTTGTAGGCTCAAAAACACCCTATTTCAAATGGTCAAAATAAGAATATGTTAATAACATTTTTAGGCTTAAAAGTCGAAACATCCAAAAATCCAAAAGCCTTTGGTGTTCTTAACTTTTTTAGTTTTAAACCTAAAAATGTTCTTAACATGTTCTTATTTTCACCATTTTGTGAATATCTTTTACCATTTTCCTAAGGTATTTTTGAGTCATGGAAGCCTTATGTTCTTGTAAAGTTTGTTCTTATAAAAAAACGTGCAGTTTAAAAACGTGTATACGTGTATACTAAGACTGCTTTACCTTTAAACCCCAATCAAAGTAGTTATACATACAACTTCAAAGTCACAATCATCAACAGAAATAATGGTCGGTAAAGATTTACATATCAAGAAAAATATGGACACTGTATACTAATTGATGAAAAACTATGAAAACATTACAATGTAAAAAATAGTATCGTTTATTTTCTCACTTCGTTTAATTTTTTTGCTGTTACTAATGTTTCTTTCACATTTGTAAAGTTTGTAAGGAGGGTTGTATAACAAGTCATTTTGTATCTTGCTTAAAAATTACATCAAAAATAATATGGTTTTACACTTTCTTGAAGAATTTCTAAAAAATTCTATAACTGTATTATGCTTTTTTGATTACCCAACTTCTTTAAGAAATTCAATTTTGAAAATCTATCAGGAATAGCCTTGATACTTCCGATTGAAAATTCTTAAGAAATTAGGGAGACTGAGAAAAACGATAAAAGGCATTACACATTTTTTTATAAGAACAAACTATATAAGAACACAAGGCTTTGGTAGCAAAAAAATCAAGAACAAGTTGAGAACATTTTTAGGCTTAAAAATCAAAAGGTTAAGAACATCCGGAGGCTTCAAAAATTCTGGATATTCTTATGAAAGAAGACATTTAATTAGCATATAATTCCCAAATATTTATCATAATCGAAAAAGTGAAGAAAGTGAAGCCCAATTCTGCGGGGGGAATCACATTGGGCTATCCAAGAAATATGTCCAGGGTCTTGAAAATAAAAAAGTGCAGTGGGGGTCAGTTTTTTCGAGTGTAAAAATCCAGGTAGGTCAGTATAATGAGAAAAACAAATCCAGGTGGGTCAAAAAAGAATTTCCTCAATATATGGGGTACAAACTTCCTCTTGCATCAGTCATGAATTTATCCTACCTTATCGGCCAAAACTGTAGTCGGCCCTTAGTGACTAAATTTTGGCTTGGTGACTAAAATTTGGGCCGACTAAAAATTTAGAAATGGCCAAAACTTAATTATTAGTCGGCCCTTAGTGACTAAATTTTGACGAGGTGACTAAAATTAGGGCCGACTAAAAATTTAGAAATGGCCAAAACTTAATTATTAGTCGGCCCTTAGTGACTAAATTTTGACGAGGTGACTAAAATTAGGGCCGACTAATAATTAATGCCGACTAAGTTTTGGCCGATAAGGCATATGAAACATCCCTCAAAAGCACACTACGGATTGATGGCAATTTGGTAGTGGAAGGGTCAGTTTTAAATTAAATTAAAGGATAAATAATGTAACCCTGAAATATCTGTTGACATTACATCACTTTTACGACAGCTGATCGATCGCAAATAAGCTAGCACACAACGTTGTTTCAACATTCATCTAACGTTATATGGACGTTATGAACATTCGTTAATAAAGGTTGAAACAACGTTGTGTGCCAGCTGGGAACGACGTTACATGCAGTTTGTGAAGTAAATTAAAAGGTGCATATATCCTATTTTTAAACCAGATAAACTAAACATTAAAAACCTTATAAAAACCAACTATTAAGATCATTTCTAAAGACTTTCAAAACCACAAATTTTAAGACACCAGATTTCTTCGTTTTTTACAAATCTCGAAATTTATTTTATTTTTTGAGAAAAAAATATTTTGATGGATTTATCAGACCAATACAAAACATGGAAAGACATGGTCACCATGGTGATGGAGAGCAAGGCTTATTTCCCCCTTTTTTAGACTCTACCATTCACATTAAACACTCCTCCATTGAGTTCGATCCTCTAAGCGCTCCATGTTGTCTTAGTCGGATAAATGTCAAGATCTTAAACAAACCAGGAGGTAAAAATGACGTTAGTTCGCACTTTTCGGGATGTTATATTGACGGAATAAACCCCCGTCTTTTGTTTTGTTTATGTTGTGAGTGAAAAAATCATAAAACGGAATAATATTAAAAAAAATGAAAGAGAAAAATCGATGAAAATAGAAAATGAAATTTTCCATAGTTTGAGCTCTTCTTTTTTTTCGTCTTATTTTTCTTATATATTTTTTAAAATTAATTCATATTTTGATTAGTAATATCATCATATTTTAAATAATTCATATACTTTGAAACTTAAGGCTCGAAAATGTTTGTTTCAGGGCCTGATAAAGCACCTTGTTAGCCAGCATTTAGCCAGTACCCGAATTATTCCTTAAACACCCTTCCTGAGGAACATTTCTCGATAAACACCTCTGTGAATGAATTTCCCGTTTAGTTAGCAGAAGCGTGATGGCTTGGCAAACACTGGGGAGACAAAATAGGAAAATTGGGATGTTGGCGCTCTCCCCTTTACTAGGAAAAATTGTGCAAAAATGACACGAAATTTTTTCAACAATTCTCCATTTTTCAGGGCTAAAAACTGCCATTTATGAGGTGAAAAGGTAAAAGGGGCGCCGAAATCAGTGTTATGAAGATCCTTTTCGTGCACCTTTTTTTTCAGCGCCCCCTCAAAAAAAACCACCTGCTACCACGCTACTGTTAGTAAGGGTGTTTATTTAAAATTTGCGAAAATTGGATTACAAATAGGATCACCAACAAAGATATTTATGGAAGATATTTAAGTTATAAATGCTACAGCGCCCGATGCTAATTCGTAGAAATATAGGAGTCTGAAGTAATCTTTTCCTTAACAAGAGAAGGTCTACCCCAAAGAGGCACATGTTACTATTTTGATATTTTCATAAAACTTTATGAAAACATGAAACCTAAGAACAAATTAAGAACAATCCTAGTCCCAGGAATTGCAAAGAAAACCTGACTTTTTAAACCAAAAGTATATATAATGGAAGAAATAAGAGCTTTAGAAGAGTATTTTTAGAAACATTAACTTTAATAATGAAAATAAGGGATAAATTACACAAGTAAGGCGAGGCCAATTTAATTTGTTGTTTTACATGCCAAGCTACCCAAAAAAAGGGTCGGTCGGTCGGCGAAAAAATAAAAATAAAAGCAGAATTTCCTAAGAATTTCACCTATAAAATCTCCTAAAAAGGCAGCAAAACTACTATACATCTTGACAAAAATGCGAACTAAAAAATAAAAAGACACAACAAGCTCGTATTCATGAATAAAATGAAAAATTGAACATAAGATTCTTGGAAAAACTACCAAAATTTTGAAATTTCGGCAGCAATGAGAAAATACAAATGTACTCCCAAAATGAATTTATTCTTATTTCGATTTTTGGAAATTCAGGGTCAGTCGGGCCCGTAAAACAACTAATCAAAATAGTCTATCCTAATGGAAGAAATAAGATCTTTAAGATCGTTTTCGAAACATGAATACCTGAAATCACAATATAAGAAAAATATGAGAACGGTCGAAATACTATCCTTACAAAGTAGGAATTCGCTTTTTCAGGTCGGAATGTATAGTGCTGTAAAGACGCCGCTGGTTCGGTGCACGAGAGACACAGATACCTGATGCATACACGTTTTTTAAATAAAAACAAACTATATAAGAACATAAGGCTTCGATGGCAAAAATGGGCAAAAATGTTAAGAACAAGTTAAGATCATTTTAAAGCTTTGGGACTCTAAAACACCTAATTTCTTAGGAAAATGGACAAAAATTGTCAAGAAATGATGAAAATAAGAACATGTCAAGAACATTTTTAGGCTTAAAACTAAAAAAAGTTAAGAACATCCAAAGGCTTCAAAAATTTTGGATTTTGTTATAAAAAAAAGTGTAATGATGATACTCAAACTTCATGGGATTGGGAAGGCAAGGGATGAGTGCTCAACGTAAGAGAACTGAGTCAGTGCCCCATATACTGCAAAAAAATTTGCTATACTACCCTACCCTATAGATAACGAAAATATTAAGAGGAAAAAATAATGTGCGGATAAATTCTAAATTAATAATCTTTCACAAAAAATTAAGCTCAATTGGTTTTAAAGGTTTTGTTTTTAAATAAGAGTGATACTTACTCATCAATTTTAATTCACAAGCTTTTACAGCTTGGATTGACACATGTGGAGCAAGATTGTTCAGAAAGAGGAAAGAAAAATATTTTTTTCTTATATCAGCATAACATAACAATGAGACACTGTTCTGATATGTAATATGTGTCTAATATGAAACGGGAACACTTATGTAAAAATAAACCCTTCAAGGCCCCGGGTTTTCCCGGCCTGGAGTGAATGCTAAATGATTTGTTGAAACACCAAGATGTCGTCGACAGATGACAGTACGTACGTATAATAGGCTTTTGTACAAGTCTTGCCGACAATGGCCAGAATAGCAATTTAGATCAGTAGGAAGGGACCTGAGACTAAAAAAATAAGAATGATAAGATATAAATATTTTTTTATAAGAACTAATGAAATTTGACTGAGGTTCAATTGCTCTTATTCCTGAGTGATTTCAAAACTGAAACGTTTTTAAAATATTATTTTTTGCTTTATACATTTTCTTGCTTGAGAGAAATATTTTCTAAGACATTTCTAATAATTTGGGATTAATTCTTAATTAATTCTTAAAAAGTTTAATTTTTCTTTCAATTTCGATTAAAATTTAGCATTGTGTATTTAAAAAAGGGCGTTAAGATAAGATAAACATCTGATAAAGTGAGTGGAAATAAAGTAGTAAATTTTAGAAAATAAATAAACAAATGAAAAATATTTCAACCATCCGGTCCACCAACAAAGAATGGTCTAAAACTATTCTTAAATAACATTAATGGAGAAAAATCGAGAAAAATAATGAAAAATTGTTTTAGTGCTGGAAATTAGAAATAAAATTTATTGTTTTTTTTTTCAGTTCTTCACACCCTTATTTGTCTTCTTAGGCAAGCTGGCATAAAATATTCCAATAGTATGGCATCTGACATTCAAAAATGTTGTATGGATGTAGTATGGATGTAATATGGAGGTTATATGTACGACTTTTTGCTAGCGAGATTTGACCATAAGGCAAAATTTACGAGACATAAATCAGAAATGGGTTCTTGGGATTGGGTAGTAGAGAGAAGAAGAGAAACGAGGGCGTTTGAAATTTTTAGAAAAATTGGATTAAACGCTCCAGTTTGACTACTTTAATCGGATTAATTTTTACAGGATTTAATGTAGCGAGCCAAAAAAACCGTTAAATTCTCTGTATATATTTTTGCGAATCAACATTATGAAAAAATTTGCGTGCATTTAATTGTGCGAATCAGCTTAAGATTTATTGATATTGGACCTGTAAACGCCAACAAAGGAATATCTATAGTGTATTTTACACTGAAAATCTGATTTGAAAATTTCTGATGGACTCAAATTTGCGAGGCAGAGATCTCACACGACTTCACCAGTTCAATTTTCGCGAAAATGACAAAAATTCACAAAAACGCGAAATAAGATCATAATATTGGATATTTTGTCCGGGGGGAATTTGCTTTGTTTTAGGGGCAAACTTGTTCTTAATAGAGATGATTTTGATTGTGACTTTGGGTGATTTGATCTGTATGTACTCCAATTCATTTTAAGAAACATGGCTGCAAAAATGTTGATTTGCTTAATGGTATTGACAACCTTATGTCACAACTCCTTGGCTATCATATGTAATATTGCACAGACTCCAGCTGTGTTTGTGGATTGCGCAAGTATTTAAAGATTCTTTGGATTAAAAGTTTTCTCAAATTTACCTTATTCACGATTTTAATGACGTAATGTTTTAAACCCAAAAAAGACTCAATGTTCGCCACTACTTTTTATTTTTTTAAATTCATACCGTATTCACCTAGAACAATCCAAAATTTCCCTTAACAACCAAACGATATTTCTGAGCACTGGTTGGTTCATTTAGATCAATTACATAATAATTCTAAGTTTTAACCAATCAAATCGATTTGATTGTTAAGGATACTTTTGAATGGTTATGGGTAAGTACGGTAATTGGTGGCAACCAACACCCGATCTTTTTTGGGTGCTTCAGTATAAAACATTATATTATGAAAAACATAAAAAAAAACTTTTAAAAAAATGTAAATTTTAAAGTCTTTGGTGATAATTATGTTCTTAGGAAAGATTGAGCATCCCATTCTTTGACCATGTTCAGATGTTACGGTTCCGTATCATTCCGAAACGAAACGGGTCCGAAATAAGACCATGTTCAAACGTTACGGTCTCGTATCACTCCGGTATGGTTTATGTTACGGGTCGAGAGTGTTCATATTAGTTCCGTTTTGGAGCAAGAAAACGGAGCAGTTTCGTTCCGATGAAAAAAGTGGAGCGAAACCGTTTCTATCCGTTACGTCTTCATTTTTTGACGTTCACACTTAGACCATGTTCGCACGTGACGGTTCCGTTTCGTTCCGAAACGAAATGAAGCCATTCATTGGTTACATTCAAGTGTTATGTCACTTCTAACCAATATAGTGGCTTTCTATTCGTTTCAGAGCGAAAAGGAACCGTCACGTGCGAACATGGTCTTATTTCGGACCCGTTTCGTTTCGGAATGATACGGAACCGTAATATCTGAACAAATTTCAATTCAAATTCAAATTTCAAATTTCAAAACTTATTTATTCGCCTGCATATCATTAAAAATTTACATATTTAAGTTTGTATAAATTAGAGGAGGGGATGCAGGCCAGGAGTCCATCCAATAGACGTTTCCGTCTAATCATATGGAATGGCTACCTGGACGCAGATTTTTTTTGTGTGGGGTTGATATAACTATTAGAGTAACAATATTTCAATATTCCAAATAACAAAGTAAAAAAAAAACTCAACGTAACTATCGACAAAAAAAAATATAGTTATATAAGTAATCTTTTGTTTTGATAAATCAAATTAGAGTATTTTTATATCTATATGGACTTTCATTTTTCTGGTATGCAAGAGGTCAATTAAAACATGAACAAGGTCAAAGAACGGGATGCTCAATCTTTCCTAAGAACATAATTATCACCAAAGACTTTAAAATTTACATTTTTTTAGAGTTTTTTGTTTTCCGACGAATATTCCTCTAGTAACATTAGGTTAATTTGAAATGAAGATGAAAAAATAACAAAGACCTGAGCAATCAATGCTTTTTTAGTTTCTGTCAGGATCTGTGGCGAAATATTGCACCAAAACGAAGGATAATCCGAAAAATTTAACCATCATAATCTTAATTAGAAAAATGACGATAAATGTTGTTGTTAAAAACTTCAATAATATAAATTTCCAATAATAAATTCAAAAATATTGCACCCAAGCATTCAATTTCAATCGGTAATAAAAATTGAAAGTTTCATAAAAAATGTTGGCATTCGTTGGCGAAAACTTCTCGCTAGACAAGAATAATTGCCGGCTAAGCAATTTTTTATCGTCTTGCCGACGAATTTTATACTGAGAAGGTACCTAAGAACAACTTAAGAATCTCGTGACCTTAGACTCAGACGTAGCCTAGAAAATCTATATGTCAAATTCAAATCTTTTAAGCTATTCATTCAATCAAAAAAGTAGCCTATTAAAAATTAAGAACAAAGCTTATTGGTTCAAAGTGCAACACTTTCCTACTCAAAATTTTTTCTAGATAAGGGGTTTGGAGATTTCCATGACAACGTCTGTAGGATCTTCATTATGGAGAAGACAGGAGACAAGAGTAATGTCACTTCAGGATGTTTCGCAAAACGACATCCTTTATCAAAATGTGACACTGAAGTCAATGTTCCTGGTGGACAAACTACAAAGGTTTGTTTATCTGGCACCCAGATGTAGAAATTCTCATCCAACTGGCGAATTTTCAACATCTGAAAGGTTTAGATTACGGAATTTCGCAAGAACGCGTCAAGGATTTTGCAGCAGGAGGCCTGGACCTAAGCCCTCGTTTTCGGGGAATGGCGGGTCCAACCGAAATATTTTCAGGTTTACGCGCAAGGGTAGTTAGCCCCAACTGGGGCTGACAATCATTCCTATCCGATAGGAGATATTAATTTTGAATTTTAAACAAAAAAAATTAAAGACAAACGCCCGGGCTATTTTGGGTGTTTCTGTACAAAACTTTACGTCATGAATATCATGAATTTTCTTTATTTCTTAGACATGCTGTTGTACGGCTGACCAATGTAACGATGACGTATTTATTACCGAATGTCGTGATGGGACAGCGCCCGCCGCCTTCCCGCCCTTCACATGTCATCAAAGCGTGCAACAAACAGGAGCACCTTCAGCTGGCCCGGCCGTCAGTGGCCCTATTCCCTGCAATTGTAAGTTCATTGAACAAGTAAAAGCCCGTTTATAAGTGGTTTAGAGTGGTCTAGAGAGATGGGAGGAGAAATTTTATTTACACATTTAAAAGTCATTAGCGCAGTGCTATAATTTGTCAATTTTTCAAAGGATTTTTTTGGTTTGAGAGACTTGATTTATCTGTCTGGACAAAGACTCAAACCGTTAACGAACATAAGATGAAGTGGTTTAGAATAATCTTCCTCTAAAAGGCTCGCAAACATGTACGTAAACTTCGAAAATTATCAAAGCGTGCAACAAGTAAAAGCCCGTTCAGCTGGCCCGACCGTCAGTGGCCCTATACCCTGTAATTGTAAGCGGTTTAGAGTAATCTTCCTATAAAAGATTCGTAAACATATACGCAAACTTCAATATTCATTTCCTTGGAGTGGTTCATTTAGCTAGCTTAGATACCGGTTAAATGGTTCTCTCTTGATGTCAAAATGGTTTTTAAATTTTGTTTTGATATTCTGAAAGCTAATTAATTTTTTTTTCGACATTTAAATCAGATTTCAGTCTATAGGCTGTAAAGCGCGCCAAGACAATTAAAAACAGTTTTTTTCGGAACTTACGTCAACTTACAGTGAAAATTTCAAAATTATATCATTTTTGGTTCCTAAGACATTGAAGTTTTTGAAAAATCTAACCTTTTTCTCTATATATCGTCTATAATAATTTAGGGTCACTTTTTAAAAGTGCTGACTTCATCAAATATAGAAGGACTAACAAAAAAACTTTTCTTGGAAAATGAAGTTTGATAAAAGTTAGGAAAGCATGTAAAGTTTCAAGGCAGTAGCTCTACTTCAAGGGAAGGGTGGTTTGTCCCCCCCTTCCGTGCTAAATAGGGTTAAGCTTGAAATTTTAAAATGAAACACAGAGGAATAAATAAAGCGTTGTTTCTCTCATTGTTTCTCAGTATCGAAAGAACCAATGCTGGACAAATGTCATTACACCAAGACGGAGGGCAATCGATCGGCAATTATCAGAGGGTGTGTGCCCAAAAACAGAGCCGACCAATGTGATAAGAAGATGGTTAAAGGTAAGTGGGTTCTCAGCTGGCACACAACGTTGTTTCAACGTTTATCTAACGTTCACAACGTCCATATAACGTTATATAACGTTAGATTAACGTTGAAACAGCGTTGTGTGCCAGCTGGGTTAAAACTTCATGGCAGGGTGGACTGGGTTCGATTATACTGGGGATTGGCATCGAATGGCTGAAGGATTGTTAGGCTGTTTGCATATCGTCCAATGAATACGATTAAATTCTCGCTTCTTATACTTCTATACTACCGAGTTTATATATGTGTGTTTTTCAGCGACGGAGACGAGTAATTTGTCCACATCCTGACTGACAAAATCAGTACTTTTACCGTCCTCAATTTTGCGGGTCTGAACTGCGGATTATTCCAAATTACTTCAGTCACTCTACCGTCCTTGAAAGTGAAAATATATAAACTCGCTACTGCTACCTGCTATTCAGACTGTTGCGTTGTAGAATACAGGCCTAGCAAACGCAAATTAACGTTTCGGTGTTATTTAGGAATATATCTCAAATGCTATCTTTATCTAGCTCCTCTGGAAATTGTAGAGACAGTAAACAAGAACTTATTCATCAAACTACATAAAAATTAAAAAGCTTTACTAGCGTACAGTTGACGCTCTCTAATTCGATCTTCAAGGGGAATTAGATTTTCATCGAATAAGGGAGCTTATCGAATAAGGGAGCGTCGTTTGTGAGAGTTTCTTGTTGATGGGGACTTTAAATTCCATCGTATAGGGGAGCCAATCGAATAGTAGAACGTCGAATTAGAGAGCGTCAACTGTATTTTGAGACCAATTTGCTGCGATCGAACAGTCTATGGTAAAATGTTTTGTTTTTTTAATTTAATTAAATATATTAAAGGTGACGAAAAGATGATCTCGTGTTGTTGCAATTCAACCAATTGCAATGATGACGCTTTCGTTGAAAAATGTTTGGCCAGTGCCGCTGCTCCACCATTAACGACAGCTGCAGGCGCATCTGGTTCACAACAAACTACAGCCATGCCATCAGCCAATGGAACAACAACCACACCATCAGCCAATCAAACGGCACCAGGAGAATCTTCTTCCGCTTCTAGCAATGAGATCAACATTGCAATCATTTCTCTTGCAGTGATCGTTTACAAATTAACGGCATAGATGTCCGAATAAATACTGGCAGTATATTTTGATTTATTGAAAATACAGTTGACGCTCTCTAAATTGATCTTCAAGGGGAATTGGATTTTCATCGGATAAGGAGATTATGAGAGTTTCTTGTTGACGGCGACTTTAAATTTCATCAAATAAGGGAGCCTATCGAATAGTAGAACGTCGAATAAGAGAGCGATATTAGAGAGCGTCAACTGTAATGGATTTAAAAGGAAACTGCCCAAATGTGTAAGGTTGACCGAAACAATGACATGGTTTAATCCTAATAAATTATTACAGTTATCGTTTACGATTTAATACACCTTTTCGACCATAGCCACCAATTGCCGCGCGGGCATATTTTTGTCCACTTTATCCAACTAAAACCGTTCCAGCCCTTTTTTCGCACCAATAGACAATAGAAAAATGCGTCAAAAAAGGATTGGGACGGTTTTAGTGGATAAAGCGGACAAAAAAATACCCGTGCGAATACGGTCGAAAAGGTGTATTATGACATGGATTTTGCACTGAAACAATTGTCAAATAGGGATATTGAATTATTTATTTTCTTGCTAATTAGAATTTTACAAATAACAAATAAGATCGACAGTAATTGGAGCATTATGATAGAAATTATACACTAACATTTTAAGAATGAATTCGAATAAAATGATGTTTAAATATTCTACTAAGTTTTCTAGATTTTTCCACTTCACTAGCCTGAAAACCGTCATGATTCCCAAAGTAGGTGTGTTGGAAACTAAAAACAGTCTCAAACCTTTTCTACCATACCTAACCTACGCCCCATACTACCTTGAACAAAAACCGGTGTGAAAAACCCTTTCCAACATATGACAAATGCTATTTCTTGTCTAAGGCGTTTCGGTTTCAGTCGTAAATATTCTTAACAGTTCATACTTCTTACACATAAATAAACGATAATGCACGCTTTCCTTAATGGACTTTTCCGGAAATAGTCTGTACCCACTATGTTGAGGAGGTGTGACGCCCAGGGTGGTCTGGAAAATAAAAAATCCAGGGGCGTCTGTTTTTTCGATTGTGAAAATCTACTGTGGTCAGTAAAATGAGGTTAAAAATCCAGGGTGGTCATCAAAACGCGAGGTTGAAAATCAAGGGTGGTCCAATAAAAGAAAGAAACAAGCAACATGCTGAATGGACCTACCTAATGATTAACATCAGATGAAAATAAGAAAAAAGTGACAATAATTGTACAAAAATTCAGAATGGAAAAATAAAGCTTGTGTGTTGAACAATGTAAAATGGTAAAAAGGAATTTCCCCAAATACGAAAATCACTTAAACCATTCAGGCCCAAAAATCTTTTAAGCTGGCCCAAATTTGCCCAAAAAATTTTTCCTTAAAAATCTGGCTCCGACACATTTTTGGTATTGCCATTTTGCATCATTGTGCAAAAAATCAGAAAAAAATAATGAGTCAACTTTGAGAAAAGCTATATCTTCTTATTTGGTTAAAGGGAATTTCCCCAAAATACGAAAATCCGTTTTTTAAGGCGAATAAGAATTTTCCGGGAAAAACCACTTCAGCCATTCTTTAGAGAATCTTGCCCTCCATCTTTGTACAAAAAATCAGAAAAAAGTAATGACAGGATTTTGCACAAAGTCCAAAAAACCCTATTTTTAGGCAGTTTTTGGCCCAAATTTGCCCAAATATATTTTTTTTCAAAAATCAGGCTCCGTCACACTTTAGGCATTGCCATTTTGCATCATTGTGCAAAAAATCAAAAAAAAATAATGAGTCAACTTTGAGAAAAGCTATATTTTCTTATTTGGTTAAAGGGAATTTCCCCAAAATACGAAAATCCCGTTTTTTAAGGCTAATAAGAATTTTCCGGGAAAAACCACTTCAGCCATTCTTTAGAGAATCTTGCCCTCCATCTTTGTACAAAAAATCAGAAAAAAGTAATGACAGGATTTTGCACAATATCCAAAAAACCCTATTTTTAGGCAGTTTTTGGCCCAAATTTGCCCAAATATATTTTTTTTCGAAAATCGGGCTCCGACACATTTTAGGCATTGCCATTTTGCATCATTGTGCAAAAAATCAGAAAAAAATAATGAGTCAACATTAAGAAAAGCTATATTTTCTTATTTGGTTAAAGGGAATTTCCCCAAAATACGAAAATCCCGTTTTTTAAGGCTAATAAGAATTTTCCGGGAAAAACCACTTCAGCCATTCTTTAGAGAATCTTGCCCTCCATCTTTGTACAAAAAATCAGAAAAAAGTAATGACAGGATTTTGCACAATATCCAAAAAACCCTATTTTTAGGCAGTTTTTGGCCCAAATTTGCCCAAATATATTTTTTTTCGAAAATCGGGCTCCGACACATTTTAGGCATTGCCATTTTGCATCATTGTGCAAAAAATCAGAAAAAAATAATGAGTCAACATTAAGAAAAGCTATATTTTCTTATTTGGTTAAGGGAATTTCCCCAAAAATACGAAAACCCGTTTTTTAAGGCGAATAAGAATTTTCCGGGAAAAACAACTTCAGCCATTCTTTAGAGAATCATCCCCTCCATCTTTGTACAAAAAATCTGAAAAAAGTAATGACAGGATTTTGCACAAAGTCCAAAAAACCCTATTTTTAGGTAGTTTTTGGCCCAAATTTGGCCAAATAAATTTTTTCTTGAAAATCGGGCTCCGTCACGTTCTGGGCATTGCCATTTTGCATCATTGTGCAAAAAATCAGAAAAAACTAATGAGCGAATCCTGAGAAAAGCTGGTAACAGACGAGCGGACGAACGGACGAACGGACGAACGAACGAACGAACGGACATGAGTTAATTTATAGAACCTCCACCGGGGCACCCGGAGGTAGGTCCAAAAAATCCAAGGGGGTCCCGAAAAATTGTAAAAAATCGAGGGGGTCTCCTTTACCAAAAAGGACCTCCTTAACTTAATGGGTAAAACTTTTTTTCCTGGAAATGTTCAATAACATAGCCGAAACCCAGTATAAAAATTACTGAAAAATTTTAAACATTTTATACACTCCAATTAAGTTACATCAAAACTTAACCTTTATCTCAATCATTATCTGTTTTTAAAAATATTCAAATCATTCCTTTAAAGACAAATTAACACTTCATAAACAATGGGTATACAAATTTCTACACTATCCACATCATCGTAACAGACATCAACCGTTTTATCTTGAGGAGAGCATCCTGATGAGCCTCGCGATAAATCCCATTTGCTTATTTTCATCGCCTTAAGAGGCAAAGCACACAAGTTAAACTTGGATAACCAGCAACTCCAGAATGCAGTTGTGGATACTTTAACATGCTGATTTGACCTGCAAACATTGGTAGCTTCTTGTGAGCAATCATCTTCGATATCCGGAGATGGTATTTGTTCAGTAAACACTCCATTAAAGAAGATCGAAACAATGATCATAGCTTGAACGAATTTAGAGCGAAACATTTTTTTTTTGAAATGTGGTTTCTCTTGAACCGTATTGATGATTCTCAAAAGATTAGAGAATAAATAAGAATCTTCCAAGTAACACACTTTTGGTTACTAATTGCTTAATTATTAACATGTGAATATTCTAGATCAGAAAACGACATTATAGTGTGAAAATTTTGTAATTGGAAGATGACATATTTCACATGGGGATTATCAGCGTTGGGCAATTTGCACGCTTCTTTTTTATAAGAATACACTTTATAAGAATGTCCAAAAAATTAAGAATAATGCTAAGAATACTCCATATGGAATTTTGCTACTGAAGCTAAGAATGCCACTTTTGAGCATTTTCAATTATAAATTGTCAATTACCCCCAAGTAAGGCTCATTCCTTTCACAAAAATGCCATTTTATGCTTGAGGTGTATGTTAATGTTAAATCTAGCCTGAATTATGATCCTAACCTAAGAATGCTGTAAGAATATTTTAGGATGGTTTCCCCCCCAAAAAAAATATCCATGATGCAATGGATTACACCATTCTTATAAAAAAAGCTTGTATCTTGTGACCCGATAAAGAAACAAGCCGGAACGCTGATTGGACTTACCTGATGAATAAAGTTAGAGCAAGTAGGGAAGAGTAACATAGTCGAGTGCTGGAACGCCAAGGGGATGATCAGTAATCATTCGAGTTACAAAAATTCAATTCATAGAGAGGCAGAATAGCCTAAGAATCTCCTGGGAAGGGAAAATCGTTATAGTTTATGCAGATAATCGAGTCGAGGAGGTTCGAGTTATGGAAAGTCGACTGTAGTTTAATAAGCGATAATGGAAAAGATCGTGAAAAAGAACGGACAAGCGAACGGTTTCCAAGTGATCTTCGGCTGTTCTGGCGATTTTTAGAAAGTTCCGGCAACCAAAAACAGTTTTATTGAAAATTAAACCATGTTTAATCGTGGGCACTGTTATAAATGATGTTTTTGTTTGAAAAAACAAAGATATGTAACAAAAAAATCCAATGAAAATCTGTTTTACTACATATTTCCGTCATTTTCGGCCGGAAAAGAAATTTCCTCGAAAGTCAGACTAGGTCATATTTTAGGGATTGCTAATTTACATCTTTGTGCAAAAATTCAGAAAAAACTATCGATGAAATCTGGAGAAAATACAAAAGCACCGGTTTTTCCGGCCTATTTCCGGAATTTTTGGCCGGGAAAGTATGTTTATGTTTAAATCAGACTAGGTCATATTCTAGGCATCACTATTTTGCATCTTTAAGCCAAAAATCAGAAAAAACAAATGAGCCAATCTTAAGAAAAGCTTGTAATAGACGGGGCGGACGGACGGATGGACGAACGAACAACGAAAGAACGAACGGACAACGGTTAATTTATAGGACCTCCAGGAAGGCCCAACAATCTGCTCTCGGATTATAATCAAGGCTCTTGTAATACAACACTACCGAATGTCAATCTTAATACAGTGGAGTCTCCATAGTTCGAACACGCATGGGGAACACAAATTTGTTCGAGTTAAGGAAATTTCGAGTTATGGAGAAAGGTTTATTAGATATTAACAAGTGGTTAACTATTTTTAGCTGAAGGGACCATAAAATTTGTTCGAGTTAAGGAAATTTCGAGTTATGGAGAAAGGTTTATAAGACATTAACAAGTGGTTAACTATTTTTAACTGAAGGGACCATAAAACTTGTTCGAGTTAAGGAAATTTCGAGTTATGGAGAAAGGTTTATAAGACATTAACAAGTGGTTAACTATTTTTAACTGAAGGGACCATAAAACTTTTTCGAGTTAAGGAAACATGCAAGTTAAAGAGACTCCATTTTTTCCGTGTGATTTAAACGCAATAAAACAAAACTCCACTATGGTGTTCAGTTTGACACAGGATAATGATTGATTGAATACGTCTTTCCCGAGATGGTTTCGACTTTTTTGTTTCAATGTTTGAGTGTTTCATTTTGGTAAAATAAAAATCTGTAAAAATATAGAAAAACGAATAAAAAAATGAGACATTTGACCATGAATAAACATCAGATTTTCATGATTGATACGATCATATTAGCAACATTCCGGGAAAGGTGTTTTTGTAATGTAGTGCCGAATACAGCCGACGAGTTGTGTTAGGAAGGGAAGAGACATAGGTATACCTTATCGACAATTTTTACGACGGCCCTTATTTGTGTTTTTGGCCTATGGCATTATAAGAGCCGGCTTTATTAGGATCGGCGTAAAAAGGACCGATGAGGTAACCAAGAAAATGTAATGTTTTTGTTTCGTAGAAATCTTTAGAACACATTCAACCATGAAACCAGCAATAAGAATAAGGAGAAAAACAATGCTATGTAGCTTTCCTAGAGATGGGGTATTCCAGAAAAATCTGTACCCCTTATGTTGAGGTAATGTGACGCAGGTGTGGGCTGGAAAAGAAAAAATCAAGATGTTCTGGTTTTTTCTAGTGTAAAAATCCAAGGCGGTTAGTAAAATGAGGTGGAAAATCCAGGTTTGTCCTGAAAATGACAAGAAAAGCATCCAGGGGGTCCTGAAAATGAGAAAGAAAAGAATCCAGGGGGGACCTGAAAAATTGAAGAAAAATATCCAGGAGACCACATTTCCCAAAAAACATATAGGGAACAAAACTTTTTTGGATTGGCCCAATCAAATAGCCCAATAAAAAAAGTTAAAGATTGTATCCTACAATCAGTGCCATTTGCCATAACATATTGTCACTTTTGGCTAATTTACCTTTTTTCCAAAATTGAAGTTCGAACGAGAATGTCAATTTCAGGCCTTTAACTTGATTTCATCGATTATTTCGATCTGGCAAGGATTTATTGGTTTCTAGGCTATATTTCAAGCCCTACTGGATCATTTTTGAACTTTTGGATCCTCAGATCCTGAGGTCCTTAGCCTTAAGTCTAGCGTTAAAAGTCTACCCTTCGAACCTAATTTAAAGCACTTACAAATCGATTGTGGTTTCAACAACACCCGGTGGATTTCCCTTTTGTGCCAAGTATTTTGTCACCGATTGTAGAATATAATGACACGTCCTGTGGTGCTACCAAATGTTAATCTTAACACCAATTTAAAGAATCATTATCACATTTGTTCCGAGGTACTGCTATCATAGATTGTCCCCACTTGAATTCAGATGTTATCCATTTGTGATTTAGAATAGAAACATAGAAATCTTCCCAAAAACTTAACGAGCTTCACACTTTGTCAGTATCGAGTGCTGTTTTTTTTTATATTTCAGAAAATAGGAGAGGCTGGAACTTATAATTTGACTAATTTTGCTCCGTTCTACTGATTCAACTCTCTTAGCTCAAGAGTTTTTACAACAATCTCTGTTGATGGCTGAATCCGCATATACATTCTTAGAAGTACACATTTTTTTTTTATAGGAACAATTTTAAAAGAGCACGAGGCTGAAAATTGGTCAAAACCTAAGAGCAAATTAAGAACATTCTGAGCTACATATTTCAGAAAGCACTGATTTTTTGAACCTATTTTAAGTTTTCAAGTAAAGAAACTGAGCGTATTAAGAACATCGTAAGAACATTTAAGCCTAAAAATTTAAGAAAGTTAAGAGCAGCCCAGATATATTGGGTGTCTTTGCTAATAAAGATTATACTAAAGAGAAAAGGGATCCGAGAAAAGTGATGAAGATTAGGATTTGAAAAATATTGTCTTAACAGGAGAAAAAACACTCCGCTAATTAGACAAAAATTAGAAAATCCATGCTGGAACCAAACATCAAAGCAATACGTATACATCAAATATCCATCACGTCCAAAAAAAAGGTCATATGGACGTTAAACCAACGCCTTTCGAGCCTGAATTTCATTGTTTCAAAATCTACCAATGATAAAACCATCTTGTAAAATCTTCATAGTACAAGTCCCAATATGTCTGAGCTATAAAAGCTATCAACTTTTTCGATCTCTTGAACATAAAGACTACCAAATAAGTCAAGTTAGAAAAAAGTAACTTAGCTTAAAGATGACTAAACCCAAGGCAAAAATAACACGTGTACTTATGATAATCTTGGCAACAGTGCAAATCATACATTGTCAAGTTCGAGTGCTTGTTGACCCAAATAAACTGACTACTCATTTCGGTTTGGACCAAATAGAGAAGTATTGCGACAACAAAGCAGTCCACCAGTGTGGTATCAACGAGCTCACAACCAAAAACGTAGAAGAAATCAAAGCTTGCTGGGAACATCAGTTCAACCTATGTTATAAATCTGAGTTAGAATTATACCTCGCCGCCGGAATGCATAATCGAAATGATTGTTTTTGGCAGGAAAAATCGGAATTGATTTGTCTTCCTGGTGACGAAACGAACGAAATATGTTTTATTGTATATTATCATGTTTATGTTTGTTAAAAAAAAAGAAAATGTAATTTTCAGACCATTGGCGAACTTAAGGTGTTTCAAAATTCATAGCAGAGAGTATTTTTTAGCCATACACGTTTTTTTATAAGAGCAAACTATATAAGAACATAAGGCTTCCAGGGCCAAAATGTTAAGAACAACTTAAGAACATTTTAAGGCTTCGCGGAGTCAAGAACAGCCAATTTCTTAGAAAAACGGGGAAAATTTTTTGAAACTCAAAAAGTTAAGAACATCTGAAGACTTTGAAAATTTTGATGTTCTTATAAAAATATGTGTACTCCTATCAAGAAAATGAAGACTCTCCTTCATAGATTTTGAGCTTCCCCTTTAGATCCGCCACTGTAGACTATAAATCATAAATTTTGAGTTACAAGTTATGTATTTTCTAGGCATGCAACGTTGTTTCGACGTTCTTCTGACACCCTTAACGCCCACAGAGCGCCCGAAACGCCTCAAAATCATCAAAATGAATGTTGAAACAACGTTTTTTAGTTTGTTATTGTATTTGTTTTTGTTCTTACAAAGATAAGTAGTGAAAAAGAAACAATATCACTGTTCAGTTGCAGTGTAGGGTAAAGGGTAATATTAGTGACCAGTACATGCTTTGTTTATAAAAATGGAATCTTCCAGAAGAAATTTGAATATGGGGGTGGAGGGTGAAGGAAATTTACCCCTCGGACATTGTGTTTTTTAATCCCCCGGACAACAGATGTCACCCCCCCAGACAAGCATCAGTTGACCTCCCGGACATTCCAAATTACCCCTAATCACAGCAAGTTTACCCCCTTTTCCACTACCCCTCGGAAAAAATATCCAATATATCCTTCAATCTGCAAAAAATTTTTGGAAGAGCCCAATGGTGTTTTTCCAACTCGTCATGAATATTCTTGACTCTTTGAAAAAAAATCATTCTGAAATATTCTTACGGTATTCTTAGCTTTGGATCCAAACCCAGCCAAAATCTAGCATGAAATACATACCACAACCAAAAATTTGGGGAATTATTTGCAATTTAATGATAGAATGCTCTATAAGTGGCATTCTTAGGTTCAGCTGCAAAATTCCATGATGGTGATATTCTTATCAATATGCTTTAATTTTTTTGTGGCCAATTTCATCATAAATATTCTTATAAAGTATATTCTTATAAAAAAATTGTGTAAAAGAATAAAGACTTGGTATTGAGGTAGTGTCATCTTTTTCTCAAAAGAAACTAAACAAAGATACGACGACAAATCGAAAATACCACCGACTATAAACTATATTCATACTCCGGAAAATTTGAAGTAAATTGTTATCACATCAAAAGTATTTCATGAAATTTAAAAATGAAAAGATTTTCGTACAATTTTTTCAAAGAGTTACGTCTAGAGTGATTTTGATGCTGAGATATCTTGAAACTTTTATAAATTAACGTGTATTGTCTCAAGGAAATAATTTTAATAGTTTCTGATCCAAGGATAATGTTTTATTGTATTTTCGAAGGATACTGTAATCATGCTGTAATGTTTCTTGTATTTTCTAAAGAAAAGTTTCTTGTAATTTCCAAGGATAATGTTTTTTTGTATTTTTGAAGGAAAATATAGTACTTCTTGTACTTTCCAAGGATATTGTAATGCTTCTTCAATTTTCAAAGGAAAAGGTTATTTATATTTTTTAGGGAAAAATTACCTTTTGTATTTACTAAAGAAAATGCTTTTTTCCGAGGAAAACGTTTCTTGTATTTTCCAAGGACGATATTGCATTTTCAAAGGAAAATGCTTTTGTGTTTTCCAAAGAAAATTTTACTTTTTTATTTCCACTGATTAGAATAGACAGACGGCCAAAGAAAGTCTGAAGATCTTTCAAAAAATATCATTTACAATTTGTGTTATGGCAAAACAACTACTACCATTAAATGGAAATTTTGAAAACGTTGCTAAACAGTTTGAGAATTGTAACCACTAGGGGGGGGGGGGTGGTCACTTTAGGCAAAAAATAGCTTGGTATGTGAGGACTATAAGGGTTGGTTTGTTCACCTTTAAAAGTCTCTCTAAAGGGGACAAAAAAAATTGTCTCTCTAAGGTTAGGAAACTTTTTTTAAATTGAAGATAAAATTTCAAAAATGTGTCTCTAAAAGGTTCATTAATTTTCACTCCAAAATTGGTCTCTCAAAATGCCGATTTTGAGAGGTCTCGTCTGTACATACCCCTCATCGGCTAGCCCTAGCACCCCTTCAATATCAGGGTTACTAAACAGATAAAGAGAACAGAGGTTAATAATTGAAGCATTTTTAGACCAAAATAATCTGGCTTATTTTTACCTTATGTAAAATCAAAATATACATGATTTGATATGCAAAAAAAAATATCAATTTTCTAAATATTTTATGAATAAGAATTTACTTAACGTTTCTTTGTGATTCATTATTTTCGAAAAATTTCGATAAAAGGGACGCACAGAAGAGGTCCATTCAACATTCACTGAAAATGTCAAGATGATATTGAAGTCCAAAAGTTGCCACTTAATGTAACCAGCTGTCGCATAAATTATAAACAACCATTCAAAAGTTTATTTTGCATAATTTATTCAAACAAAATTTAATTCATTGGGTGGGCGACATGCATTGATGAACTAATAATTTTCAAGCTATATTTATTGTTGTAAAATAGTTAAATAAGCATAAAGCCCTGTGCACACCAGAAAAAATAAAGATGATCAAGTTCTACTTCGGCTAAAGGATTGTTTACTATAGCCTTAAAGAGGCTAGAGAGAAAACGCAAATTGCACCCACGTTAAAACGATTCAAACCGTCATTCCAAAATCGGCGCAAATCTTGAGGCTAAACTTTCTGTCTTTTGAGAAAGGTTGAAGTTTCCTCTTTAGCCCCAGGTCTTGGATAAATATTGAATGACCTTTAATGTAAAAACAGGCGAGCCTAATTAAAAAGCAGGTATGTGATATTAAAATGATAAACGGGTAACGCTTTGCGGTTAATCACAGGACTACATCATTGACTTCCAAGCCCGAAGGGCTAGACTCGAAACTCCTGAATGGGAAATGAAACCGCTTATTTCCCATCCAGAGCGCCCGCGCGTGGTTTCTACACAAACGCCAGATCGAAACTAAAATCTATCGCTAGATTTAAAAAAATGCAGTCCTCAAAAACAAAGGAACCGCTAGATACAATCCGTCGTCGTGATTACGTTCTGTGGGCTTGGATGGATGGTGGTTTTGGATGGGAAATAAGTGGCTTCAATTTGTTTTGGATGGGAAGGGTTGAAGATTCGCCTCTAGCCCTTCGGGCTTTAAACTCAATGGGCTAATATATGTATCATCACAGATTAACTTTAGTGAGAATCGATCAAAACTTATCCAGTCTTCTGAAGCTATGCATAATTCATTGTAGGTCACAATGTAGATAGAGTCTTAGTATCTAAATATATCCAATGATATATAATGTTCATATAAATTTATTTATTTTGTCAAAAAATATCTGATAAAATTTGTAGACAAAAAAAATTTGGAAGGTGGCAAGTCGTATTGACATTTGTTTGTTGAAAAATGACAAATTTTATAAAATACTTTCTATAGTAGTTTATAAAATTGAGCATTTGATATTTTCATCTCGAATGTGGATCTCTTTTGGATGTCTTCTGAACGTTGTTTTTTATAGAAGGGATAATACGTTTCAGCAGACTTGATTGCTCTTATACCAGACAGCACCTTTATCAACTAAATTACATCATATTATACCCTTGTCTCACAGCCCCAGTGAAACTTTTCCCCACAGTGGGGATAAAATTTTCTATCGAAATCCCAATGGGGATAAAAATTATATTATTCCGAAAAGTTTTATTGTCAAAAAATCCAGTGGGAATGATTTTGAAGTGCAATTTTTTAAATTGAATTTTAGATGGGGATGGAATCAAAGTCAATTTCCCAGTGGGGCTGAAATTCTAGGGTATTTTTACCGCCAGGGTCAAATTCTCCAGTGGGGCTGGTGTCCCAGTGGGTCTGTGACACAGGGATGTCATATTGGTGGAGTATAAAAAACCCTTTTCTTAAAACATTGAATAAACAGAAAACTAGCGCCTCAGCTTAATGTTTTGCTTTAGCTTAATTTTCAGTCACATGCTAACTTAACCCTTAGACCACGAGGGACGCGTATTATGAGTCCAAAACAAGCCAAAATACTGAGTCTCAGACTTCGGGCCATAGCTCCTAATCACTTGATTTAAAGGGGAACAAGAAGCCCAAGGGCATGAAGGCCCAGCATTAAAAGTTTTGTTTCTAAATAAGAGTGATAAAGTTTGCTTAAAATCATCAATTTTAATTTACAAGCTTTTTTATATTGAATTGGCACGAATGTGGAGCAAGATTGGTTAGAAAGAGGAAGAGAAAAACATTTTTTTGCTTATATTAGCACAATAACAAACTGATATGAAACATGTGTCTAACATGAAACGGGAACACTTATTTATGTAAAAATAAAACTTTTGAAAAATCTTTAACAAACATGATTGTGTTAAAGCTCTAACTAAAGGGAGCAAAAACAAATGATAAAAAGTAAAATTAAAAAGAAACTAGCCTCAAAAAAAATTTCCTGCAACCACAGCGGCTGCAACCTCAACAGCAGCACTCAAAAAGTGCAAAATTTGTATATAAAAATGTCCATAAAAACTGAACAATTTGGAGTTATTGGCTGAAAGTTTGTACAGTGACTCACTTTCAGATGCAGATCATAATTCAGAAAGTGTTTTTCCCAAAATGAGGCTATTCCAAGATGGTGTCTGACAGGGTGGTGCCGATAAGCCCTTTTGACCGTTTTGGACTGAAATGGCTTAAATTTCTTAGATAAATGTATCTAAGATGTCCTTATTGTTTATTTTTTTAATCATTATGATATGCTGGATATGCTGAAATTGTGTACAAAATTTGAGCTTTTTAGTTCAATTTTACCAGGAGAAACTTGCAAAATCAGACAAAACCGCAATACAAGCTGCAACAT
Organism: Clytia hemisphaerica; assembly: GCF_902728285.1. Taxonomy (NCBI): domain Eukaryota; kingdom Metazoa; phylum Cnidaria; class Hydrozoa; order Leptothecata; family Clytiidae; genus Clytia; species Clytia hemisphaerica. The sequence goes on along the minus strand of NW_027104229.1, from coordinate 643,949 downwards.
GGAGAATGCTCAAAATGCCTTGCGACAACTTTTTCAAAATCAGTAGATTTGAGCCCTCGAACCACCAAAGTTATTTGTCAGTGATTCTGAGCCCGGCATGTGCTACCAAGCCGTTGCAAAAATTTTGAAATTATGAACTCCTACCGTGAGATCGGGTAACTTACATCAGTGAAGGCTAACATGCATAGCCCTCAAATGACTGACCAATCAAAGCAGCAAAATTTCCAAACAAATGAACTACGCAGCTTCACTCGCAGCTCTACTCTACCATTTTTGTTTATGATTTCACTTTGTATTTTAAGGACCAGACAGGTCATTCATTTGAGGGCTATGCATGTTAACCTCCACTGATGCAAGTTACCCGACTTCACACGGTATATTGTATATATATACAAAAAATTTACAGTGGGAACATTTGAATTTATCGCTGTCCTCACTTACTAAAATAAAAACCATATTTCTGAACTTGCGTTTTCTCTTAAAGAGTGTGACCGTTGAAAGAATTTGTTTGGTTTTCAACTTTGTTGAACGGAATTTTTGTCGAATTTGTCAAACATTTCTTGTTGTCAAACTTTGTTGAACCGAGTTTTGGTCGAATTTGTCGAACATTTCCTGTTGTCAAAGTTTAAGTTTTAGTGCAGCAACCTTTGAAAATTTTGATTAATTATGTCGTCTGATGGTATGTACTGATGTAAACTAAAAAAACTGAGCATGATCGAGACTCCTTTAAAAAAGCTCAACAAATATAAAATTTCACTATAATTTTATGCAGAAAAAGTATCAAAATATCCAACAATACAAATAGAGGCTATTCTAGTCAACCTCTTGCTGTTTGAATAAATTTTTTTGTTGAATATAAAAGCCTGAACACACATTTCGCACACGAAATTATTCTGATAAAATGCCTGATTCCTTTTAATCATCAAGGAGATAGCAAGAGAGTAGTAAACATTACATAAGAGAACATACCTGTAATAATCTGGTTGGTGTTTGAACCTTCATTTTGAACAATAATGAGAAAACATTGATGAAAACCCTCAAGCAAAATCAGTGTAAAAAATGCAACCTTCAAAATACCGGGTGACCCACGAAAAAGTTCGGACGTTTCTTGGCGTCTTGAGGCCGAACAAATGTCCCAAAGTGCTTGGAGTTTTATTATTTAGAAAGTAGATATCCTAACTTAAAATCCGAGCCATTAATTTTTAAATTTGACGCACAAGTTCCCTAGTTATGAGCTTTTAAACTCAAAATTCACTTTTCGGAAAGTGTAAAAAACAGGTAAAAAAAGGGTATCAAATTAGGTATTTTTAGACGTTTTTGATATACAGTTTTTGAGAAAATTCCTTGAAAGTGCCAATTTTGATAAAAACTAGTCTTGTTTTAAACAAAAACTACTTTCAAAGGTGTTTTTAATAATTATTAATGTCATAAAACTCGTTAAATAAGTCAATTTATAAGATATTTTCTAATTGATTGCATTAATTTAATACCTCTTTTTTACGTATTTTTTACACTTTCCGAAAAGTGAATTTTGAGTTTAAAAGGTCATAAGTAGAGAACTAGTTGGTCAAATTTAAAAAGTGATAGCTCAAATTTTAAGTTAGGATATCTACTTTTTAAATACCAAAACTCCGAGCACTTTGGGACATTTGTTCGGCCTCAAGACGCCGAGAAAGGTCCAAACTTTTTCGTGGGTCACCCGGTAGTCTTTAAAAGCTTTTAGGTCAATAAGTATGAGCATCCACTTCTGCGGGTGCAAGTCAGAGCTACACTTAACTAATTGAAAAACATTAGAAACAGTAAACTTTCCTTTATAAGTCTCAAGGTCCATAAAGAAATCAAAACATTGACCGACAACCAAAATGTGATTCTCAGGCGCCATCTTGGATTCCGTTCGGAGCAAATAAACCCACGGCCGCAGTAGAATCGATATTCTTTACAGCACGCAGCCTAAGACGAACCGAGCAAATCGATTAAATTTTATGCGAATGCCCCCGATTGAATCGCACCAAAAGAGCAACAATGGCACGGACAGGAGTGAGAGAGGACAGAAAAACAGAACACGGCACGGACTGCGGACAGACAGGACAGGACAGACACACGGAAAGTTCCTCTTGAAAGGCCCCTTCGCTAGCGCTGGGCCAATTAACTGAATGCTTTTAGAAAGAATATAAAAATAGCTTTTCTAATGGTACCAAAACCATCTTCTAAATCAAAAGCTACAAGCTTTTATGGCACTTTAAAGTTTTGAGTTTCAAAAAAACAGCGCGCACAAAGGGTTAAAATAAAAACGTTTTTGTTCAAATTTCAGATTACTGTAGTGATAAAAAAAAAGGAAAATACTGCTTCACAATTACCCGATTACCCGAAACTTAGATTAACCCTTTATTGTGGTTGGAAGTACTGTTACAACTTGCAAAAAGTTCTGTTTTTTTATTTCTTGAGAACTAGCGCAGCTTCTAACGCAAGATTTTCAGCAAAAATACAAAGAATCAAAATACTAATTTTAAGATTTTTTTTTCCAAAGAGCTGTTGCAAAGTAGGCTCAAGCACTTCTCTGGCTCAAATTATGAAAAATATTTAAAATACATATTTAAAAGATATTAGAAAAGCACTTATGAAGGTGTTGCGGTCGGTCACATGACTGTGACGTCTAGGCTAGATTTTCTCATCAAGAGGCGGGCCTCTGTTAGACAAACCGCCCAGATACCATAAAGTCTCTAGTCGTCTATACCGCAGGGCCTCTGTTAGACAAGCCTGTGGGTTATACTTTTCTAGCTGCCGGGACCACAGAGCCTTTGTTAGACAAGCTCATTGTACCTTCTAGGAGTGACCCTAATACTTCCGCCATTCGTCGGTAGTTCGGTTTTCATGACTCGTGTTGAATTTTCCTGATTTTTTGTTTGATGTCTTGCGTTTATCGCTACGTAGTACACTCTGTGCGCATTGTCTGCTTGATAAAAAAATCCCAGGAGACCTCTACGATGAAGTATGATTTATAAATAGAAACTCTTCACTCATCGCCTCCCCTCTCTCTCGAAGAAGCAAGAAGAGGACTGGGTCTAGTAACACTGTAAGGTGAGACTGAGGCCGAGGGCGTTCTCTTGTCCGCCGCCACTAACCATAATTTCACAACCAAGCTCGAAACTGAGAAAACCAACTTTCGGCATCTAACGGGTTAGAAAATTATAAGTATTTCTTATCAGGCTACGTAATGGTAGGTAGTAACCTTATCCCCCCTCCCCCCCAACTCTTCAAACACAAGTTTTGACAAGCCATAACACTACTATTCTAGCGAGCCTAAAAACGTGAAAAATTGAATTGTTATTATTCTAGATTGGGATTGATTTCCTGGTGAAAACAGTAGCCATTCAGATTAAAAAATTAAAAACAATTAAAAGACCATACCTCATTCTCATTGGCTGATCAAAAGAACCAATGACTGCGTAGAAAATGTTGTTTACATTGAGAAGAAGACTGGGTACTACCAACAAATGGCTTGTTTTCATCATGGTTCTCCAATGCATGGCTGAAAAAGGTAAGAAGATTTTTTTTTCAATATTAATGAAATCCGAATATGTATTTCCTACCTACTTAGGGCGGGCGCCAAGATGTCCGTAAAATGGGCCATTCTATTTTATACCCATACAAGGGGGTGAACGAACATTTCAAGGGGGTAATCCGATAAAAATTCCCAGGGGTGTTCTTTTCATTATTCCAAAGACTAAAAAGATCTTAGTTCGTCCACCGTCACTCTAAGGTATGAATTTTTTTTTGCCATTTTCCAAGTATCCACTCATTTCAAAGAAATGTTTTTTGACTTTTTTGACCCCTGTATGGTAATTTAATGGAATGGCCTAATGACATTTTGTATCAATAAGTCTATCAACCCTTAAAAGTGTGGTAAAATTATTACAGCTAACTCTCGCTAATTCAAGCTCAAACATGAGAGTATAATTTGTTAGAAAAAGTTTCGAATAAAATAAAGTAATAGACGATATCGGCTTTCCGAATTCTCCCCGAATTATTACCCATGATGCATTCACAGAAAGTCAATATCGTCCGTGATTTCTTTTGCGCAATGCATCATGAGTAATCAATCATCCGGGGAGAATTCGGAAAGCCGATATCGTCTATTTACGAGGGTTTCGCCAAATCCATCACCAAATGGCAATTTAGTCCAATGAAGAATAAAAGTAAGTCCGAGAAGGTCCGCGGTTTCCCCTGACGGAAACTGACAATAAATTCAAATTATTGAAAGATTCGAATAATAGAAAGTGATTTGTGAGGGTTTCCCTTTGATGGGAACTGGGAATAAATTCGAAGTATTGAAAGATTCGAATAATAAAAGTTCGAATTAGCGAGAGGCTACTGTATATGCAATTATATCTCGGCTGGAATAAAATATTATTTCAGCATTCATATTGCTTAACGGATTGCTTTCCCGTTTGTTTAACGTTAGGTTAACACCACAGATTTCTGTAAAGCCCGAAGGGCTAGATGTCGTGCTTTAAGCTCTTTCAAGCAAAAAAAAAGTGAATATCGCAAAAAATATTGCTGCCATTGTTTTCGAAAACTTGCGAAGCTTCTGATTGGGCAAGCACTGAAATTCTATTATAATGTCAAGTGACCTAGGTAGGATTTCCTACCTAACCTCGGCACACTTTTCAGCCAAAGCACGATATCTAGTCCTTTGAGCTATATAAATCTATGGTTAACACCCAATTTCACCTTTTTACCTCTTTGTAAAACCTAATTTATTTGTATGGTAAACAGTAAACCCATCATAACTGAATTCGTAAAGGCTTCTGCATTTTATCCCTTATTAGAATGTGTTCCAGATAAAACATTCAATGTATCCCAATTATGCCGCGAGTGTTATTCATGGATCATATCTATGTACGCGCGGTCAAGAAGGGTGACTTTTTTTAGGTAAAAAGACGCCCCTACAGCTAGACAGCATAAGAAAGTGAAACCTTTTCAAAGTTCCCTCTTGACCTCTCTTACGGTAGGCAAATGTAGACTGTTAAGTAGAGTAGCCAATCAGAAAGGGAACGAGACAAGGATTTGAATACGAATTATTCGAAAAAAAAGTTTTTACTAGTAATAACTAATCAGAGCCCAAAAAGAACAGGCTACAATAAAGTAAGGTATAAAATCAGAATGACATAGTGTATACAGAAAAGCTGTCAAGAATTATTCAAATTTTCATAGATCCCCAAGTAGTGAAAATTTATATTTATCAAAAAATATTAAGTATTAATGTTTTATTTTAATCGGTGAAAATTTTCGTGCCGATTCTTTATATCTTGAAGAATGATTTTCTTAGTTTGTTGTTTGAGCGGAAAAAATATTTCATAATTTTTTGAAAACTTAATCTCATGATATTTGTGGGAAATTGACTTTCGATTTAGCTTTTGACTGAACATTTATATTACCTTTGGCAACGCCGGCCTCTAAGTAGACTACCTTTCAAAGATTTTGGGAAATGGCAGATCATACATATATCTACGATGGCAAGAAGTGTAGGGTATTTGCCTAGGCACTAGATATTGGTTAAGGCTGAATGCAAAAATTGTAAAATTGCAATTTAAAGTTCTCCTTTATTTCTGCTCTTATAAACAATGTATAGAAAAAGGTGCTCGAGAAAGCCCAAGATATTCAAAGATATTCTTTTTAATGCCATAGAAAGAGGTGCGTCTCTTACGCTGACAAAACAAAATTTAACTTAAGAATTTCTCAAAATTTTCGCTTGCGCGGTGAGGCCTTTCTTTAAAAATGATCTCTCTGTAAGCAGTTGGTAAGTTGCATGAAATCCATAATTCAAACTCCGTCCTGAGCATGAGGCTTAATTAATATTTCCGGGTGTATAATTTCAGAGGAAAGGGTTGGCTTTGCTTTCACATCACACGGATATCACGAAAAAGATTTATCTCTGCGGGGTTTATAACTTTTTTCAAAGGAAACACGTTGATACATTTATCTGTTCTGTGTCCATCTATTTCCTAGGATTAAAACTGTATTATTCCGACAGTGCAGCCTGTACCACCCCAATCACAGGCGATTTTTAATACTTTGAACTTTATTTTATTTCTTAACGAGCAAGAGTCTGGTACAGGCTAGCGGTGAGACCAATAATTTCTTTTTGTTTCAAACAAGTTAATATAAATACTATCTCTGTTTGAGCCACCTTCAAGACAATGAACTCTTGCCATAGCAGTGAGTATATGTATCAAGGAGACACTAAAGTTAATCAGAATCAAGTTACGGAGACACTTTCAAGAGGGCTATCGGAGAGGTATTTAGTTTTCTAACGTTTGAAACACCTCAAACTGGCCTTTCGTAGATATTAAGAGTCAATGAGTAGGGCTAATTAGATTATTACACGTTATTATAGGTTATCCAATGCCCCTTATAAAACCAAAAAATTACTGACTATGAGTATTTCAATCGCGTGTGCATCCTTTTTCAATTAAGTTGCAACGAATTCTGAATGATTCTTTAAAAAAACAAAAAGGAACATTCAAAATTGCGTTATCGACCTTTCGATCAAGTTTGCTTCATTTCTTCAGCATCTTTTGAAAAGATCTTTCTAAAAGATACAATATTCCAAGATCACGCGAAATGCGCGTCCTTAGTTCTTTCTTTTTTTTTAGCTCGCGAACGTCTAAAGTGGTGGAAATTGTTTTAGGCGCAAGTTGTAAAGCGGTTGCCTTTAATACATTGAATATACTGTATTGAATTTTTTCTTTGCTTGAAATTTGATAGGTGTAAATATTGTCAAGAGGGGACTACACTGTAAGGAAAAGCGTAAATTTTTGGAATCAATTAAATATTTGCGAGAATTTCGAGTAATTTTGAATTTGATTCGTCTTTTGCTATGAATAGCGAGTTTATGTATGTGTCTTTTTCAGCGACGGAGACGGTTAGCTTCTGATATTTCTAGATCCTAATTGACTGACTGACTGACTGTCACTGAGAACAACGGCGAATAAGAACTTTTACCGTACTTGATTTTGCGGGCCAGAGCTGCAGGTTATTCCAAACCACTCTGTCACTATAAAAGTAAAAACTCGCTACTTTAGGCGTACAAACTATCGCGAGAAGAAACTTTCGCGAATTTTACCTTTTTCGGAGGTGGGTGATTTGGAAAAAAAACTTACAGGGTTAAGGAAATGATCTCAGGGTCATTAATGTAAAATACAAAATGATGCAGAGAAATTTTCAAATAGCCCGTATTGAGTTCACGGTTTTTTTTTTATTAGAACCCAGTTTTAAGAACATTGAGGCTGAAATTCGTCGAAATATTAAGAACATCGTAAGAACATGCTCAGCCTTAATTTGGAAAAAATGACAAGAAACTAGAATTTTTTCCTAAGCAGTTTTAACCGAACTTAGGGATGGATTTTCTAAAATCGAGAGTCAAATATTGTCCAAATTTTACCAATTTTAAGTGCTATTTATTTTGCATGATATTGTCGCTTTAGAGTAGTCTGAAAAATTAAGAACGCATGAACATTTGACGCTGAAAATTTCTAAAAAAATAAGTACATCCAGGCTCAGCCAAACTTTATGTGTTCTAATAAAAAAAAAACGTGTATTTTGAAATTTGACCATTAAACAAATTACACAATATTAAAACAAACATTGCGGGAGGTAAAATCTATTTTAGGAAAAAGGTCCGGAAATCAATTGACAGAAAATTTGCTCCAACTCAGCACAATGCTGACAACTTTTTTAATTTATAAGTGTGTCATATGGACCTTGAAATTTAAAAGCATTTTCAATTCTTATTTGAGAGCTGTCAACAATTTTCTAATTTTGAAACACACATACACAGCAATAACACACATACACAGCAGTAAATATTGTACTATGTCACCAAGGCAAAACGTGAAAACACGTGTTAAATTACTATGGAAATTAGTGATTTGCACATTTTAATAAATCACTATCAAGTCGATCGAAAATTTCATTCATGGGAAAAATACGCTAGCGCACTTACTTGGTGCTCCATGGTATTTGGAATACACGGTTTTTTTATAACATCCAAAATTTTTGAAGCCTTCGGATGTTCTTAATTTTTTGAGACTTAAGCCTAAAAATATTCTAAGCATGTTCTTATTTTCATAATTTTGTGGCCATTCTTGTCCGTTTTTTATTAGTCGAATCCTCTACAACTCGAGCGATTACTCGATCCCGCTCTGTGTTCGAGTTACAGAGACTGAATTGTACTAAGAGATTTCAAAAAAGATAAGCTCTAGTTTAGACGGTCAACTTTCTGCCCTGCCTATTCTATAATTGTTTGAGTAGGCAAAAAGGGAGCACAAAGTTGGCAATTAAAGTCTTTGCTTATTAGAAAAGATTGAAAGAAGACATTGCATTGACGTCAAAAGAGGGCAACACATTGACTTTAGACAGCCAACTATCTGCCTACTTTGATTCACAATTCATGATATGCAACACTGCAAGAATTTTTGAGAAGTTCAACCCAATACGTCACTTTTTCTATTGTTTAAGTGACGTATTGGGTTGAACTTTTTGAAAATTCTAAGAGAAGACTCTCCAGTGTTGCATATCATGAATAAGAATAGGCAGGGCGAAACGTGGGCCGTCTAAACTGCTAGAGCTAAGATCTCGTGTCTCCAGTTAGTTTGACTTATGAATTGCCATGCAAAGAACTGCTGACTTTTCAAAATAAATTATGAGGGTTCCAACTGAAAAGTTTACATAAACATTGGCATTTAGATAGCTGTCACAATTTTATTATTCATTCCATTTTCACGATTGTGCATAATTTCGAAACCGCAGACTCCCTGCTAAGAATAGCATTTTTTCACCTCTATAAATCGATTCTCGCCGAATGATATAGTATTCAAGAATCAATAAACTTCTATTGATTCATTCAAATTCTGTGAAAATGAATAACCTGTGTTTTGAATAATAAGAACATCCTGAGAACAAGTAACTGAGTGCGAAGTTCTTATGAGGGTTCTGATACGAGATATTACATTCTCTATGATTGAGAGGGAAGCAACATACAATCTTACCATATCCCCGCCCCCGCCTCGATTCAAGACAATCTTAAGTCGATTTCTTTTCCATTTTGAGACCATTTTTGAAAGTAGGCATGCTGAATTACGGTGGTATGGTCTTTCGAATAAATGGCAACAATATAGTCTGTCTTGAATTGATAGGATACACTTCTAAATGTTAATTATACAATACACACTTTAGATTCTAAACTTAGGCTTAAGTAGAACTAAGGAAAGGTTAACTTCGCTTAATTAAATTGCCAACTCAAATTTTTAGAAAAAGTGAAAAATTTCAGAAAATTTTAGAAAATTCAAAACCTACACAGTATCGTTGGAAAGCTCAGTTCACGAGACTCGTGAATGAATATCTAAATTTAAAAGATACCGAACAATTTTGATAATTTTTGCTTCCCAAAGTTCTTATAAAAAATTATTAAAAGTAAAATTCCCACTTTCCAATTGAAGCAATCAAACAGAGTTTGATGACAAAATGAATTTGATTGTTGAATCAAAACTATTCAGGTCGAAAAAAAAACTCATCAAAGTTTGAAATTATTTTGTCAATGGGTGAGATATGTTAATTTTAGTTACAGTCAAACTTGAGTATAGTTTAATAATTAAATAAATGAAAATTTTTTCTTTATTTACTATAATTTTCAATATATAACTGTGCTTCTTATTTCGATCTATATTTCGTTGTATGGGCCACAAAGATTGCACCCAGTTGGTATATTTTCTATACAAAATATGGGATACATTTCTGGAAAATGTTTCAAGTGGTTATGTGGTTGTTTTCTAAGTACGGTATTGGAATCTGAAAGGAGCTTTTCCAGTTTCTTTTTGGTCATGTTTTCCGGGTTGGCAAGTCAGTTTTTGAAGCTTCTGAAGGTACTATTATCGACACTAAATCCGAATAATCTTTATTAGAAAATTTCAGAATGATGTACTGGTATTATACATAGGTTTGGATCACAGCTGGTAAAAACATCAATAACGTTCGTTTGTGCAGTGCAGGTTTTCAGGAATCATTTAAAATACATGTCGTAATGATAGTTATGATACTCAAGTATTTTCGACAACCAGACGGACGGAGCTACGTCAAGTTTTTAATTTTTTTGCCAATATTTCGTGTTATAAACAAAGTCAGATTATAGGGAATCTCAAGGCGAGTGATTTGATTAGAGATAGCGAACCTTAACTAATTATATAGACGTATTCTTGAAAAAGTCTAAAATATTTGAAGCCTTTTAAGTCCAAAATGTTCTTAACTTGTTCTTAATATTTAGACCATGGAAGCTTTATATGATTTTTTCCAATATCAAAAACGTTTAAGCAATGAAATTGTTGTACGTAAACCACCCTTTTATATCCTGCCGTCAGCCGCTCAATAATAAGAAAAGGTTAATTTTGTTAGTTGCTCCAGAGTTTCTGACGTCAATTTCAGCAAACTGCGAAGAAACGAAATAAAACCCAGGCTAATGAAAAGGCTAAGGAAACGCACGAACTATCTAATCATGCAATCATTCACCATATAGCAATAAACGTTTTTTATAAAATCAAACTATATAACACCCATGTCTCACAGCCCCGGTGGAAATTTTTTCTTCAGTGGGAATATAAATCCCTATCAAAATCCCAATGGGGATAGAAATTTTATTGTTCCAAGGTAAAAAAATCCATTGGAGATGGTTTTGGAGTGCAACTTTTAGACATTGAATTTCGAGTGGGGAGTTCGAGTCAATTTTCCAGTAGGGCTGGGGTCCCAGTGGGTATGTGACACAGGGGTGTTATATAAGAAGACAGGCTTCGATTGCCTAAAAACTGCTGGTTGGCGGTTAAATCCCTGACTGTTGGTCCAGCTCAAATATTTTCTTATAAATATTTTTTTTTCGAGGAAAATTGAGTGAGGGTCAAAATAAACCAACATCTTTTTTATTCGGTTACGTTATAAGATTTGATTAATTTCACTATTCAAACATACTTCCAAAAGTACATAATATTCAAACACTATATAAATCTTTTAAGATTCTTTATTTATATATCTTGTTAGCCTCAATTAAAGGTGAGGGTCTTCCTTTTTAACAAAAGTTTGACGAACATACAAGCAATTTTTGAGAGAAAATAATACGTTATAATTTTCACCTATTATGTTCTCAAAAGTTAATATTTAAGTTTTAAATCTTCTCTTTCCCTTTTTAAGAACTTCCGAATCTTGTTAACCCTTGTTAAATCCAACTCCACGATGGAGGGGACTTTTTGAAGATTTCTTCAGAAATTTGACTATTTTAGCACTTCATCTTTGCTGTTAAAAATTGAATCTCAGTCTATGTATCTTGACTCCAATAGTCTGAGCAAAAAAAGCGTCTCTCATCTCCGGGGAAGAGTCATACCTTAAATTCAGTAACCATTAAATGAGATATTCGACTCTCCTCCTCAGTTACAAAAATGTAGAATGTCAACCTAGCTGTCTCTACTTGGTTTTGTATAATTCAATGAACAAAACCTCTTACAAAGCATCCATACAGTCTGTATTGGATTACAGAGAGCTTAAGCATCTTAATAAAGAGACGTCAAATTGTCAAAGGTTTAGATTAAGATGAGGTCATTGGTTGGCCTTGGCGGTTTCTTGGTCGTGTGAGATTTTTTTTTCGAGATCTATTTTCAGGTCTTTAAGTAAGGTGGTTTGGTTGGCTTTAAAGTGATATGAATACTAGGATAATCATCGAGACCGTTTAACCTGGAAGCTAAACTATGTTTTTTTTAGGCTTTTAGTAGCTATAGCTCTGGATAGTAGGGCCCACGATACTCGGGGAGGGGGATTCAGATAGATATTTCATTTTACATAGATCTTTAGGATGGTTCCATTAAAAGGGTAGCTGTAATAAATCTAAGTACCCTAATAACTTTTTTAAAGGCTAAAAAAATTAAAATCTTAAAGGCTATAGCTATTTTGCTAACGTTCATATAACGTTAGTTGGGTGTTAATACTTGGAGCTACTCAGTCTGCTTCAAAATGGTATGATGAATTTGAAATTGTCCTTTGGTTTGATTGGTGAATTGTAATCATCATAAAACTCTTGGAGACATTCAATGCACGTTTTTTTTTATAAAAACAAACTATATAAGAACATAAAGCTTCGCTGGCCAAAATGTTAAGAACAAGTTAAGAACATTTTTAGGCTTACACGTTTTTTTTATAAGAACGTCAAAAATTTTCGAAGCCTTCGGATGTTCTTAGTTTTTTGGATTTGAAGCCTAAAAATGTTCTTAAAATGTTCTTATTTTCAGCATTTTTTGAGCATTTTGATGTAATTTCTTAAGAAATTGCATGTTTTTAAGTCTCCAAAGCCTTAGTATGTTCTTAGAATATTCTTAATTTTTTGGGCCTCGAAGCCTTATGTTCTTATATAGTTTGTTCTTATAAAAAAAAACGTATAAAACTCAAAAAGTTAAGAAAATCCAAACGCTTCAAAAATTTTGGCTGTTCTTATAAAAAAACGTGTATGGCGATATAAAGTTTTCGGATGTCATCGGTACTGAATAATTTGTATTGTGTCAAATCGTAGAGTGTGAATGAATACACTTACAGATTTAAAACTTAATCTTTCCAATATGTATTTTAAACTTGATTGATACTTTCTTGCGGTGACTGGTGTCTGTTATCAATCAAAGTAGGGCTTATGGAACATAAAACGTAAAGACCTTTAATGTAATAGATACTTTGAAAACGGCGCCCTTAAGGTTAAATACGAGGTTAAATACATATAGGGGTCTAGCTGGAGAGCTGACCTGAAGTGAGGTACCAGGGCCCACAACAAGAAATTTAAAGGGGGCGAAAATAAAAAAAATGTAGTGTTTCCGGAAACCGGCCAGTTGAAAATAAAATTTTTTCTGACCCGGCCACAGACTATGGGTTCATCTATATATAGTTCATCACAAAGAAAATCAAGTTAACCGTTCAAGCTATCAAACGTCGTTTGGTTAGATGTCTTCGCTTGTAAATCAAGTTTTGTTCGATAGTAGTTGATACATTAGTATTCAGGGCTTATTTCATACCGTGAGATCGGGTAACTTGCATCAGTGGAGGCAACCCGAGTAGTTAACCCGAACTAGGTTCTTTGATTGCGGTTTGGTATGACACATTGACGAATAAAGAATATCGTGTACACGTTTTTTTATAAGAACAAACTATATCAGAATATAAGACTTCGATGGCCAAAATGTTAAGAACAAGTTAAGAGCATTTTAAGGCTTTGCGGACTCTAAAACACCCGATTTCTTAGGAAAATGGACAAAACTACTTAAAAGATGGTGAAAATAAGAACATGTTAAGAACATGTTAGATGTTCTTATAAAAAACGTGTATAGAAATGTATTATTTTTCCCAATTGTTAAAAGATGTAACACTTTGTAAAGCTTACATCCATCTTTGATTCATGAACTGCATACAAATTTATAGTGAGTGGTGATTTTTAGAGTTTTTTTTCGTTTGAGCATCCAAAATTTTTCAAGCCTTCGGGTGGATATTGTTAAATTTTTGAGTTATAAGCCTAAAAATGTTATTAAAATGTTCTTATTTTTGTGCATTTTCCTAAGAAATTGGGTGTTTTAGAGACCGAGAAGCCTTAAAATGTTCTTAACTTGTTCTTAATATTTTACCCATCGAAGTCTTATGTTCTTATAAAGTATGGTCTTATAAAAAACGTACAACACCTTGTAAAGCTTAACAATTCATTTTTGATTCATGAAGTGTATTAAAAAATTAGTGGGTGATGATTTTAACAGTTAAATTTTACGGTCAAGCTTGTAGCAGAAGATGAAAAGATGCGTTAGATTGGTTCTGATTTAGCTTCATCGAAAATTAATCTCAAGTTTATCATTAAATCAACTATGATAAATGACCATAAATAATTACACGACAGTATTTAAAACAGACGCAAGTATAATTAACAGCTGATTTGCTAATTAATGGCATCTTGCATTTAAAAAGATTGAAAATCTGATACTCGCTTCGACGGGACGGACGGTGTGACGGAAATTGAAAATTGCGGGGAAACAGATGGAATAGCGGAATCGTGAACTCCCAGAAACCCCCTGCCCCTATAAAGGAGGGGGGAGTTTACCCTTTATGAAGTTGATAAAATTGTATTTTGTCATTGTTTTTTGACAAGTTTTTCCAAGTTTTTTAAAGATACAAAAAAAGATACACTACAACAACAAAGGTCGAAATTTCTTCCAAAGAACAAAGCAAGAATAAAAAAAGAATAAGTAATTCCCTGGGAAAATCCTTTATGGAAGAACACACTGTACGACTGATTATAATCCAATTTCACGATCTGTTCTTAACCCTTTAAGTGCCGATGTCGTATATATACGACATGGGCTATATAGGAGGGCGAAGCCCTCCTGTAATGCCCAGTTTGAGTTAGAAATCGTTATTTTTGGTCGAACTCGTAGGAATTAGGTTGTCCTTTATGGTCAAGCAAAAAAAAATTCAAAAGTGAGTCTTTCCAGCGAAATTTTAAGCAAAAAAGTCAAAAAAATGCAAAAAATTGACAAAAATTCACTTTTTTGAGATTCTGACCGTTTTTTGACTATTTTTGGTCAACGAGTGATCCAAGAACCTCCAAATTTGGCCCTGTTTTACTTTATTCTGTCTTCTAGTGAATTGATTTGAAATTTTACCACTGGGCACCTTTTCATCAGTTCAGTCAGGTCCGCGCAGCGGGCCTGACTGCTTTAATTCCCTAACCTACCCCCCCCCCCTTGGCCGCCGCCCACCACGCCCTTCCTAAATCGGGCGGCGCCGAAGGCGCCCAAAAGAAAGAAGAGACTCTAAGCTATCCAACGAGCTATATACGAGCTTCTAATTTCTTCTAGATCAGGAGATATAAGCCCTTAAAGTTTGAACTAGCGATTTTTCAAAAAAAAATTAGAAAAAAAGACCCTGGCACTCAAAGGGTTAAACAAGCTTCCAAACAACTAAATTATTCTTTCAGTAAATATAAGTCAAATAAAATCAGGTGTTAAATGAAAAATAAAATAAAATAAATTTTTCATAGGGAAAAATTTCAAAAGATTTTTCCAATTTTGTTCCAAAAGTTTTCTTTTTACGCGATAATTTTTTTTCACTTTGAGAAAACAACATCTGGAAGTCAGATTTCCCGCAAAAAAGCAAATTCAGATTTTTTTTTCTAAACTCATCTCTCTAACAAACCACACAAAGCTTTTGTTCTAATTGACTTGTTTTCAATCCTTTCTATATTTGAAGCATCTGTTTAGCAAGTCGTAAAAACCTCATAAAAAATGAATCAGTGTGCGAACATGAGATTTTTATATCAATTCAAAAAGTAGGCTACATTAGTATAACAGTTTTACTGTATCAAAGTTATTAAATTTTAATGCTGTTTTTATGAGTCGAAATTCAATACATCTATTGCTTGTTATAATGAGTTTGTTTTATGCTCAGAAATTAATGGGTAATTAACGAACAATTTTTAATACAATACCCATTGTTTTATATTAGCCGAAAATTTGATTTTTTTGCTTCTCGAAGCCGACATACGGCTCGATTGGCGCGTGAAGGGAAGCTGTAATTAGATACTTTTCTTTTTAATGATATTAACTAATTAAGTGAGGGACATATGTTTAAAAGTAGAATAGAAAATCTGAATCTGATTTTAATGTAGTTGACTTTAGTACACGATATTGGATCGTCTGGGTGGTTGTATGCTGGCTTTATTGTTATGCTTGTTGGCTTTTAACAGAGAAGCCAATATTTTTTTACTTCATCATTCTAAGATTCCATTGGAGCTTAATTATTTTAAACACGTCGTGCAATATAACATTTTGGCTCGATTGACATTAAAGTATACTGCTTTTGGTCATTCATTATACCTTTAAGGCGTGCTAATTGGACACTACGGATGTTACATAGACGCGTTGTGAAGTACCTTTCCCTAACTGACCTTGCCCTGCATCTGCAACTGATTCAATTCTTAGCTAAAAAGTTTTACCGCAAACAATTAGCTTCATTACACTTCTTCTACACTTATAAATGATCAGTTTTACTAGAAGGCGGTAATCAGTCTACCACCCATCTGGCACGCAGCGTTGTTTCAACGTTTATCTAACGTTCACAACGTCCATATAACGTTAGATGAACGTTAAAACAACGTTGTGTGCCAGCTGGGTTATGTTCACCGCAAACGTTTGCCTAAAATGCTATCCTTATTTTCGTCGGATTGTATACTCCACAGGGAGTAAGGACCTTTCTCGCAATTCTATTTCATAATACTGCGCATGCGTAATTTTCAACCGGTAGTGGATATTTAATGGCTAGAACCAAGTCAAATAATCCGGGTGGGGTGGACTCACTTTTTCGGTCGGGGTTCTGGACGGCCAAATCCCTTTTATTGATTAGACGGGAATGTGACGTTCTTTAGTGACGTATTTGTCGCTTATTGGGTCACTACCAGTTAGGGTCAGGGTTGGACTCGAGAGTCACAACTGAGTGCCCTGGACCCATTTAGAGTCACTTTAGGGTCAATTGGACCCACTGACAAAATTGAAAAACTTCGTTTTTGTAAGATTTTAGATTGCTGCGAATAAGGTCCTTTCTTCCCCTCACTCTCGAATAGAATAGACTTTATTTGATTTAAAGGTAATTCCAGACTTTGGCAACCATCTAAGAATGAAAGCACGAGTTCAAGATCTAAGGTAAAATATATCAGTCACTAGAATGGGTGAAAAAGACTACATATTTTGACTGAGATTTGATCAAATAATTCAACTTTAAAAAGCAGTTAAAACCCGAACACCGAACAAACTTAAACAAAATTTTGCAAACTTGAAAGAGAAATCACGCCAAATAGAGGAAACCTAAGCACTCCGTTTAGACACATGTTGTATATTAAGATAAACCTATGAAAATCACATCAGAAATTAAGTAAATATACATGTTCTTAAGAAATTTAACTTAATGAAGAAACCGCGAAAAATCAACTGTTAAAAAGCACTTTCACATGGGGGATATCTTTTGTTTTGTTTTTTTGACAGTTGGATATCGCAGCTTATTGAGGAGCTAATAGGCAGTTGAGAAGCAAAGTCTTGACAAGCATAGGCGGTTTTAGACCACGTCGAGATTATCAGGGGAAGAGATTTGTGATTTTAATTTTATTACATATTGTTGCACTTCTTCGCATATTGTTTCCGACGTACTTGCCCTATTGTCTTAAATCCGCCAGTGGTACAAGTTCCTTGGCTTTAAACATAATTGTTGCAGTTTTGAAAAAAAAATTATGTATTGAAAATAATGGCAGCGAAGGAAGGTTTTAAGAACCTTGAGTTTAAAAAAAATCAATGAAAAGATTGAGTTTTTATGAAATTTTTGGCCAAATTTTTGTGACCAACTTTTGTACATAAATACACCTTTCTTCTGAATAAATTTTAGTCAAAAAAATCAAAAGTACAAGTAAAACCAATAAAACACGGCGCGGAAAAACGGCATTCTGGGATACATTGAATGTTATACACGTATCTGTATCAGCAATAAAAAGAATGTCTTCTCATTGCAAAGCATTGTGGTTAATTATCCTTGTAGGGATTATAGGTGGAGCAAAGACCAACCGATTACCACAATTCAGTCAAGAGAAGCGAGCGAAATCGATCAACGAAGAGCAACCAGTTGGTAAGATATTTTAAAGTTTTTTTGTCAGTTGATGCTCTAGTACGTTAATTCGATTTCCAAGGGGAATTGGATTTTCATCGAATAAGGGACCGTATCAAATAGTAGAGTGCCGTTTATGAGAGTTTGTTGTTGACGGTGACTTTCAATATTATCGAATAATGGAATGTAACGATTAATAAAGCGTCGTTTAGGAGAGCTTCTTGTTAACGGGTGGCTTTCAATATTATCGAATAGTAGAAAGTCGAATAAGAGAGTGTACATTATGTACGGAAAGACAGAAAAAAGACCAATTGGCAACCAGTTTTTTAACCGTTTTTGAATTTTTATGATACACACTTTTTATATTTTTCCGGTGTTTCTGGGTAGGGTCATTTAATCCTGTAGCGAAAAATAAAATTCTATTGTTTTGAATTGTCCTCGTAACCTAATATTCTTCATTTTATGCAAGAACAGTCTGTTCCTAGACTAAATAATATCTAAAAAATATAAAGTCGGGTAAAAGAACAGCCTTTACTTAATTACTTTATGAGAATAGCGGTAAAAAGCCACAATCAATCAACTCATAAATTATTCAAAATTCTCTGATTGATGTCAACCAGAATTCATTGATGTATCGGTTAAAAAAACAACTTTATTTGGTCAGTGACTCACGCTACCAAACATGTGATTGTCACACTCTTACACTACAATAAAAATATTATCGCGGATATTATTAAGTCAACAGTGCCCTTCCCAGTCCCAAATCATGGGCCCCATCTAGGGGAAAATATCTTCAAAATCTTTAAAACAGATCAAATAAAAGGGAGTTTCTAAACATCGACCAGAAATGGCGACCACGACCAGCGACCACGACCGGCGACCAGATAAAGTTGGGTTATCGAGTTTTTCCTCTTTCTCCACCGTAGAGTCTTTCTCTTATGATCATTTATTTATCGAATTGAAGAGTAAAGCTCACCCCTGTCTCACCTACAGTGATTACAAAGCCACGTGCAAAACGTGTAGAGCAGCCATTTCAACGCTCTTGGAGCTTGAATAGAGTGTCAATTTCTATCCTTTTGTATTTTCGGCATCAAATTAATTGGTGACAAAATTTGTGCTGGAATTTATTTAGGAAGCTTTAAATTTGATCATCAGATCATTATTTTGTCAAAATAAGTCATTTTGGCAATGTAAGGACAATATAATAATTGATGAGATTGAAATCTCTAAAACTGGCCTTCCCAGCTTTTTCCTACTGACAATTTCTATCTATTCATAATAAAGGCATCTCATTCGGTACAATTAAAATATTTGGTGTAATAAAGTTTACAGGCATCACACTTAATTACCCTGTCAATATTTTTGTCAAAAAGTGTCACTTTGTCTAGAAAATGACTGGTAACGTCAAAAGTCACTTTTAGTATTCTCTAGCTAGAGTAATTCTCAGCCACGTGCTCAGTGGTTTATTTGAAAGCCACATCAGGACTCGATTTGGACGTTCTCTACGGTGGAGAGAGCAGGTAAACTCGATAACCCAAATTTATCTGGTCGCCGGTCGTGGTCGCTGGTCGTGGTCGCCATTTCTGGTCGATGTTTAGAAACTCCCCAAATAAAAACCTTAAAAAACCTTAAAAAATTGAACTTAAAAACCTCGCTTTTTCATGTTAATTTTCCGATGTTTAGGAAAAGGTTACATAGCATTTTTAGGGTGTTTGTGCAAAAAATGAGAAATTTTCTTCCATATCTTTTTTTTTTTTTTCAAATTTTGGCCCTCTATCTTTAAGATTGCTCGCCGGGGCCATGTAAACAGGATTTTGTACGGTTGCAGGCGTGGGAAACATTATGTATGAGACCGATAAAGCCTTTTTATAAACTCGAGAAGAAAATCCGCTAGAGACCTTTGAGCACTGAGATAATAAATTTTTCTCCTCCTGTACGTTTTAGGAACGTTCATTTTACGTTCAACGGCCACGGACTACGAGGGAGACGAGATTGTTTATTCCATCGAAGGTGACACCAATGGATATTTTCAAATCGATCCCAAAAATGGCGACTTGAAAACTGCAAGAATCATTGACAAAGAATCTTTGGTAAGAACCATGCACAGTTGGTCCCAGTACCCAGTCCGTACAGAACCTCTAAATAACGTTAGATGAACGTTGAAAAAACGTTGTTGTGTACCTGCTGGGTAGTCCCACTAAATGCCACAACTTCAAAAGTTTAAATATTTTTTGATCTCAATAAATGCGCGTACACACCCCAATTAAGAAAAACATGCCGATCTTGTTTTTTTATTCGGGCGGGTCAAAAAACAGGGCGGCATTTCTCAAGGTGCTCCTAGCTCCAGACTATCGGACGATATGATTCAAGTGGCACTTAATGGGTTAACAACGGCAGCCATTTTTACGGATTCTCGTTTTCTTCTAGTGTTTTTTTTTACTTAAAAGTGCATCTTATTCAAACCAACCTTATACTTCTAATGTTAACTAACTTTAAACTCATACTGTTTTCTAGGACAATAATGTTATATCTTTTAAAATCGTGGCTGCAGAAGGAAGAAACCCTAGTCAAAAGGTTAGATGTTATTAAAGTTTCGTTTTCCTTTAGAGTGAAGCATGGTTTCGTTCTCTGTTGATCTTATACCTGGGAGATATAGAATGCTGAGATAGAGCACCTACTCTCAGCTCCCAGTTATTTACTTCTTAGATCAGATAACCTTATTCAATCTATATATTCACCGAGTTGGTGCGAACCGGGGATCGAAACCGCTACGGTAACCTAAGATTCCAACGCGATAGCTCGATGGACGGACCATTATTGTTTTTTTTATAATTACAGTCTTATCAAAAAGTGGATATTATCATCAACGATATCAATGACAACCCGCCAGTCTTCACACCTGAAAGCACCGACAAAGTCGTCAACCTGACTGAGGTAGGCTCAACGGTCTGTTGGTTGGATCTTATTTTCCCATTCTCACGAGTAACCTTTTAGCACCAAACCCGAGTAAAGTCTGTTGGTTTGACCTTAATTTTACCATTCTTTCGAAAAGATTCTACCACCTAAATACTCTCGGGTACCTAATGAGCGTCCCCCGCCAATTGATTGCTCGAAATTTTTCTACCCAGGACATTATTATTTTTATTTTTAAGCCCCAGCGCGCTTATTACAACCCCCCCCGGCTTTTAGATACCTGAGAGTACAGCACATCTGAGCATTTTTTACTAATTAAACTAGTTGAAAAAAAAGGACCTAGAAACAAGAATGTGGAAGAACGACATATATTAGATCAAAGTTGAAAATAGAAATAAAATATTCTAGTTCTTTAAATTCTGATAGATATTCTCAAAAGTAAACTCCACCGTTTCAGTTTATCTCTTCAAAAACCAAGCATCAGCATAGAACTACCAACTTAGATTCGACTTTTTTTCTTTTTTAGAATCTCTCAGGATCGACGTTCGTTACACAAATCAGAGCGGTAGACAAAGACAAATCAACCTCAGGAATCTTATTCTATACAATTGCTAAAGGGAATGAGGTATGAAATAAACCAGGGATTTTTGGAAACAAGTTTGTAACTTCTTGGTGAAGGATATTTTGTCTCAGGGGTAACAAACAATAGTTCAGATTCCATTTGTCCAGGAGTTACCTTGTATATCCGGGGAGGGATAGTCCAATAAAATCCGTTAGCTATAGTTATTATAAAGTTCATTGTACATAACAATGTTATGTTTAGTATATAGCGATGTATAGTAAAGATCAGAGATCTGACCTCAAGGAAAGCAAGTGTTTCTAATGGTGATAAAAGTGACTTGAAAAACAAAAAAATCTTTGAGGGGCGTCAGTCACTTAAAACGTTATATTCATCATGGCGCCCCATTTCACATTCGCAAAGCGTAATGGGTAATCAGGACCACTGCACGCTAATGACGACTTACTATTGGTCTAAAGTTTTGAAAAGTTTAAAGATTTTTGCGTCTAGCTAACCGTTACTAAGGCACAACCAGTCCTGATTACCCATGATTCATTTCGACTGTGAAATGGCTTATTCGTTTCAATTTCTTTCTACAATAGCCAGAATTCGTTAAATTTATCTTTCTTTATTACGTTTCTTAGGCGAAATACTTCAAGATGAATTTATACAATGGGAAAATCACAACAACAAAAGAATTAGATTACGAAGCTGTTAAATCTTTCAAACTTGAAGTCATCGCAATGGTAGGTATTTTTTAAGTGCTCCAAGAAATTGGACGCTAATAAGTATACAACTGACACCCTCTAATTTGACACTCTACTATTATACGACGCTCTACCTTATACGATAAAGGTCAAATTCCCCTCGAAAATCGAATTAGAGAGTGTCAACTGTAGCTCTAACTGGAAAGTAGACTATTTAGAGTTGACACATAGAGTTCAAATTATCATCAAAAGCGGGCTCACATAAATCACATATCTCACTATCGTAATAAAAATAACTAATCTCCTATCAGATCCTTATTACTCTACGTACGACACGTATTCATTCTAAATACCAAGGTTAGCGGACCACTTATGATGTTCATCCAAAAGTCACTAATTTCACTACCTTGGTAATAACTAGCAGATCTTGATTACTCCACGCACGACAAGTATTCATTCCAAATACCATGGGATAGGGTATTTACCCATGTTGGCGGACCGCTTTGATTATCCTCATCCAGATTCGGAATAAATATTAAATGAAATTTTGAGTGTGAAATGAAATTAGGTTATATCTTGCATTTTAATCCTTGTATAGGACGGTCGCCCAAAATCGAAAGGCGTACACAAAGTGCGTACGAATGTTTACATCAATGTTCTTGATGAAGATGATAATGGCGCAAAATTTGATTCCAATTATTCGAAACCTATCATCGAAGGGGAGTATACGGTATGTGGTCATATTCACATCGCATCGAAACTTTGCATTTATAGCCTTTACAGGGTAGTACACTATATGCGGTTAAACCTTACCACGTTTTGACTATGAGGAATGCAACTTTGGTATGGGAGAACCGTTTTTTAACGATCTTTTTTTTAAGTAAAGTGGTGAAAGCATGGGTTTTTTCATCGAGACGGAAAGACAGATTTTACACAGGAATTTAGCACATATTCTTGAAACTTTAGTGAAATAAGCAGAATTTTGAGACGAAAAGGCCTCTGTATACTTCGTTGATACGGAAATCCGCCTGAGACAGAGAAACTTTTGACACTGTAAGTCATTCACCAAAACTTTCTGTTAATCCATGTGCTTTATCAAAATCCTTTTAAAATTGACCTACTTTCAATGAAATTTTACTTTTCAGGGTCAAAAATTATTGCGAGTCCATGCTGAAGATCAAGACAAAGGAATAAACTCTCCAATTATTTACCGAATTGAACCAGCATCGAATCCAGATAACATTTTCTCTATCAACAAGGATGGCTATATCTTTGTGAATGGGATCATAGATCGTGAACGAACTCCGGTTTATAATTTGGAGCTAAGAGTAAGATATATGCACTGGCAATTTTTAAATTATCTGGCCAGTGCCTTCCCACTAAACCAAATCTTAAACTGTGTTCAACATCTGTAAGGTTTGGATTACGGCATTTCGTCAGACGACGCGTTACGGATTTTGTAGTGGGAGGCTTGGCTAGACCTTGTTTTCTGAAATTTCCGGGTCAAACTCCAACTAAAATATTTTCAAGCTTACGCTCATGGGTAGTTTAATCTGACTTGGTAAGCAGCACATCAAAGGCTAGCGAGAAATTGTTCATCTCGTTTCTTGCGTTAATTACCTAGAAAAAACGTGGGTGACGTATAGTACAGGCTAATCAAAGGCCGACTATCATTCTCTGCGGCAAAGTTGGTCCGCTAATTTAGCGAAAATATAAACGACTTTATATTTCAGGCTGAAGAAGAAGAAGACAGCCATTTCAACCCACTGCACCGACCAGCGAAAGCCACACTAACAGTTACTGTTGAGGATACCAACGATAACCCTCCCATCTTCACACAACATAATTTTCTTGGTCACGTGACTGAACATGAATCACCGGGAACTCGAGTAGCAACTGTCAAAGCTGTAGACAGAGATGAGGTAATAGTCGAAATTTTTCTTTCATTTCCAGGCCTTATAGTTGATTTGGCAAAATACAACTCAAAGGCTTCATATATATTTTTAATGAATAAGTACCCCTTTATAATCAATCATCAAAGACAAGTGTGGAACATTTCAGCCTGATGGAATTTTGAAAACTCAAAGCATTCAGCTAATTGTGAGTTGAATTCTAACTTTCATGCCCTTGGCTCGGATAAGTAAAGTCTTTATCCAACCCAAAGAAAATCTTTACTCCCTTTAGTTGTATAATAATTGAAAAGCAAGTCAACACTATATATCGTGTATCTAAACTCGATTATCATTGTTATTTTCAGGGAGAGCACGCTAAGTTCACTTACAGATTGGAAGGGAAAGATTCTGAAATGTTTCGAATCAACGAAGAGGGCGATATCTTTGTCAATGGTGACACTGATCGTGAGAAGAAATACCTTTATCGTTTCTATGTGAGTCAAAGTTGATTTTATAACTTTATAACCCTGTGTCGGATCTGATTAAAGATTTCATAAGGAGAGCGTAGGTTTATCGTTTCTACGTGAGTACACGTTCTATTTATAATAAGAGCATCTAAAATTTTTAAAGCCTTCGGATGTTCTTAGATTTTTTCTTCTTAACCGTACTGTGAGTATTTTGTGCATATTTTCTAAGAAATTGGATGTTTAGGAGTCTGTGAAGCCCTAAAATGTTCTTAACTTGTTCTTTACTTGTTCTTGTTCATGGCCACCGAAGCTGAATAAAGTTTATAAAGTTTTTCGTATAAAAAACGTGTAAAAGGTGATTTTCAACCTTTATAGTGGCGTATCTGATTAAAAATTAAAAATTTACCACGTTGGTAAACAGGAGTAGCATATAAAGGAATATAAGAAAAAAGAATACTCTCTGATTTAAAATTTGAAGATTTTTTTCCAAGTTTTCATACTCCTGAAAAGTTACCAAAATGACAATATGTTGCCACGTCAAATACTTTTTTGTAAATTCAGTGCAATTGTGAGATTGAAACTTGAAACTTTTCAAAGCCTGAAAAGGAGACCCTTAACATTGGCACATTCCCATTACTAGAAAAATTCATAGAAAATGTAAAAATAAACTTACCTTTTCGTTCTTTGTATCCATCAGGCGATCGCCACACAAGCAGGGCAACCAGAAGCCAAAACACAGGTTGACATCATTGTCCATGATAAGAATGATCACAAACCTGTATTCAAAAAGAAGATATATCTGTCAAGTGTCCCTGAAAATTCACCGCTCAATACTACCATCGTTAAGGTAAGAATATCTTAAAAAACTTTGGAGGACTATTCTTTGCCACTATGTACTTAAAAACACACAATTAATCTTTAGCAACTGTTCTGTTTTTCTCACGCAGTGTCTGAAATTTATGTGATAGCCAAGAATGAAAGGGGAAACCCAATAGAT
Source organism: Clytia hemisphaerica (assembly GCF_902728285.1). Taxonomy (NCBI): domain Eukaryota; kingdom Metazoa; phylum Cnidaria; class Hydrozoa; order Leptothecata; family Clytiidae; genus Clytia; species Clytia hemisphaerica. The sequence goes on along the minus strand of NW_027104229.1, from coordinate 618,711 downwards.
TAAAACAACACTAGAAACCTTTTAGAATTAGTCTATCTTCGTCTGCTCGAAAACTATCTGAGCTATTCCCAAGAGTATCTCCATCAACCCATCTCCAAAAAAATAAATATTATCGATCGAAAAAAACAACTCGTATACTTCACACAAACCCCTCACAAAGAAACTTTCCATGAAAAGCAAACGAATTTTTTAAATACTGATTACCCAGCTGGCACATAACGCTGTTTTAACGTTCATCTAACGTTATATGGACGTTGTGTACGTTAAATAAACGTTGAAACAACGTTGTGTGCCAACTGATTACTTTATGTACAGGTGGAAGCAGAGGACAGAGACGAGAATTTGAATGGAAAAATTAGATACAGTATTGAGCCTCATGCAGACGACTTATGTTTCCACATCGATCCAAAAAAAGGTGTCATTTCCTTGAGATGTCAAGTGGATCGCGAATACAAGAACAGATATGATTTCTTGGTGACAGCAGCTGACCAAGCCGAGAATCTACCAAGGTTTGTATTGGTCTTGTTGTTAAGAGTTAAAACTTTACGATCTGTGACATCTTTTCTAAGACGCAATCAATCACATGACATACATGTTTTTTTTTTATAAGCAAGTGTATGCCCCTTGGTCAGGCTCGTGTATGCTTAAGTTCTCAAAGCATCCAGGCATAGTTTATGCTTATTATATGCTTAAGAATCCTGCTTATGATTCACCCCTGAGCCAAGTTTTTAATGAAATTTCAGAAATTTTGTAAAAATTTGTTCAGATTTTGGGAGCAGTGGAATGTAGCTAGCCGTGGAATGTCTTATTTTTTACTTGACCTCTACCAAACCTTTTTAAACAGATAAAAATGACCCCTTGAAAAATATTTTAGGCTGGCATATATGCTCATGTTATGCTTAGAAATTCTGCAAATCTGAGCCTTCATATGCTTATAAGCGTTATGCTTATAAAAAAAAAAACATGTACATTTTCAATTCAAATTTCCCTTCTAAAGATAATCCTAGACAATTCAGATTAAATAATATTTTCCTTCCAAAGTCGTTCAGAGAGAGATCTAAGATCCCGGGGGGGGGGGGCACTCAAGGTAAATGACCTACCAGATGTTCGGCCCTTAAGGGTAGGTTTTTCATAGTTCAGCTAGTGCACTGTAAGAGTAGGAAATTACCAAACTGCACTGAACTGCACTGTAAGGGTAGGAAACTGTGATAAAAGGCCAATTTTTTGGTAAAATTGGCACAAAATTGGTCAATTTTGGAGGAAAAATTCAACATTTTCTTGGAAAATTGCAAAAATGACTTACGGGCGAGAAATTTTGAAAAAGTGCACTGTAAGGGTATGATTTTTCATAGAAATTCACTGCACTGTAAGGGTCCGATTTTAGAAGCCAAATTTTGGGCCGAACGTTTGGTCATTTTCAGATGGAGTGCCCCCCCCCCCGGGTCTAAGATCTAAGACCTCTTTTGAAAGATGACGACATCCACTTAGCCTGATTCAAGTAGACATGCATGACTTGGTCACTCGAGGATGACATCTTTTCTAAGACGCATTAACATAAAGTTTATAATCTTAACTTCTCTTAAGAAAGTCCTAGACGATTTAGACTAAACGATTTTGTCCATCCAAAGTCAGAACGATTTACGGCCTATTTTGAAAGATCTCGACACCCATCACAACACGATTCAAGTCACACATAGTCAGTTAAAAACTCGATTTTGGTTAATCCTGTTCCAAACTAGCTTTACATTTCTGACGTAAATTTTGTGTATTTCCAAGGGAAACTTACACCAGTTTTTTTCTATAAACAGGAGCAGTCAAGTTCGAGTGCAAGTCGATATTGAAGATGTCAATGATAACTTCCCTGTTTTCACGAAAACAGAGTATTTCAAAAGCATTAATTACGATGAGTCTATTGGTTCTACTATACTTCATGTTAAGGTATGTGATAAGATTTAAATGTATTATCAAAGCATCCTAGCCGACTAATTTAGACAATAGTAGAAGAGCAAAACATAACGGAAGGGTCAAACTGTAGCTTAAACAAACTAGTATTATCCCATAACTATTATGGTGTTATAATATAACACCTATATTACTGTAATACATGGATTGCAAATGACAGTCTATTTTTGGATAACTCAACGAGTTTTGTCGAATTCTTAAAACTAGTATCATGATTTTTTTGGAGCCTAAAAAAAAGTATTTTGTATATACAACGAGGCTCACAAAAATTTACCCTGTACTGCATGTATTTTTAAAGGAAAATCTATGTATTGGCGTTGTTATAGAGTCGTGATAAATGCCGTTTTGTAGATCGTGCATTTTCTAAGGAAGATAAAAATAGTATTCCAAAAACTAAACTAAACATACCAATAAAATTGCTGTGTATTTCAACCCTGTTTGGACTGGGCTTTTTTGAAGAATAATAATCTAGGAGGCTATTGCTGTGTATTTTAAAAGGAAAATAAACAAAGAACATAATATTTTTTTTTTTGTTTCTAGGCAACTGACAAGGATGATTCAGATGGGAACAACTTTGGTAAAGTACAATATCGAATTGTAAACAGTGATTCAATGTCGAGAGAGAAATTTGCCATCAAGAGAGATACTGGAGCTGTCATTGTTGGATCACACTTAACTGATACGTCTGGTACTTTCAAATTGGAGATTGAAGCTTTTGATAACATGGTAAGGAAAAATGAGAATTCATTAAATTCATTACATAATGTCGTCGGACACACCCCGTTAAAAACAAATGGTGACAAATGGAGCCTTCGCGTGGCGTCTGACTGCGCTCACAAGACTAATATCTTTCACTTTTTTCTGGAATTTCAACTTATTTTGATTTGTCTGAGACATAAGCAAAGAAAATATAATGACTAAAACCATTCAGAAAAAAAAACAGATTCTGAACAACACAGGTAACGAAATCCAAAATAAATATTTTCATTGTTCACAGGGGAATTATCCATCAAGGAAATCCATTAAAAATGCGCAAGTCACCATCACAATCGAGAAGAAGGGAGATGGAAGTGTTGTCCTATTCATGAAAGCTAAAACAGCCATCGTTGTCGCTAATGAAGATGGCATCGCTAGGTAAGTTTTCTAAAGTCTTTGATTACGAAGAAGCTATTTTTCACTGATTCATTGGAGTGTTGAAACCTCATAAATTGATTGTGGGTTCTAAAAAAGGGCTGAAGGTAAAAATTTTGCCACAGATGGCCGGCAAGCTCTCAGCCACCAGATTTCTTAATCAACCGGGCATTTTGAAATTGTTTTGCTATGAGTTATGACCTGTTATGACTGAGGAACGGTTAATTTCACTTTTCACAGCGTATTTATACGCCATTATGATTTATGTACAAAAACCTAGGCTCAAATAATGCTTGTTTAATGTACTCTCAAGACAATTTTACGTTCAAAAGCTCGATGATACAGTTCCTTTTCAATTGATTGAATTACTCGTCATAAACATGATCGTCTAAGTAATGTTTACTGTATAATTACATAAAGGCTCTAAAAGTCGACATTTTGGGCTTAACCAGCGTATAACATTTTGTTCTGTAGGCAATTGAGACAACTTCTAGAATACAATGTTCACGTTGATGACATCGAGGGCGGTGGAGATCAAATGTAAGTATTAGAGATGATCAATGCATGTCAATCCTTAACCTTGGGGATTGGGTTTGAAATTACAATGGTGGAATTAGATCGAGCGTCCGTGAGTATGTCAGTCTAATAACTTCCTGAAGACATTTAAACCACATTCGACTCTGGTGAACTTCGACCCAGCGCCTTAACAAAAATAAGAAACTTTTTGGGGAATTTCGCAGAAACCTTTAAAATAAAATTCCTTCTATTTATGATATTCATGACGTAATGTTTTCTACGGAAAGACCCCGGTTTTTGCCGGTAGTGGCAAATTTCATACAACTTTTGTCTAGTTTGAATTTGCCACTACTGGCTTAAACCGGGATATTTCCGTAGAAAACATTACGTCATGAATATCATGAATAGTTCATTTTTGAAACAATTTTATTGGTTAGCAAGGAACAAAATTTTCCAGAAACCTTCATGGAATTCCGTATGAGTTTTTGTATTAATATTCATGTAAAAAAATACTTGTTCTCTTTTGTAGGACGCGCTACATCTTTCACGCATATCGATTCGATAATTACAAAGTAGTTCCTGCGAACGAAATTATCACGTAAGTATATTGAACTCATTATAATATGAAAAGCAAATTATTGTTGACTACCTTTAGATCGACCGTGAAAGGAACTAAAGAATTTTATTTGATTTAAAGAAAAATTGGAGCCACAGAATAATTCGTACGATTCAACTAACCCTCAACAAATATTTCTATTTTAGTTTGAATTACAGAAATATTCAAATTATAGGTTCGATACTAATTCTTTCTCAAGTAATTTAAACTCGGCACAGCAGTAGACTGGAGTCGTTTATAATGCATGTAATACTAATAATAAACACAAATAATGATACGGGATTTAGTTTGTATAAACGACTGGAAGAATCCGGTGTTCCAGCCTTATAGATACCGGGCCTAGCTACGCAGAAACTTGCGTAGCGAGAAAACAATTTATTAAGCAACAACAAACTCTCAAAATAAAATCAACTCAAATGAAACATTTTTAACACACAAATCCACACACATTTTATTTTCAAGAATTTTTTTTGAGCGGGAAAAAATTTTAATTGCGATATTGACACTTTTTTTTTGTTTGGAGTTAGTGCACAAAGGTTTCTAGACGACTAAAATTTACTTTTTTGCTTTATTTCTAATATGTCTGAATTAGTCGTCTAGCTTGCTAGACTAGCACAGCAGTAGAAATGACATAGAAAAGTCTACAGTATAAAGCTTGTTAAAGATTGAGAAAAACATAAAGTAAACAGCCCGGAACAGTAAAAGTCTTGTAAAAGTTGTCCATGTTCTAAAAATTGATCTTATCTCAATCCAACAGCCGGTTCAGCTCCTACCAGGGTGTCCGTATGGAAGATTTTATGCGGAACTGGAACATTACCCGGTGGGAAGGATACGGACAAAATCCGGACGCAACCAAAATTCCTTTGACGGCAGAAAATTCGGAAGAAGATGATAAAAAGAATCAAACATGGACACCTATTATTTATGCAGTCCTCGGATTCTCAGCGCTGATCGTTATTTTCGGAATCATCGGGATTTTGTATTTAATTCGATCGCGAAGGAGGTATGTTGCTTCTGGGGCTTTTTTGAATTACTCCTTCTTAGGTAATGATGGAAAAGTATTTAATGCTCAAAGTACAAAGTTAACGAGAAACAAATATAATAAAGAGAAAACATCGGTGCTTAGATTTTTTGACACTCCTCGTGTTTGGTATAGAGTATTTTCTGAAACAAGGATCTGATAGCTTTAATATAGGCAAAGAAAGAGACACATCAATATTTTCAACCTCACGGCGTTTTTTCAAGACCTTTAGCTAATAGCTGTAATAGCTTTAATGTAACGCCATGTTTGAAGTGGATAAAATTAACAGTGAAATATATCACAATTGATTTCCTTTCAGATATATCGATGGCGGTGCATCACAAACTTCATCACGTGTTCCCATCAACCCTTCCTCAAGACCACGTGCAAGAAGCTATTGGTAAGTTTCTATACAAATGACTGTATTTTTATCGGGTTAAACGAGGCAAAAATAAATCAACTCGAAACAAGTTTCTATGCGAATGCTTTCATTTTGGTATGGTAATATTCGAAAAGACTTTTCTTATCTTTTCTTTCCAGTTATTTTCTATATCAAATAATGCATTTTTTGTTTGGTAAATCGAGACAAACTAATTCAAATTCGAGGTAAAGCTTCAAATAAATGGTTGTACTCATTGAAAGGAAAATATTGAAATTAAACGTATAACATTTGTAAGTGTTAAAGTCGAGCTTAAATTTTTCTTAAGTTACCCAATCCTTTATATAACATTACAGGAACGACCCTGGATTCGAATCGGTTTCACAAATCAACACAGAATCATATGTTCATTCGTCGGGCTTCTTATCGCGATCTGTCGACAAGTACGAACTGGATCCAAGCAACATGTATAATGGACAGGTATGCAATTTCTCCTAACATTTAAAATAAGACATACACAATAGACAGCTCCATGCTGTTAGGCCTTACTAACTTACTTACTGTATGAGTTACACTTGAAACGAACTATGATATGACATAGCCTACATTTTACGTATCTCTTATCATTAGCATATATAGCATTTTGAAAACAAAGAAAGAACAATATTTCTTCTTTTTCGAGGACACACAAGTAGAAATTTTAGAAAATTCTTTTGTATTTTCTGTTCTGTCAGCATAGAGGCGCGTCTCCTTTCTACAGTACAACATAAAAATAATATCTTTATTACATATAAAAGATATGCACTCTATTGAATCTCGCTGATTCAACCTTCTATTATTAAGGCCCCTATTAAAGGCCTCCACACCGTTCCGCCAAACTTTTCACTCCCATCACAATCACAAAAATCGCAAAAATCTTTGTATCAAGCAAAGCGAAGTAAAAAAAGTAGCCCAAATCACGCCAACACGCAAACCTCATAATTTGAACCCAATCCCCATCCCCAACTTTAAGTGACAGGATTGATGTGTATGTACTGACTTGGAAAAAAGAAAAGAAGAATCAGATACCTTCGATAATCAATCTGTTACACCTCTGTCAAATTTTGCAACTTCGATGTCATCTTTAGTCAACGAGAAACAATATCCAGCGTAGATCCTATGAAATAGCAATAAATAAAATATTTATGAATAACTCGTTTGAATAAAGAAAAAACAAGTGATACTTTTATGGACCTACCTGGTTATGCATTTAACACATATATAATTGATATTTACGTGAGCGTGACCATTAAACAATCATTCAGAACGCAAATCTATTAAAATTAGTCGTTTGTTTCTCATAAAAAAACGTTTAGAAACCAAATATTCATGCTCTTGAAATATTCTTTCATATTCAAGACTTCGTGAGCAAAAAAACATATCTCGTCAAAAAATTCAGTAATTTTAAGAACATTGATGTATGCTTATTAATAGTGATTCTTATTATAGATAAAGACGCGTTTTTTGAGCTGAAAAATTCTTTTTTTTACCAAAATCTGCTTGAGCCATCTTTTACCTGCTTATAAAAAATATCGAATGTTGCCAGTTTTTCTATAAAAACACGCCAAGCAACCAAAATTTCATGTCTAAACACACATATTCTTTAAAAGTAAGCCCTCATGAGCAAAAAAAACATTTATCTTATAAAAAAATTGAGTAATTTGACTAAGAACATTGATGTATGCTTATTAATAGTGATTCTTATAGATAAACATTTTTTGAGCCAACAAAATTTTTTTGCAAAAATCTGCTTGAACCATCTTTTACCTATGATGGTACACTTTCATGCAAAAAATCAGAAAAAATTAATGATCCAATTTTTCACAAAATCCAAAAAACCCGTTTTTTAGCCTTTTTTAGCCGTTTTTTGGCCCAAATTTGCCCCCAATTTTTTTTTTGAAAATCGGGCTCCGTCACATTTGAGGGTTTATAGTTATGCATCTTTGTGCAAAAAATCAGAAAAAACTAATGAGCCAATATCGAGAAAAGCTGGTAACTAACGAACGAACGAACGAACATACAACGGTTAATTTATAGGACATCCACCGGGGTAGGTCCAAAAAACGAGTTTCAACTCAAGTTAATTTTAATTATGATATAACAGAACTTATATAGGAGTCATTAATTTTCAAACAATTATAAGACATTCCCATTAAATCATGAATTATTTCTCTTTCAGGAAATCTACAATGATGATCCTTTCAGTGTGATTATCGAACGACCCCCGTCTCGAAGTTCAAATTCCTCACACGCCTCATCCGGATTCGCTGCATCATCGGTCATGACCGTATACCGGGCACCCAACATGGTTAACAATCCGACACACCAAAAAACAGGAGGTGACTCTCAACCTCTTTTAAGAGAGAACCACCGCTCGCGCGCTGGATCGCATGGCCCATCACCGCGCGACCGAAAGCTATCAGTTATCGTTGATGAAGATGGAAATTCGCTTGGTCTTGTTGATCCAATGGATAATAATCATCACAGACCACCAAGTTATGAATATGATTTTGATACTAAACCTGAAGGTTCATTTGCGTGAGTGAAAAATAATGGTACTGTTTTTAAGTAAACAAAAAGGAAAAGTATGGTTTCGAAGCATGGCATCCTTAATTAAGGCGTAATTTCAATAACGTGAAAGATTAAACAGGGCCACAAACTTTGGCTTAAAAAGCAATGCTGATCACAAAATGGATGAAATAAACCCTAATTTTAAACCATTGTGCTTGAAACGAAGAAATGTTTATCCTTGGTAAAGTTTAAAAAAAATTATGTACGTAAAATGGCAAAACAAACAATTATTATGAAAGTTGTTGCAAAACATTACTGGATATTCTCGGACAAATCTTGAAATATGAAATTTCAATGAAAAGCCAATTATATTGGTCTTACAAAGTGGTAAATTTTTATTATTTTTCGAAATGAGAAAAAATTATTTAAAATAATGATCATGTATATTATACACATTCTTGATAAGTTTTTTTCCTGATTTTAGTCAATATTATTTCCGATCAACGAATCCACAAGACTTTTAGTACAAGTGATTTTATAATAATTTGAAGTTGTCGAATTTTTTTGACTGGCATTACGATTTACAATGGTCTGGATTTTTAGTTATCCGTATACTACTAACAACAGAAATAATATTCTAGAAGAACTATCGATTTTTTTATCATATCAAATGTTTTAATTCAGGACAATTTTGTAAATAGTGAAGAAAAAGTTTAAGTTGTAAATAAGGTTATATTGAAGATAATATACTTTGGATTTATCAATGATAATGATTGGTCAAAATAATTTAAGAGCTACTGTCTGTAGGAATAAGACAATATCAGAAAAGTGAAGGACTTTATGGTTAACTTGAATCAAGTTTCTTTAGTAAAGGGATTATCAGATGATTTTTTGGTCAGCCGAAGCTGAGCATTCAAATAGGTAAAATTTTCCAGTTCCATAAGACGACAAAAAAAAAATCCGATTTCCCGATCTCACTTTGATTTCTAAACTTTCTTCCGATCGGGTTAACTTTTTGGGTACTTTTAGCGTGCGTTGTTTTTACAGATCATAGTGGTGTGTTCAAGATGGCGGCTCAAGCGATAAGTCAGGTGTGATAAGTCAGTGTTGTACCAAAGTATTTCCAGTGTAAATCTGTTGCAAGCTTCAATTTCTGTCTTTTATTTTTTTAACTCGGCAAATCAAACACATAATTTTCATCAAGGGGATTCTTTTTCTACATCTTTTGAAGGTTTAAAGCCGTTTGCTCAAGTTTTTGTTTATGTTGAATTTTCTGATACTCAGATACTTTTTATTGCTGCTTTTTATTAGTTTTTGCAATAAAAACATATTTTTCTTGTTTGCCTCTAGGTGGGATTGATGGTGTTATAATGTTATTGGAATTTGATAAAGTTTACAAAAGTACAGCTACTGTCTAAATTTGATAAAGACCTGGATGCAATCGTGCTTTTTTGGACTTGGTTTGGACGTGTTTGATAAGGCGAATCGCAAAAAAATTGTTTGGTTCCCGTCATTTCTACTTTAAAAAGTGGGCGTCATTCGGTCGGTCGGTCGAAAATATTTTTCTTTTAAGAAGCAGCTACATCTTGTTGAAAGGGAATCCGTGTGGACTGATCCGAATTAAGAAACCGTGGATAAACTGGTTTTCGGTCTACTCTCCATTAGCATGCGGCTCGCTACTTCGATTTGAAAACTTGTAAACACAGAGCTTGCAGAGGTTGACAGTGGAAATCCAGCAAAGCAGCGGAAAAGCTTTCCGACTTTCCAACTCTACCTGCTGACCGTAAATCAGTGTCGGTCAGATGGCGGGAACCAAATGATGACATCACATCTCCTATTATCGGACTTGCAAAATTATGACAAATGGTCATTGGAATTTGATCAATTATATTAATATTAATATATACAGTTCTTGTTGAAATTGATCAAACTATTTTTCACGCAGTTCCGGACGCAGATTGTGTTTTTCTAACCTTTTCTAACCTTGGCGCACGTTTTGACTGAATGATGGAATGGAATGAATGGCGATAACAGTTTATACATATCTCTTATCAGACTTGCAGAAAGCGGACTGAAGAAAGTTATGAAAAATGGTTTCTAGAATTTAATGAATTATACCGTCAAGTTACACAACATGCACACTCTCGTCACAACTTGCACAGTCATTGTTTTAAAGTTTAAAAAACACTACCAGTGCTTGGCACAGAAGAGAGGACTCCCAGTTGAAATTAATTGCTACTCCGCTGCCCTGTTGAATTAATTTATTATGGTCGTGTGTTTATTCCGCCAAGGCGGTAAAGCGATCGCCCAAATTCATAGACCAATCAAAAGGGAGTTTAAAGCAAAATGGGGGAAAAATGAGCTTCCCTGCATAGTTATGAATTTTAAGTTTTGCTTTCGATTATCATTTGCGACCAGCAAAGTCTTCAAGATGGTTTTCTAATTTATTTCTAAATAACACTTTGGTCAGATGTGGATATTGTCTATATCCAACAGAAAAAATGTATCATAACTGACTAGAATGAAATTAACAAAAAGTTTAATTACACTATGTTTCTCTTTTATATTATAGTAATGAACTATAGCTTAATTGTTTGATGTCGTAGAAACAGTGCTACAATGCTAAAGAGAAGTATACTTTGATCTTCTCGTGGGGGGGGGAGGGAGGAGCTCTCAGGCTTGTTTTAAATAATTTTAAATCAAGTTATCAAATGTTTCACATTTTGTACATTATTCAACATTTTTAGTCTACTCTGTTTCAGTACATCTCTTATATCTGTTAACCCACTTATTAAAGCTATCTTGCTAAGCTCTATTGGCTGACCTTCCAGCCTCGGCTGGTTTATTATATTTGGCTTAAAGATATTCTTAAATTATTATACCATAAAGATATTCGACTTGGAATTTTTTTCAGATTTTTACTTGAAAACAATATAAATTCAACGTAAAGACTGTATAAAAAGATTTCAAAGTCAAATATCTCAGCTTTGGAAGGTATCTCTAAGCCAAATATTAAAAATCATCTGATGATATAATCCCTTTATTAACTTATAAATGATATTGATGGTTTGAATAATCTATCAAAATTCTAGGGTTTAATAACTCGTGGCTCTTGGTTTGTTAAAATCATAATGTCAAAATCAGGTATTTCAGCAAACCACTCTACAAAGTTTGTTGAATTTTGAGAGCCTTGAAGTCAAAAATTACCTGTGAAAAACTGCCTCAAAATTTCCTCTTGTTTTGTTTTGTAGTCATTTCTTTGAAAAAAGCCCTTTATTTTCACATAATGGTACAGTTATGAGAGAACATTCAGAATGAGTAAACTTTCTTTAAACATTTTAAAGGGCTATTTTCATTCAAATCTTTCAAAATATCATATATATAGTCTAGAAGTATAAAACTTTCAACTACTCAAAATGGAAACACTAAAGACAATACCCACAAAACAAAAATACAATACAAATTACAACAAAAGTGCACTATAAGGGTCTTCTTTTAGCTGGATACAATGTAAGGATATGTTTGGGGATCACTGAATTGAATTCTAACAGTAAAAATCTGATTTATCTTTAGTAGTTTTGACTCGCACTCATTTTGATTTGTTTTGCCCATTGTTTCAACATCTCTTGCTCATTTTCAGGTGGCTTCAGCAAAATAAGATATAAAATCACTGTAAGGGTCTGAAACGTTTGGTAAAATGTATTATCAAACTCTATTAAAGGATTATAGTTTCATTAAAAAATTTGTTGAACCTAATCGAACAAAAAGTTTGATTAATTCAATGATATTCGATCCTCACTTCACGAACTTCTCAAACAAAACTGGGTTATCGAACTGATTAAACCGCAACCCATTGATTGAGCTTGATCATAACACTCCCAATTTCTTAAAAAATCTTAGAGTTTGATTAATTTTTTTCATTGGTTTAGTTCAATTGTTTAATTGGTTCGAAAAGTTCAATTCAGTTTTTTGTTGCTTACAGATTGCGCCAAATATTATGCTGGAATATTACATAATTAAAAAACTACAGTAAAACGTCAGATTTCATTCAGTTTCATTTGTTTTTTTTACACTGTTAAAATACAGTGATATATAATTTTTAACGCCAGATTTTTTTACGAGGTATGGTTTTGAGAAGTTCCCCTCTCTGCAAGGGGAAACTCTACATCAACCTAGGGTTTTCTCTTGTGTCAATCAGTAAGGAAATAAAGCCTGGGATACACAGATGCTGAGGCAAGGTTGAACTAGTGCCTCTCCAAGCCACCAAAATAAGCAATAAGTGCCAAAATTGAAAAACCATAATTTTTTTTGATTTCGTTGCTTTTCAAAATCAAATGCCCAGACGATGTCAATCGAACAACTTCGAACAAAAATCGCTATCGAACCAATCGAACGTAATTGAACGCGATTGAATGATTGCGATTCCATTGTTGAACGTAATCGAATCTCAATCGAACGGCCAATTGATTGTGTTCGATTGCGTTCGAGTAAGGTTAGATTGGTTCGATTGATAATAGCTGACTATGTTCGATTGATTGTCAATTACATTCGATTGATTGTCAATTACATTCGATTAATCTTCGATTTCGTTTGATTGCGATCAAATTAAATTGGATCACTCTGTTAGAGCTTTTTAGCGTGGGCGGCCGAGCGCTTAAGTACCGTACGAAATGCAATTGAATAAATCGAACGTAATCGAACATAATCAAATATGTTATGTCAAAAACGTGATCGAAGCAATTGAACGGCATATCCTGGGTAAAATTCGATAATTGCAAATATTCGATTGGGTTTAATTTCGTTCGATTGATTTGGCGTTCAATTCGTTCGATTGACACCGTCTGGAAATGCTTATCTCAAATAACACCCTCGGTTCATCTGGATTCATCTAGCAGAGTGGTTCCTCCTTTGGTAAAAAAATGGACTTGTACAAAAAGGACTGTTACAAAAATAAAATGGAATGCAAGGCTTGATATTCCTGGCCTTTCTAAATCCCATTTCATCTGTAACTTTTACAAACAACTGATCAGCCTTATAGTCAGCTAAAATTGTTTTGTGATATTCTTTTACAGAATTTAATTAATAGATTTCTATTTCTATTTGGTTGAGTTGCAGGAGGCTTTGAGGCCTATTTTCACAACTATAGACACTTTCAATGAGCGCCCCGTTAGCACCTTGGACTGACTACCCTATTCCCCTCACATGGAATTGGTTGACCCGGGCGAAGGTTCATTCACTTGCCAAGTGAACCGCTGCGAGTGGGAATCGAACCTCAGTCGCATGTGGAGCAACCAAGGTAATGACCACTATACCACAGCGCTGATTAGTGACTGTAAAATGTCCTCTCCAATGAATTTTTTAAGAGAAGAAATGGACAAAAATAAAACTTAAAAAATAAAGATAACTCATGTGACTCATCCTCCAAGCAAAAACCAAATACAGTCAATTGGCAGCAGTGTGTAGGCATTAGGCAGGAATGGCGATCTCTATTAACCCGACCTCGACCTTGACCTCGACCTCGACCCTGACCCTGGAAAAAGGCCGATCCTCGACCCTTGGAAAAAAGCCGACCCTCAACCCAAATACAATAAAAAGCCGACTCCGACTCGAAAATTTACGTACATACTCAGTCACTGGTCACAACGTGTTTGGTGGTTGAGACTAAATTTATCAGTTTATTGTTTGATGTTTGATTTCTTCATAAATCTGAAATCACTTCCAGACATCTTCGCATCCTTCTAATCCAATCAACGACTTCTCCAACTTTACTTTTCTTAAAGGTAGGTTATTTTCTGAACAGATTTTTAAGTCTTTAAGGGATAAAGATTGGGATAATTGATTGATTGATTGATTGGATTTCGACTGATCTCTATAATTGAAAGCCTATTCTAAAAATCTTGAGTATGGCTTGTTGATTCGTTTTTTCATCCAGTCATCATATACCGTGAAAAGCACAGGTTTAAATCTTATATCGACGCTGTGCCGACCAATCCAGATTCTATTCAGCGCGCAATCAATGCAAAGAAAAGTAACCATGACGACCATCCAAGATATTGGATGAGGTTCAAAGTTGATATCTTTATTGCCGTTGTTGAAAACACAACTCACAAATATCATCAATGTTTTTTAAAAAGAGTCAGTGATAGAGAATCATAGATTCTTTCTGCAGTGATTAGATTGACACATCGCGACAAAATTTCTATTATTGGTCTTCGGAGGTTGAAATATTCTTTGAAAACTCAACCTCTGAAACTCAGGGTAGTCATCATGGCTATCCATTGTGATCAATTGTTCATTTTAGAGTCGATCTATGAATAATCATACAATGAATCACTAGGCAATTGAGTTTCCCCTGCTAGTCTACATATTAGACAGTTCCAGGCTTTCAGGACTTACTCTTGGTCTATAGGCACTGCTATAAGCGGCCACTAGTAATACCCACCAGGAATTGCTTATTAATAGGTTTAAACATAATATAATGTTTATCAATAGAGATTTCAAATAAAAGAATGTTTAAAACACAGCTGATAGGTTTAGGTTTCGTGTTTCGAAACTCTCTATTGTTTCATTAAAACCTCAGTGCGCATGCGATTTATCCGGAGAATTTCTCTAAGTAACTGTTGTAGAGTAATTACCGTGAACTCGGGTAACTTGTATCAGTAGAGGGAAAATTTCATAGCCATCAAATGAATGACCAATCAAAGCAGCAAAATTTCAAAACAAATTAACTATGCAGCTCCACTTGCAGCTCTACTCTACCATATTTGTTTTGATTTAACTTTATATTTTAATGACCAGCCAGGCCATTCATTTGAGGGCTGTGCAAGTTTCCCACCACTGATGCAAGTTACCAGACTTCACAGTATTCAATATAGCATATCAATATATAGGTTGTCGCGTTCTCCAAAACAACTATTACTTATCTATTATAGGAATCAATCGATATCCAATCATCGATTAGTCATCAATTGGAAAAAGTTAATTGTCTGAAAAAAATTGAGTCTGAAATAGATAAACTTCCTATATTTCTATAAGAAACTCTTTTTGGTATAGGATAAGCAGCAGAACTCTGTCTACTGCTGTATAGTATGCAGCATGAGGCGAGATTACACCAAAACACCCCTTGTTCTCTCCAATCCAGACGATGAAATCAATCATCGATAGAAATCGATGTTAATCGATTGATCACCTATCGATTAAAATCTATAATCGATAGCTAATTGATATTTGGATTCTTTTTACCTCAATAAGTTATCTAGTTATACTTTTTGTCTTTTGATGTGATAAAGAGCATCACCAAAAATCAATACAACTTACGCATAAAGTATTTGCTTTCTTGAAATTTTAAGCCAATCATACTACGGGTTTCATACTACGTATTTTTAAATCGTAGGGGGTCAGTTTGCAATTTTTCAGAAAGAATCACCCCAATAGACCTTTTCGCCTTTCAATCCACTACACGCTTTTTTTTTATAAGAATACACTTTATAAGAATGTCCATGATGAAAATGAACAAAAAATTAAGAATATGGTAAGAATATCACCATCATGAAATTTAGCAACTGAACCTATAAAGAATGCCATTTTTAATGCATTTTAGCCTGTAGATTGCCAATATCGATCTTAACCTAAGAATACCGTAAGAATATTTTTGGATGATTTTCGCCAAAAAATTAAGAATATCTATGATGAAATGAAAAAACACCATTCTTATAAAAAAAAAGCTTGTATCTTAAATTATATGCAAAAATATGCAAAACATACTTAAAAGTTTACACAAAGATTAAAAAGACAGCAAAGAAATATTAAACCCTTTCAGAGAACAATCATACATGGAATTTCTTAATTCAATTAATTCAATTCTTAATTTGCTGAGCTTAAATTACTCAAAATCTTTGATCAGGTGAAAGTACGAAAGTAATGAGTATCTTTTTTATTCAAAAATACCTCCAGGGCAATCTTCTGTCTGATGTCCTATCAACACTTAATTTTGATAAAATTGATCACAAAACTGGCACCAGGGGCAAAGCTATTAAACCATTAAAGCTAATAAAACTTTAAACGGGGTTGGTGTAATTTAAGATGCACGATCTAATGATTTACGATGCACGATTCGCGATCCGTGCATAAAATATGTTAATTCATGCGTAATTATGCTAATCATGATAAAATATCTAGGCAATTTACAAACTTTCATTCGCTGGAACTCAATCATTTTTAAAAACATCATTCATGTAAGATTATACTAGCAAGTAGCTGTCGCTATGAATGCCCCGCCGATAGCAGATATTAGCCCAGAGGAACTTAGCCATGAAGAGAGCAATCAATGTTACTAGAGCTGTTTAAAGTTAAGAAACACGAGCCGATGCGGTTAAAATTTCCTCAATAAGATCCATACATAACGAAAGTATCAATCCAAAAAAAAAACATGTTAAATCTACACTTTCTGATGCAAAGTGACCTAAATTAAAACCATTACAGGTTTCGCAACATGTTAAGAACTAGAATGATATCAAAGTTGATTTTCTTCAATCACCAGATAAAAATCACTTTTGAAAACCCAAACATAAGAATGTGTACTGAAACTGAAAGTGCTTCCCACCCATAAAGAATTCATAATGCAGATTAAAGGCGAATTCCAAAATGAAATTGAATACAATTCCAGTCATTTGATTTGAAATTTAAAAAGTAAGTAACTTTGGACTGGTGGCATACTGTAGATATAATTTATTTGTACCAAAGGTTACTGAAAATTATCTGAAAAACTTTAACAATGTTTATACGTGTTACTGCAAAAAGTTTTCAGTTTATAGCTTGAATAAAATTTCTTCATGGCTACTAAAGATATAAATTTGATAGTTGCTCTCAAAATTGGCAGTTGAATCAGATAGTTTTAATTAAGGTATTAATTTTCAGTGATTAATTACCCGGATTTCACAGCAGAACAGATTTTGTTCTTATTTACAAAAGACAATAAAATAAAATCCTAAGAAAATCTAAAAAGGGGCCTTCAGCAAAAATTAGTCACCATGAAAATATTAAAACATCATCTAATCCGCCACTGTACACAATTTTTTTCTATTGCTGTAATCCACTTCCACTTCCCTGGCAAGCAAGAAAGCGGAGATTCTTCAACGAAATTACTGTTAATACATAAATACACCAAAACTTATTTTATCACTTTTTGAAAATAACTTAACGTGTTAATAACTTAACACGAAAATAAGTCCTTGCGAAAGGCTCAAATTTGTGGATAGTGGATGCCCAACCGTGAGTATAAATTAATGGTAGAATAAATTATTATGCGGAATTGATCAATGTGAATGGCTGAAGAATTGCCAAATTTAAATAATGCAAATTAGGGCCTAATTAATTAATCCTGCATCAATTAATCCTGCATTAATTTATCCTGCATTAATTTATCCTCGCATAAATTCATACTCTTAAGGTAATTCCTGCAAAAATTGATCCAGACTTTGTATTTCAACAAGTGTGTTTGTTTTGCTCCCATAAAAACAGATTCATCTTGTCTTCAATCCATATGTTTTGAAAATAAAGGCCAAGTGAATTTCAGATACCATGCCCCCCCCCCCGTTGTAATCACCGTCAACATGGTTAAAAACTTTTCATTTCACAAGTAGGTAAAACATTGTGTTTGCGTATTTTATTGGATGTCTGGTTCTAAAAAGTCACAAAGTTTGTTATGTTCAGTTTTGATTTGAGCAAAGTACGCTCCGGCGTTCAACATCAACACGGTAGTACAGTGTGTAGTGCCAGTGGTATTAGTAGAGAGAGTGTTCGAGTCTATTCATAATATGTGACAAAACAGTTCAAATTAAAATTACTCCAATAGCGTGTGTAGTAATAAGCTTTTCTTAGAAGCTTGAAATGTTTTGTCCCAGTCTCTGGAATTCAGGTAACTGAGGCTGAAAATCTTTGGCGTACATACACATCGAAGTACCGTTCTGGCACAGTGGCAAAAACACTTTTTCAAAGTTTGCTTAAGCTTCAATATTGGCGTAAAGAATTATTCACAAAATAGCATCAAATACTCCATAATCCATCGTTTTTCGGCTTTTGTTCCGCTTCTATTTACATTTTTCTGCTCGCTGCTCTGCTGCTCTCCCCATGCTCAACCTTTTTTTTGCTGTAACACTGTGCTTCAAATGTCCACGAGAATGAATCAGTTCATGTTAGTCATAGTATATTCTCGTTGGAATGTCTCACTCACTAAACCTTCTCAAGGTTAAAAAGATATTAACCAAGCAAAAATCTTGTGTGCTGTTTGTTGTTTGCTTATAGCTGTGTGGACTGGACTTTCAATTTCTCGCTTTTTCAAATGAATTTAAACCTCATTTTAGGGGTAAATAAGACAATTTTTGTTGATAATTTTTAGGATAGGTCCTTAGTATGCTGGTTTGGACACAAATTGTGTCAATTCTTATTTTTGCTAATTTTTAGGTAGAAGACTCCTTTTTAATCATATTTAACTCAAAATAGTTGATCTATAATTCTAATCAATCCTCAGTAAATAATATATCAAAATTAATGATTTCGCTTGTTCAGTCCTTCTTTGCGAGGACGTTGTTGTTGGCTTGAACAAGCGATGTGTTATCAAGTCCTCAAAATGCGGGTTTATGTCAAAGGTGTGTCATAGGTCCTCGGAGTGCAGGTTAAAGTCAAAAGTGTGTCACGAGTCCTCAGAATGCAGGTTTGTGTCAAAGGTGTGTATCATAAGTCCTCGGAATGCAGGTTCATGTTAAAAGGTGTGTCATAAGTCCTCTGAGTCGGAATGCTAACTTGATAACAGCTGTTCATAATTTTCTTCTTTTATTGAGTAGAAACAAGATATTTCCCAGGGTCACAGTTGACGATTTGGTCTGAAAAAACGGTAGATAAAATAGATAAAAATGTACATTGTCAGCCTTTTGACATCACTTGTTCAATACCAAAATCGATTTCTTTAAGTTCTACGGGCTTTGATGAGCTTGGTGCAAAAGGTGACACAGACATTGTGGGGACACAAGAGAATTGTTGAGAATTCTCGATTTTAATGAAAATAAACCATTCTCGACTCAACAAGTCTATTCAACGGAAACGCTTTTGAAGCCTTCAGATGGTATTTGAAATCAATTTTAAGCGTTTTCTGCTGAATGAAAACACTTTTGAAGCAGTCGGGTGGTATCTAGAATCAATTTTAAGCATGTTTTGCCGAATGAAAGCACTTTAGAAGACTCGGGATGACATTTTAAAGCTTTTTCTGCTGAATGAAGAATTTTAAGCTTTTTCTGCTTAACGAAAACACTTTTGAAGCCTTTGGGTGGTATTTGGATTTGATTATAAGTTTCTTCTGCTCAACGAAAACACTTTTCAAGCCTTCAGATGATTCAGATGGTATTTAGAATCAATTTTAAGTTTTTTTGCTGAATGAAAACATTTTTCAAGCCTTATGATAACATTTTGAATCGATTTTAACCTTTTTCTGCTCAAACAAAACGCTTTTGAAGCCATAAGATCGCATTTAGAATAGATCTTAAACTTTTTCTGCTCAAACAAAACGCTTTTGATGCCTTCAGATGGTATTTGAAATGAATTTTAAGCGTTTTCTGCAGAATGAAAACACTTTTGAAGCACTCGGGTGGTATTTAGAATCAATTTTAAGCTCTTTCTGCTGACCGAAATCACTTTTGTAGCCTTTGGATGGTATTTAGAATCAATTTTAACCTTTTTTTGCTGAATAAAAACATTTTTCAAGCCTTATGATCGCATTTTGAATCGATTTTAACCTTTTTCTGCTCAACCAAAACGCTTTTGAAGCTTTAAGATCGCATTTAGAAAAGATTTTGTACTTTTTCTGCTGAACAAAACGCTTTTGATGCCTTCAGATGGTATTTGGAATGAATTTTAAGCGTTTTCTGCAAAATGAAAACACTTTTGAAGCAGTCGGGTGGTATTTAGAATCAATTTTAAGCTCTTTCTGCTGACCGAAAACACTTTTGAAGAATTGGGATGTCATTTTAAAGCTTTTTCTTCTGAATGAAGACAGTTTTCAATCCTTCAGATGGAATTTGGAATCGATTTAAAGCTTTTCCTGCTGAAGGAAAACACATCTTAAGCATTCAGGTGGTATTTAGAATCGATTTTAAGTATTTTCTGCTGAATGAAAACACTTTTGAAGCTTTAAAATTCATTTTAAGTGTTTTCTACTTAAGGAAAACATTTTTTAAGCCTTGTAATCGCATTTTGAATCGGTTTTAAACTTTTTCTGCTGAACGAAAACACTATTGAAGCTTTTAAAATCTATTTTAAGTGCTTTCTACTGAATGAAAACATTTTTGAAGCCTTGTAGTCGCATTTTGAATCGATTTTAAACTTTTTCTGCTCAACCAAAACGCTTTTGAAGCTTTCAGATGGTATTTGAAATTAATTTGAAGCTTTTCCTGCTGAAGGAAAACACATCTAGAAGCATTTCGGTGGTATTTAGAATCAATTTTAAGCTCTTTCTGCTGACCAAAAACACTTTTAATTGAAGCCTTTGGATGGTATTTAGATTCGATTATAACCTATAAACTGAATGAAAACATTTTTCAATCTTTATGATCGCATTTTGAATCGATTTTAACCTTTTTCTGCTCAACCAAAACGCTTTTGAAGCTTTCAGATCTTGGGTGAAACAAGGCATGTCCCAAATATATTTTGCGTTACGCGCACCACTTCCAACGATTCCTTAACGTTCATATATAGCTCAAAAGAATCATATCAACGAGCGGATTTCGAAAAGTGCTGGGTCAAAAATTTGCATTAAGCCAATCTCAAGATATCAGCCAAAAACTGATTTTGACGTTATAAAACACATCGAAAAAACACGTCAAAAAGACAATTTAAATGACGTCATTATTGAAAAAGGCGATAATTCCGATTAACTTACTACAATCAAAGCAAAAATTTGACTGGAGATGTAAATTAACGATTCTAAAGTCTATTCACGATAAGTGTGCATACTCTTTTTTCTTTTACCTATAACTTTTGAAGGAATTCTTCAATCTTTATAAATTTGGTATCATTGGAAAGATATTAGTGAGTGGAACAATTTGAAATAAAAAAGTCTTTAATCTAGATCTAGAAAAACTTTTATCTAGATTTTTCGGGTGTTTTCGATAAGAAAAATGATATAATCTTGACTTACGCATACGAGAATGCCGAAAAACTGATTGACGACCATACACATATATGTGGGCAAAAATTAAGTTTATATAACAAAATATGAGCGTGAAAATCAAATTTTTCAGGCGTGATGGCGTGAAATCGAAAAAAAATTGGCGTGATGGCGTAAATTTTGGGTCCGCTGGGGGGGGGGGGCTCCTTAAGGACGGATAAAATATAAATTGAATGGGTATCGATCCAGGCAACAAAAAACGTATTGATTGAGACAACTTTTATTATAGCTTTCGTCATTGAAAACGGAAAATATTTCCATTTGACGTAAAGATGTCAACGGTTAAAAGTCATCTGTTTATATCTGTCAGCAAAATTCCAAGAAAAATGTCAATAAAATGATGATGACATCAACAACATCAAGATTATCAAACAAAACTAAATAATATTTTCTTAACTCTCAGCATAACACAACGGAAACGTTTTCCCTTTTTTTATAAGCAACTGAACTTTTTTTTTTTTAATTTTAAAATTGCTCTTGAGTATGGATTTATGGGGGATGCATTTTCACTCTAAATATATGTAAGAAATTTGTCTGAAGAAATTGGCAGAAAAAATCATTTACATATAAAAATTAAGCTGGTTGAAATGCAGCCATCTTGCGTCATTTGGATATTTTTTGTTATCACAGAAGAAACTTAGGGAAACTACAAACTCCAGCTAATCGTGTATCAAGTTTCATTCATTTACTCGCCACAAACGTAAAATGTCTTTTATGTCAATATATTATTACTTTGGATGTTGCATCAAGGAGTGAAATTGATTTATATGTTTTGCTTGGTAGGAAGGACTTGTCAAATTTTGGTTTACAAAACGATAAAGTTACATCTGTTGATAGGTCTAAAGTACAGTAAAAATATTTATATAAAGCGATACTTTTTCCCACAAGCGGAGATAAAAAATTTCTACTGAAATTTCAATCGGGATGAAAATTCTATTGCGCCACGGTTATAAAATCCAGAGGGATGGTTTTGGAAGTTGAGGTAGTTTTCCAAGTGGAGCTGTCAAAATTCTAGGGTATTTTTCCCACCGGGGACGAAATTTTTACCAAATTTTCCAGTGGGGTGGGGATTCCAGCGGGTCTGTGACACAGGGGTGTTTATTACTATTGGTTCAGGAGAAAGTTTAGTTTTCGCTTTACCCTATCCTACTAAAATCACGGAATGAGGCTCATGGCTTTTTCATAAAAATAAAACGTCTTGATTTTGATTAATTCGCTTAAATGTGCAGAATTACTTTGAGTTATAAAAATTGACCCTCAAGTCAAACAAATCTGCTCTAGTTTGAAGTTGGGATGTTATAGAATTACTGCAATTATAAAAATTTCTCTATGAATTCAGAGCAAAATTTTGAGTAAATTCGGCTAAATCTCTTCAATTCTCAGGCTAGCGATGTTCTTACGGTGTTCTTTTTTTCTAGAATATCTGTTAGAATTTTGTTTCTAAACGTTTTTCAGCTCGTTTTTTTTAATAGTCCAGTAATTAACAGTGCAGAGTCTGGTCATGATTAGAAATTTTCGACGTTTACGGTTTTTAAGGGCTTTGTTTGTAATAGTTAAAGAACATGGTTTTTGCATTTTTTGGTAAAATACGCACGCTTTATAAAAATAGTGGTTATAAGAATAGATCAGGGCGAAAATCGACTGAATCTTAATAATACTCTGAGTGTTACATTCCACGAATTGACAAGAATATAGGGTGGGGCGAAATAAAGCATAATTTTTAAAAGGAGGAAAACCCACTTTCCCACTTTGACACTTGGAACTTATTCTGTAGTGTCACTCACTTTAGGTAGTGCTGGAGGTGTTGAATTTGACCCATGTGTTGCAATTTTAGTAACACTTATTAGTCAAATTCCGGTGTTTTCGGGTGTTTCCGATAGGGAAAATTATTTTAATGCTTTTATAGATAACCAGAAAATTATTTACCAGTTGAAAATTATTCTGTGGTGACACTCACTTTCTGTAAGGTGTCAATCACTTTCTGTAGTGTGCTCACTTTCTGTCGTGTGCTCACTTTCTATAGTGTGCTCACTTTCTGATCATGGTCAAAAATAGTGTGACATTTAAAAATTGACAATTTTTCAATTTTTTTACACTTCAGGTGATAAATGTGGCTGACATTTGTTTTGACAGCTGAAAATTTACACACTTCAAGTTCAAAGCTTAACCTAGGCTTGTAGTAGTTTGAAAAGTTCTGTTAGGTGATGGTTTGTGGCTTACAACCATTTACAGTTGACTACTTGGAAAATGTCAACCACGTGTTTTCACATCGAGTTTTAACCACGATCCATCACCCATTAATAAAAATTTTAATTCTCTATCGTTTCATTGAAGTTTTTGCTGTTTTTTTTACACATACCTGGTAAGCCACAATTGTTCTCTAAAAATTATGACTGACGTAAGCCACATGACAATGTAAGCCACAAAAAGTCACCTGATTTAGAGTGAAATTTAGGGATATCTAGAAGAGATATTGTAACCGTTTTTTCTGCACTTTGAAATTCGATCTTTTCCCCTTTTGAGGAATATATAAACTTACTGTCAGCCACATTATATCACCTAAAAACCTTTGGTTAAAGATATCATATACAAAATGTCACAAAAACAGGGGGTATTTTTGACCATGTTCTTCTGTCGTGTGCTCACCCTCTGTAGTGTTACTCACTTTCTAGTCGTTTCACACATTGAGTCGTTTTTTACACATTGAGTCGTTTTTCACACCTTGAAAACAGTCTGCTAGACATTAATATGGTAATATTTGCTCTTCATCTTTGGTCTCTTTCTAAAGTGATTAGTTTGACACATGCCCGATAAAATCTATATTATTGGTGTTCAAAGGTTGATATGTTTTTTAAAAATTCAACCTCTGATACTCAGCGTACTCTTCCATTCGGTAGTAAATAATCATTGTAGCTTCGTAGCTTGACTGTAATAAGCAATGAGTTTGAGTTCTTAACCTTCCAACAAACAAGAAAAAAGTCTTAGCATTTGCCGTCTACGTAGATAACTAAGTGTTTTAGTGTGTTTTTATTTTTTACGTAGCATATTTTTTGAAATCTGGTGATATATTTATCGAATTGGAAATAAGATTGATTTCTCATGTTCTAGCATTGTGCAGAAACATAATGTTCCTCCGTTTCATTAAACGATTTTTCGTAACATTTCAATCATTTTTTCATCTTACACAGTCATTCAATCCCAATGAAAATTAAGTGGGGCCTTCAAACTAATGCTCAAATATTGCGTTTTCAACGTTTCAAGTCGCAAAAAGATAGGAAAAACATCCGATGTAAAAAAAATCGAATGTGACACCAGAAATTTTCAAATTTAACCTCAAAAACCACCGACCACCCGAGCCTCCAAAATATGTCATAACACGGTGAAGCCAAGACACTCAAGAATAATATAAGTTCAAATCTTAGCTCTTCTCGAAAGATGTTAGAAAGGATATTGCCAACTTAAAATTCTGTGTCATTTTAGGTCTTTGTTGAATTTAATGTTTTTGTCTGATGATGATGTTTTGTCACACCAGATTTAATACATGTATCCGTTAATATTTTAGATTTTTTATTTCCCAATTTTTAAGAAAAGTACAAAAGATAAAGATAGGGGACTTTTTAGAAATGAGATTATTAATCATTTTTCAAAATTAGAGAACTTCGAGCCGCAATGACAGTTGTCCTTTGCGGACAAAGCTAGATACTCGATTGTTTTCTTAAACAAAAGAAAGACAATGCTTCGCTCTCCACCGTTTTATACTTTGTTTATCCAGTGTATAATAAATCTTTGATTCCCCATTAAGGTGGTCATCGACCCAAAAAGGCCCTTTTATGAAAAACACTATTCTGTAAAGTTATTGAAACATTTTTTGGTATAAATTGATAATATAACAAAAAAAATTTTTTTTTTTTTTTAATTTCGCCCTGTTGCTAGGGTCTACGGCCCCGGCAACCCGAAAAAATCGAAACTTTGTGACATTTTTTTTCAAGATAGCTTTAGGATTTTCCCTTGGATGAAACTCTATGAAATGAATAAAAAAACGTTTTCTGCATAACAACGGTTACTATGGTAACTGGGAAATCATGTTTTTCTTAGTTACCATAGCAATGGATGCTAAGGAAATTTTTTTTTCGTTGTGGATAGGTTATATTATTTAGTTTTAACAAAAAATGAAAATTTGACCAGAAAAAAGACAGACTGATATTATTTGGGTCAATGACCATCTTAGTACTCCGAGGGATTCATCTCTAGCCCCTTCAGGGTTATAGGTTCAATGATAGTAACTTTTCCTTGAAGCGAGATTTGGAAATTATGCCGCCAGCATTGTCGTTTTGGAAACCATACCAGAATTTAACCTCAATTTTTTTAGCCTGTATGAATGACAAATGGCCTGAAAACGTCAGATGAATAATTTGTAAAGGTTTATTTTTTCAATAAAAAATTGTTCTACATTGCTCGGATCCGGTCAATTTTCTAGTGACATCGCCAATTGAATGTATTT
The DNA here is from genome assembly GCF_902728285.1 of Clytia hemisphaerica. Taxonomy (NCBI): domain Eukaryota; kingdom Metazoa; phylum Cnidaria; class Hydrozoa; order Leptothecata; family Clytiidae; genus Clytia; species Clytia hemisphaerica. The sequence goes on along the minus strand of NW_027104229.1, from coordinate 592,819 downwards.
TTATATATCTTTATTCAACTTTAGATAGATAATATAAAACAAAAACAATGGCTTGTTTTATTCTACACTTATTGTTGTTGTTTATGTTGAAAATACCACATCGATTTTTTTTGACAACTGGTAAGTTTCGAACAAGATTTTTTATTGTTATTTTTCGTGCTAGTAGACTTATGCTAGTCTTTAAAAAATGGTTTCCTGTCAACCAGCAACCCTAATCGAAAACTGAAATCCTTTAGAATATTGTTTTCGAATAATAGACATTTTTTTGGTCAGAATATTGCAACTAGAGGAGGACTATCGCTAGAGGAGCTACATCTAATAAAATAGTTGACAAACAAAACCCCCACAAAACCCAAGAATATGTTACGGGGTAGAATCTACCACGTTGATGTTCTTTTGTATATAATTCTGAGAAAATCTTTGAAAGGATTTGAAACTTTCAGAATTTTGATAAAATGTGATTGAGAGTACTTGTGCAAATTTTTATAGGTCCTCTAGATCATGCTTGATAACTTTATTGTGATAAACATGACATAAAACCCAGCATAAACCGCTTTTAACACTCGCATTAAAATCGGGATTAAAAAAAAACGAGTTTGAAGTTACTTTGAAGCTTTAATAGATACATGTTATTTAGAGGGAAGGGTTTTACGTTTTTTTGGGCGGAATTTCGGTTATTGGAAAAATATTTAGTATAGTAAGAAAAAAAGAAATTTAGCAAAAAAATCGGTCGAAATTTCGGAATTGGGAAAAATATTTTTCGGAATTTCGTCGAAAGTCTAGACGATTTGATGGAATTAAGGAAAATCGACTAAATGACGAAATCGGGTAACCCCTAAACGGGAGGCACATACAATTTTGGGACTATGAGTTTTATGAGTTTAAAAGCCCTGTTGTTCTGGCATTAGGCTTTGATTGTTTCTAGACATAAAATCTGACCCTGCGTTACTTATAGACAGAAAGAAGAAAAGGTTTGTTGGTGTTCAGGTTTTGGAGAAAAAAACAGAAGAATAATTCATGATATTCACGACGTAATGTTTTCTACGGAAATACCCCGGTTTTAGCCAATAGTGGCAAAATTAAATTAGACAAAAGTTGTATAAAATTTGCCACTACTGGCAAAAACCGGGGTCTTTCCGTAGAAAATATTACGTCTTGAAAATCATGAATTGTATGAATCAAATTTATTTCTTATTTCAGTTTATGTATCAAACAATGGAAAGCGGGATAAATACTGTGGAACAGAGCAAAACCCATGTCAACGAATCGATGATGTCTTATTCAACCGTACAACACCTGTCACTATCTACCTTAAAGCTTTCAAGACTCAACAAAACGTAGAGGTTTCAAGGAATGCGACATTGAATACAACAGAGACAACAGGAAATAGAGAAAGGAGAGATCTTCAGAATCTGACAAACACGTCATCGACATATACACTGTTAATTCCGCTCGAGATTTTAACATCTGTATCATTCAGAAAATACGGCGATTCTAATAACAAACCGGTCATCAAAACAGAACATAGCCACTTATTCATTATAAGAAGTAGAGGCAGTTTTACAGTCAGTGATGTAGATTTCGACATACCGAAGCGAGGTTTTCTACTGGATATTGATTCGGAGGGACATTACTTGGAGAGTGTCTCGCTGACAAATACGATCTCTCTCAAAGAGGAAGTGATTGCCATTAATATGAAGGTTTATCAAGGAATCCAAAACATCTCCGCTAAAGATGTGTGTTTTGAGAAAGGAACTTTACTGTTGATTCAAGGGAATAGCTATTTGGAACCTGTATACGTTGTAACAAAAAATAGCAATGCTCAAAACGTTAACGGTCAACTTCGTGCGTCTAACGTCAATGCGACCTATATAGTTCGCGTGGAGAGAGTCAGATCACATGTTTGTAAGATCAATGATGTTTCAATCGTAGGCGGTAAATCAGACTACGGAATGTACTTTGAAGGAGCTATCTGTCAAATCAATTCAATTAATGTCACAGGTGTGACCATTAGATATTCAGCAGTGTACATCGGTAAAGGAAAACACAAGGAACAGTCTGAAAAACGTGAAACAGATGAACAAAAGAAAACAAAAATGCAAGAAATCAGTCGTTACCTGTACAACTTTCCACAAACAAAGTTCAAGCCATTGGAAAATGAAAAAAAGAACAATTTCACATTCAACAAAATTTCAGTTAGAACGAGCATAATGACGAAGGTTATGGAGGTAAAAAACACTCTTAATAAAATAAAAATCAACAATCGTTTAGACATTCATGAAAATAACATTGGATACGGAATTGAAATTTCACATGCTAATTTCTTCGTTGGGAATATAACAATCATTGGAAATAAATCCCCGAGAACAATGATACAGCATAAAAAAGGAACATTAAGTATTGAAGCCCTTACTATTATGGCGAATATTATTGAAACCGAGGATATCACAAAAGCACTGGTCTACGCTGCCGCACCGGAAGACAGCTCTTATTTCAAGCTCAGAAATTGTCATATTGAATGGCCAAAAAAACGCAACGAGAGCCATCCCCCACTTATCGATATCTACGTTGGAAACGGTTACTACGAGATTGAAAATGTTAACATTTCCAGCTATGCCATACATTCATCAACAATGGCTTCTATTGAAGTTGAAAGTAAAACACAATCTGATAGAAAACCGTTTATAAAGGATTTGATTATAACATGCTCCCAAAATCGTGATTCCAAGCATAGAATAGACAGTACGATTCGTGGAAAAATTCTACATGCACAATGTGTGGCTTGTGAATTCAAGACATACACAAAAAAAAGGTCTAGCCTGAGGTTAACAGGATACGAGTTAGACGGTGAGACATTTGACAGTAAATTGAAAGTGCATAACTATCTCGAAGATTTCAAATGTCACCCGTGTCCTCTTGGAGGAATCTGTAATAATGGTATCAGAAGCAGTGGTAATTTTTACGGAGACGAGAAATCCGATGGTCAAGTATTATTCACTTCTTGCCCTAAATCTTATTGTTGCACAAAGAAAGAATGTAGGAATAGTATTAAGAACTGCAAAAATAACCGACACGGGCGTCTTTGTGGAATGTGTGAAAATGGTTACCAAGAAAATTTCTTTAATGACGAATGTATATTGAAGGCGGAATGTCAAAATTCATACTTGTTTTGGCTTTTCTACACTGCCACATCATTCATCGCATGTATTTTGTTTCTTTTCTTAAAGAACATTACAACCTTCTTCAAAGAGCTCAATATCAAAGAGAATATGGGAAAACTCTTTAAAAACTGTTGCGGAAAGGTTAAGAAGTGTTGCCGTGGAGTCAAAAATGAAAAACAGCAACCAGAAGAAATGATTGGGTTGAGCGAAAAACCGTCAGGCGACGAGAACCAAAACGGTGATGTACAAGTAGCCATAGTAACACCCAATGGAGATGTCAATCAAAACAATGGTGGAGAAGAAGAAAAACCTAAAATGACCATGTCCGGAGCCTTCAATATTGTTGTTGGCTTCTATCAAATCAGATCATTATTAACTGTTAATGTTGACGAAAGCTACCAAATAGCAAGTACATATCAAAAATATGTCACTGAATTTATGAACGGAAATTTTGTTGGATTTATTCAATCGTTATGTCCACAAAAAGGTTTAACTGCCAAAGGTGAAGGTTTCATCCAGAATCAATTTGTGGTCATTGTTATGCTAATGTGGGCTATTGTGTTTTTAGTTCTTTGTCTTGTCTTTAAAGCGATCAGATCATGTATCCGAAATGCAAGGGGACGAGACCAACCAACAGAACATCCTTTGAATCTTACATTTATTGAACGAGTCGGGTTAGGAATGATCCGGATCATCTTGTTTGGATACAAGAACGTCGCAACGTTTGCAATTATTTGTTTCCATTGCGTTGAAATTGAGGGTATGAAAGTATGGTTTTTAAATGGCGAAGAGGTATGTTTTCAATGGTGGCAAAAGTGTCAAATGATCTTCGTTGCATTTTGGGTAATTCCATTTCCAGCAGCACTCATGTTGGCTTATCGTCTCTTTATGCGTCACGTCATCTCATTGAGGAAGTTCGTTTTCTGCCTCATCTTTCCACCGATAGCATTCTACTGGCATTTCACAAGACGTAACTGGCAATCAAAAGACCAAGACACACGAGAAAACAAACAAGTTTGTCAATACTTAAAGGAGATGTTCGAAGAAGCGTACAGAAAAAGAGAAGGCAAAGAATACTATGTCTTCTGGGAGACTTGGAGGTAGGTTAAAATATCATGCTATTCATGACGTAATGTTTTCATCGGAAATACCCACAAATTTAAACTAGACAAAAGTAGTATAAAATTTGCCACTACTGATCTTTCCGTAGAAAACATTACGTCATGAATATCATGAATACCATTGTCATGCTTATAAGCTCTTACTTTGATCTGATAAATGTTCGTAAGCTTACAGATGGAGGAATGGCAAAGAAAATTTTCTTTGTGTTCTTCTTTGGCCATGAAACAGAGCCATCAATCACAGGAAAAAATCATCAAATCACACGCGTGTGAAATTCAATAATCACAAATTGTGAAATTGCTATTTCCCACGCAAATACCTAATCAAGACTAAATAAATTAATTTCTTTTAAAAGCATTTTCGCAAGAGATCAGAATTGAATCAATTGATCAAAATTGAATATGCCTACTTAGGTCGTATTATTTTCGCGAGATTGAATTTTGCGAATGAGTCAAAAAACAAACATGTAAGTCCCTAAAAACACCAATTTTAAACCAAAATGTAAATCGTAAAGTGTCTTTTTTTTCACTACAATTTTTTATAGAATTTCACGTCGATCTTATTTACCCGGTCAGCAAGACCACACGAATTAGCGAGTTTTATTTTTGAAAAGAAAATTAATCTTGCGAATTAATCCGACTAAAGTAGAAAAACTTTTTTGCAAAAAAAGAAAGTCTCCTTCAAATGACATGGCATATCAAAGAACAACCCCACAATTACAAACTTCTACCATAAGAGCCCTGACCGTTATGCTCGTAGATGTGTCACAGTGTAAGCCCTGTAGTTAACATGAATATTACTAGACAAGTATTCAACGGCCTTGAAATTAACACGCAAAAAATTAACACGAATCTTATTTGCTTTTTCAAGGACACCACGGCTGGTTTTAATTAAGGGGTTTTATTGACACAAAATTTTTCAATTCGTGTTGACTAGTAATATTCGTGTAATAAGGTAGGTTGAAAGTCAAGTTGATCTAATTCTTGCAGATAAAACCACTAGACTTTCAAGTTAAAAGTTTTCCTTTTCGCTCTAGATTGTACCAACGTTTGATTCTGGCTTTCCTCACGACATATGCTATCAACCCTGTCAACCGAATCTGTTACGCAGCACCCTTTATCCTTTTCTTCATTATCGTCTACTGGTTCATCAAGCCGTACAAAGAGCAATTCACAATCTTGCATTGGATGGAAGTTATTGGTCTCTTGGGAATCAATTTCACTTTGGTCAACAACATGTTCCAATCATTCCTCTACGTTTTTGATATCGCCGATCAGCCACCGATCCCAAGGAGAACCTTAAAGGTACTTTGGTACCTGGATTTGGTTGCCACACCTGTGACTGTGCTACTCTTTATGAATGTTTTAATACCAATATTTATGAAGATAAAAAACGTGTCTTGTTGGAATAAATCTAAAAGAGGGGGAGCTTCTGTAGATCTTGAATCAGACGAAGATTAAAGCTGAACACTCCCGGAACAACCCAGCTGGTTTAATAGTTACTTTGTAAAATATTGGGTTCTTCCAGAAAATGTTCGTACATGGGAGGGTGGAGGATATAGTGTCCGGGGGTAGTTGAAAATCTACTAAATTTGCCTTGTCCGGGGGGTAAACTTGCTCTGTTTAAGGGTAATTTTGCTCCGTTTGAGAGTAATTTTGAATGTCCAGGGAGTCAAATGATGCTTTTCGGGGGGGGGGGTGGGTAGACCTGCTGTCTGGGGGTCAAAAGTCGTCATTATCCGAGGAATAAATTTCCAAAAACTTTTTTTCTGGAAAAGCCCATTACATTAATTGGGCTTTGTAATTTGAAAAAAGACACTAGTTACCCACGTAGATTCGATCAAAACCACTTCAAATTTAGTTTTTGTAAAAATATATTTTGTATCATTTGTTTTATCTTACACTGATTTATGCTCAAAGGCCCTTAAATTTCTTAAAATTGAATAATCATAAACTAATTTGAATGTTTTCGAATTTAGAAACTAAGATTTTTTGGGGGCAAAGTGTATTATAGTAGCGCACGATTAATAATTTCATTTGTGTAGAGATGACATTCGTGATTGTACTTTTTAAAGGTTTTGTTTTTAAATAAGAGTATTATCGTTACAAGCTTTTTTATATTGAATTGACACGCATGTGGAGCAAGATTGGTCAGAGAGAGGAAAAGAAATACATTTTTCTTTTATATCACCACAATATAACAATAGGCAGACACTGTCCTAATATAAAATATGTATCTGATATGGAACGGGAGCTGTTTTATGTAAAAACAAAACCTTTAATTTCTCAACCTATAGTATGCCAACAATGTTATAATGTTTCAATTTATTTTTGTATTTTATTACGTAAGCAAATTTGAAACTTTTTCAAAAATACTTTTCCTGATCTTCTAGGTAGTAACATTAAAACACTTATCACCGCACCTCCGCCAAATTTTTTTTGGATAGACTGGAAAATTAATTCCAAATCTTTAATTTTAAAATTGCCAGTAACTTAGACAGGAGGGGCGCAAAATTTGTGTGGGAGAGCATATTTTTATGACACTCTAATTAAATTTTTATATTACGAATAGATGATAATAGTGTCATAAAATATGCTCTCCTACACAAATTTTACGTCCCTCTTGTCTACGACTACGCTACTGGAGAATCCCAAGTTTTACTTTCCTAAAAATATTTGAGGTATTTGAAATCTAGGGCAGCATAAATTCTGTAATTCTCCTGGTATCGACTTGTTGGCTTTTTAATCGTTACTAATTTAGTTGATTTATATAATTAGGGTTGTAATATAAATTTTGTGTAGCATCTAAAAATGCGATTCCAGAGGTGGCTGATATTACAGCTTACTTTAATGGGATTACTTTTTCACGGGGATTAAGTTTCGCAGTTGAGCTCATCCGCAAAATTTTATGATTTCGCGGGGGCTTAATTTCGCGGATGGCGCTATTGGGTGTCAATATTTTTACAATTTTGTGCCTTTTACTGTCAAATCATGCTTGTTGGTTGTTGAAATACGTATTATTTGCGCCTCTTTGATGCCAGTAAACATTCCAAGTATTTATTTGACATTTTTTTGAGTTTTGTTTAGATATATTTCGCGGATAAGGCTCTTTAAAATTTTCATTAGGACTTAATTTCGCGGATGGCACCCAAATCCGCGAAATCTTCGAAATTTAATCCCTGCGAAAATTTATCCCATTAAAGTAGATACAGTAAAACCTCTAATTAACGGCCACTCTTAGGCGGACACCTCTGATTAGCGGACAATTTCATTTTCCCCGGCCGTTTCCTAGTCAAATCCTGATAAAAAAGTTTCTAAAAGGCGGACACTAAATCTGCCGTGATCTGACAAAAGGAAGTAACTGCATTTTTCTTATTTTGAGATAATTGCATAAACGAGTTGACCTTATTCAAGATTAATGGTATCGTTCTAAGATCAAAACTTTTGCTGATTGTGAAAGACCAAACCCTAGAATAGTATAATATTTTAAAAGGAAGGAGTTAAAAAGAGTTAAACATCTTGATTTTGGAAAAATCTACTCAAGTTTTACTATACTCAGCTCTTTCAAGCTAAAAATTTTAAAGTTACTTCTTTTTGTCAGAACATAAACTGCAAAATATTGCGAGCAATTTTCATTTTTCAGGATATAAAAAGAAGTAAGTGACTTACTTCCTTTTGTCAGAAAATAAAATGAAACTTTAGTCCAAAAAGAATTGATAAAAAGAAGTCTTTTACTAGAAATCAACTACTGGAAAACACAAGCTGGACTCTTAGGAGTTGATTTTTGCAAAAATATGAATTTTAAAAAATTGAAGGTTACTTCCTTTTGTCAGATCACGGCAGAAATTAGCGGACAAATTTTTTCGCACGAAATGGCCAAAACCCCTATTTTAGCTCTCCAATTAGCGGACATTGAATATCAAACGGGTCACAGACGTCTAAAATCGAAATTTTTTTTTTTAGATATTTTTATTTCAAGCACTTATTAGTCTTATTATTCAAATTATTTCTACAAATTTCCAGTTTTCCCTTGACCCATTCAACGAATTTAGGTGGGCCAAAGAAATCATAAATCACTGATTGTCTTTTATTTGTTAAAAACTAAATTGTTGCATTTTAATAACCTTTCTCTTGTTCTTCTATGGCCTAGTGTCTGAAGATAAGTACTTTAGACCCCATAATTTTGTATTTTCGACACCCTGGGATGGCTTAATTTCAAAATTGGAGCTCCGAGATCAAAAGTTTCTAAAAGGCGGACACTTCTAATTAGCAGACACTAACCTCTTTCCCCGATGGTGTCCGCTAATTAGAGGTTCCACTGTATTATTTTTCCTTTTTGTTCTGTTCTTCAATTCACTGCTTATTTTGTATTGATATTGAATGTCGTCCAAGAGGGAAGACTTGTGAGCTTTTCAGAAATACTAAACTAGCAAGTTAAAGTAATTACTGCCTGGAATCTAATGTACATAGTAATTTTCTTTTAATGTTTAATTGTTCTATCACTTTTCCCTTTATTTTCATGATAATTAACTATTCTATAATTGTAACGAAAAATTTCCTAGTGTTTCTTTATTTCTTCAAGACCACTTTCGATACAGCAATATGTACTATATGTACGCGTTTTTTATAAAAAACTAACTGCTTTTTATAAGAATATCTTCTATAAGAATATCAGGGTGAAAATTGGCCAAATCGTAAGAATACCCTAAGAATACCCTCTAGGGTGAATTTCACAGAATAACAGTAATTTTGTATTTGGTTAACAGAATTGAAAAAACTGCTTCCTTTGTTAGAGTTAAATTCAAGCTCAAATGTTGACTCAAAAGAGCAAAACTCTCAAATTGATAATTTCTCGTGTTTGTAAAAGTCTAAAAAAGTCTAAAAAAGTAAGAATACGTTAAGAATTATTTCACCCTCAATTTTGGCACTTTCTTAAGAATACTTGACCCTCATCCAAAGTACACTATTCTTATAAAAAAAAGGGTGTTTTATTTTTATAAGAACATCCAACATTTTTGAGCCTGGGGATGTTCTTAACTTTTTTAGTTTTAAGCCCAAACAAGTTCTTAACATGTTCTTTATTTTCCTCATTTTTTTGAGGAAATTCGGTTGTTTTTGAGTTCACAAAGCCTTAACTTGTTCTTAATATATTGGCCATCGAAGCCGTATGTTCTTATATAGTCTGTCCAGTTATATTAAAAAACGTGTACTTGGTAACCATAACCTTGTTCCTATAACTTTTGACATAATTCTTTATCCATGAACTTTTTTGATTCATGTTTATTTTGATAAAAAAGAGAAGAGAAGAAGAATCCATCCAAATTCTCGATGATATTCCCGGGGCTAAATTCTCGATAGAAACGCGTTAGGGAAGATTGATTTTGATGGATTAAAAAGAGACCAAACACACAATATCATGAGATGTTTGACGACAGAAGCAGTGATGTTATGATAACGTTATGGAAATCCTTAGTTCTCCCTCACCTTGACTACTGTTCTCAGCTTTGGTCACCAAACAGCATCCACCAAATTGAACAGATTGAATCCGTACAAAAGAACTTCTTCAATAAAATCAAAGGCCTTAGTGCTTTCGATTATTGGGAACAATTGAAAATGTTGAAAATGTATTCTCTACAAAGGAGGAGGGAGAGATACAGAATTATTTATATTTGGTCGATACTAGAGGGTATAGTACCAAATTTCAGCCACGCTGAAGGAGATGGTACTGTAAAAGGAGGTGTCTCGTCTTCAACTACAAGCCGTCATGGTCGAAAATGCCAACTACGAATAATCGAACGAAGTAGCTTTCGCAAATTTATTTGTGAGAGCTTAGCTGTACAGGGTCCAAAACTCTTCAACAGTATTCCCTCTGACATACGAAATATCACTGGCTGTTCAAAAGATTCATTCAAGAAACGACTCGATAAATATCTGTGCTCTATACCCGACGAACCTCACACTACGTCGCGACAAACAAGATTGGCTGAATCAAATGCTCTTTTCGATCAAATCATACGTGTTGGGCTCAACGAGCTGGACAGATGAATATCATCAAATCAAACTGAAGTATACTGAAGTAAGTATACGACAACAAGTCAATGGTCGTAATTCAACGAAATGTCGGGCGGATGAATCATACGATCAGATTTCAAAACAGTTCCAAAAGTGAGTTACTGCACGCATCAACAGTAGTGGCGAGCGCTGATGTGTATTTTAGCTAACGATAAATTAAAATGACTCAATTTATCCCAAGACTTTCAAACCGCATCGCCTGTCGCGCGGGTCAACAAGGGGCGCGTGTCGGGGTTCAGGTTTCGGCCTCGAATCTCGAAAAATATACTACGAAACCAACACTTCCCTACCTTATTAGGAATTGCATCCAAATCAAAAAACAAAAATCCTACATTTCAAAATATCGATGCTGTAACAGTACTTCAAAGAAACCTCGAACAAGTGTATAAATCAGAAAAAGCGAAGTATATCCAGGAAAAGATAGACTCGATAACTGCAGCCGCGGAAAGTCAAAAATCCTCACTCGCATGGCAAACCATTAACAAAATCACAGGGCGAAAAGATTCTTCTACAGCCAAACTTAAAGGTGGCTCGCAAGATGAACGGGTCAACAAGTGGAAAGAGCACTTCAAAAATCTGCTTGGTCAACCCCCTGATGAAACGCCTTCCAACATTGAGAGAGTGATTGAACATACACTCTCCATTAAAACGGGTCCTTTCGATCTGGCAGAACTCGATAAAGTATTGAAAGCGATAAAGAACAAAAAAGCAGCTGTGGACTTGACGAAATCCCACCAGAATTGTGGAAATCTCGAAAATTTGACGCACATCTCCTCAACTTTTGCAATGCAGTTTACGAATCCCATGAAATCGAAGCCTGGAGAGAAGGCTGTATACTTCCTTTCCCTAAGAAGGGAGATCTCAGCATCCCATCAAACTATAGAGGAATAACTTTAACCTCCATAGCGGCCAAAATCTACAATAAACTGCTGCTCAATTGAATCCAACCCGAAGTGGAGAAAGTATTAAGGAAAAACCAGAACGGATTTCGTAAAGGTCGATCTACCACCGGACAGATACTGACCATTCGAAGATTAATAGAGGGAATCAAATCGCGAAACCTAGAAGCAACCATTCTTTTTGTAGACTTTTTTCCAAAGCCTTCGATTCAATCGATCGATCTAAATTGGATCATATTCTTAGAGCATATGGTATACCGGATGAAGTGGTGCAAGCAATAATGATGCTTTACTCTTGTCTCCCGAATAGACGGGGGGGGGGGTCCGAATAAGCAGGAGGTAAGAAATTTTTCTAAATTCTAATAAGCAGGGGGATGGAATAAGAGGGGGGGGGGTAATTTGAAGACAGAATTTTTTTAACTGATATCAATTTCACCAAATAAAAGAAACTTTAACAAAAGAACACGTAGAATAAGAATCAATACAAAGTCTTGATTTAAAAGTTTTAAGATTCTGACAGGAATAGTGTTGGGACCATAGGATTTAGATGGTGAGAGTGAGCTGATTATCTTACTGATCTCCTCTGTTGTTGTTGGTGCAAAAAATATGGAGTGTTAATTGTGATTTTTTAGGAAAGTTGAGAAATGATGATTGGCAGGCCGCATCTTTTGCCTAATGGAGTCGGCTACACGTCTTTTTTTTTAAGAAACACACTTTTAAGAAACATGAGGCTCAGAATGCCTAAAAACTAAGAAACATCTAAGAAACATGCTGAGGCTGAGAATGAGAAAATAACATTTTTTAATTCGGTTTTTTATAAGAACCTTCCAATCAAGGCTAATTATGTCAAAAAGTTTAGAAACATGTAAGAAACATTTAAGGCTCAAAAGGCCGATTTCTTAAGAAACATTGAGGCTGCTTGGTAAAACTAGTTTCTTAAAAAAAAAAACGTGTATTGAGGTGAAAAAATCGTTAAAGCAGTTAGCTACCTCAGTAGGGTTAGAAGTCACTGTGTCACCTATTGATATTGATATGGGAGAAGGAGACTTACCTGTTTTTGGGGATATGAAGTCTCTAACACCAGAGCAAACTTTTTGCATATTTTTAGAGCGTCTGCTGAAATATTGTGTGAAATGAATGAACTTACTCCTTCTACTCAGTGAGACAATTGAGTTTCTGTATCGCTTGTAAAGAGCATTGTATTGAGCTTTCTTGCTTTTGTTTTTTTTTTCTTAAAGCTTTTCGTTGATAGAAATCTCTCCTGGACATAGATGCAACAAGGCCAGGAGTGATCCATGGTTTTAGTTTAGTTTTTACTTGGTCTTTGGTTAGCCTAACTGTGGGTATGTGTGTCTCCAGAAGGTCTTTGATTTTATTGTTAAAAATGTCAAAACAAGCACTATGATTGTTATTCTCACCATAGAGAGTGGCCCAATCGATGTTTGGGTATTCAAGAATGAAGTTAATTTCATTGAATTTGCTCCAATCCTTGCGAAAGTAAGGGCCATCCTCAAGAATTTTATCAAGGTTAAGAGATGGAAATAAACAAAACTGGGGTAGATGGTCCGAGATACAATGACATATGTTGCCTGAGATAGTACCTGATTCAGTAGGACTAGAGAAAATATTGTCAATCAGAGTTTTTGAATGATCTGTTACCCTTGTAGGTAGCAGAATTTGAGGTAAAATAAGGCGAGAACCAAAAATATCCATGAAAGAGGAAGCATCAGCCACTTCTTCGGACTTAAGGAGATTGATGTTAAAATCGCCAAATAAGAGAATTAGTTTTTTTTTCTAGCTTAATCTTATAAAAAAGTGGCTGTAGAAATTCATTATTGAAATCTCTTATCGACATACAAGGATGTAGATAGATGTTGCCAACTATGATGTTAGACTTATTAGAGAGAGTAATTTCAACAAAGACAGACTCGAGGTTAAGAGGCATGTAGCATAACTGGTTTAAATCTTCTCTAGGTTTAGAGGAGAGGTTTTTGAGGATATAGAGGACTCAGTTGGTGTAAAGAATTTGTTATAGCCTGGAATAGGGAAATCCTAGCTGGTCATCACTCTCAGTTAGGTTTCTTGTTTCTGAGAGACCAATAAAGCTGAAGCTACAATTTACCAGTGCTAGTAGATTGATTAATTTGTCATAGTGCTTTGACATAGACGCAATGTTAAGGTGAAAGGCAGTTCAGAGCAATCGAATTCTGTCTTGGCAATAATGTTGTTTAGCTCATTGCAGTCAAGGTAACTGCAACTATTATTATGAAATTGGATACTATTTTCCTCCTCATCATCACTGGCAGTGGTGCCAGTGACAACTTTGTTAAGGTCAGAAAGTAAAAGTAATGTTTTCAACTCGTCATTAAGATTGAAGCCAGAGACATCAGTTATTTTTGGGGGGTCAAAACAGAAAACTTCAGAGCCTGGTAGAGCTGAGTTGATGCATATTGGGCAATACCAATTTTGAGAGTTTGGTAAGGAAAAGGCTTGAAATTGAGAGCAGGAAAGTAAAGAACATTTGTGTTGATGAGTCCAGAGGTCAAAAATGTTGCATTGGATTGAATTACAACACTCTCATTGACAACTTTCTTACAAACCAGTGGCGGATGTAGGATTTGGAGGGTACCATGCAAAAACAAAATTTGCTCTATATAGTATCTAAGGAGGCCTCACCATGGTTGGGGCCGACGGACCAGAAAATTTTTGAAAATAGGCTCTTCTGGATTGGCTAAAACGGCAACCTTTTATCAGGTTTACATCAAAATTTTAGTCGGAATTAGTATGAAAAGTGTATCCTTTTTCTCAAAAAAATCATTAATTTTCATTGGTGTTTGGCTTCTCCTAATCTTTTAATCTTTTTAAACCTCGAATTGTTCTTATAAAAAAGTAATAAATACAGATAAAATACAGATTATTTCGCTACTTTTGAGGCTTTTAATAATCATGGCAAAATTCTTATAGCTAGTATGAAGTAATTCAAACAAAATCGTTAAGAGAAACCTTATAAATATTAAATAAAAAGCAAACAGCAAAAGAGCAAAACAAAGCCATAATTTTTTGAGAGTTTTATCTATAACTGTACCTACTGTGTATAACGGGGTATAACAAGAAAAGTGTGTGTGTATATATAGTGAGAAAGATCTTCTATCAATTTGTTGTTTTCATATTTGAAATTATCTTTTCCATGAATTACATTTTAAAAATATTACATATATTACATTATATATACCTACAAATATACAAATATGTAAATATATTACAAATTCCCACCAAATAGAAATTCTTGTTGATACAAAAAAATATTGTATCTGTTTTGAAATTTATTTTGCAATCTTGAGTTCCAAGAGTTCCATAGAAAATGTCATTTAACTGTAAATCATATGTTGTAATTTGATCAGTCCAAAGGCTCAATCTTGCCGCCTCAGTCCTGAGTGGGGCTGAATTGTAATTCTTGAAAATGATAGAATTCCAGATAAAAAATCCAGCATATCTTCTCTGTGACTTCATTTGCTTGTTTATGCTTGTTCACAACATGCAAGCCAAAGCAACCGGTTGAACTCACAAGTTTCTTATGACATAAAAATCTAAAATCAGGACTCACTAAAACTGAAAATGTTGTGAAACAGAACAATGCTATTTTCCGAGTCTTGCTTTTAGAACTTTAGTGCTTAATTTCTTCAAAGATCCCGGGAAACATGCAAATCGACCTCGATGAGCTCACTTTTGCAAAAATTAGCATGTTGCATGGTACGCAAACTCTTAGTACCATAAAATTATAAACAAAGACTCGAATTCACGGACCTGCTAACACGACGTCTCTTACGGTTTCATTATTTTTGGCAAAAATTTTAAGTCAGTAAAACAAATCTCGAGACCCTAAGAAATGATGATTAAATACCGTAAAGTTTGACTCCGGATAATAACATAGACAGAGCATATTACTTAAGGCTCTATCTGCAGTAAAAAATTTCAATAAGGCATTGAATACATCTTCGACTTGCGTTTTTTATTTGCGACAAATCACTCTATGGTTGGATTACCATGCAGGCATGGGTGTCACACCGCCCCTGCAAACAGGACATGTCCATTTATTTATGAAATAAGTCGACATAGTACGGTTTGTCGAATATCGAACTTGCTTTTACTCGTCGTTACTCGCCATCCCTCGCCCCACTAGCCGTAGCGCTAGGGATATCTTGACACATAAACTCGCTACTTCGAAGTAAAATCAAACTTAATCGAATCAATCGAAGAAGAATCGAATATCAATCGAATTGATGATTGAGCCAAAAAATGTAAATTAGATTGAGATTGGATCGATTCGGCTAATCGAATTTCAATGATTCGACTAGCTTCGATTAGCTTCGATTCGTTCGGCAATCAAATAAATTCGATTGATATCCCTTGAAATAAAATGTCCTCTCCAATCATTTTTTATTTTAAGAGAAGAAATTGACAAAAATAAAACTTACAAAATATAGATAACTCATGTGATTCATCCTCAAAAAAAAAACCAGCCAGATATAGTCAATTGGCAGCAGTGTGTAGGCATTAGGTAGGAATTCCCATTATGTAGTGCTTAAAAAAGTAGTGCATATAAAGCTGGAAAGTGTGCATGCAAGGAAGGCTGTTTGGCTGGCAGTATATTTTTTTTCCCGCCTTTTATCATCAATTCCGGATTAGAAAACGTGTCCGATTGGGCTATGTTTCGTTTTCGGACTTGAATGGAAGTAATGAAAGTACAAAGTAGATAGCAAACAACATTATCCCGATCGGAATCTAAAATATAGCGCGAAAATACTTTGACTAATTTGTGGAGCATGAATTAACATGGTAGCCAAGTAGTGGAGCTCCCACGTGGGCGAGAGACACTCTTCTGGACCAGCAGCATCATCAAACGATCAAAGCAAAGAAGTTTCAGGAAAATCCAAAAAGGTTACATTTTCTATATTCATTTATTGAATTCGTCAACTCGAACAACAATTTATGCCTAACAATAGGTTCGTTTAACCTCTGGGTTTGGCACAAAGAATATTTATTTTTCTGCAATTTTAAGACTGAGGAGGGGGTACTTACATAACTCAGGCAAAATTTGGTACGGGGACCTGCTGCTGGTCAGAGGGGACGTACCAGTTTGTTGGTGTGTCTGTGTAGACCTTTTTTCATCGGTATTTTGGTGATCAACAAAAAATGTGTCGCAATTTCGGTGTTTGAGATGCTTTCTGGTGACGGAAAATGTCAAATTTTCAATCGTTGATACAGTATTTTTGCTTAAAACCTGTTAAAATGTCAGAGAAATGGTGCTAAATCAAGGCCTATTCCTCAGAAATCCCTCTTATCCTCCAGTTAGTGGAAATAGTACCGTGAGATCGGGTAACTTGCATCATAGCCCTCAAATGAATGACCTGTCTGTCTGGTCATTAAAATACAAAGTAAAATAAAAAAAAATGGTAGAGTAGAGCTGCAAGCGGAGCTGCGTAGTTCATTTTGCTTTGAAATTTTGCTGCTTTGATTGGTCAGTCATTTGATGGCTATGCAAGTTTCCCTCCACTGATGCAAGTTACCCGACTTCACGGTACCACCATTTAAGACTGATTTTTGAAAACATGAGCCAAAATTTATTCTTGTTATTTTTTGATTATGTAATCCTTTTGAAGCAAGGAAGTGTGACCATCTGATTCAAACCAATGAAATGACATCCAAAGACAATCCTTTTAACAGGATAGGCCTACCAGGGTGCATCCTGTTTTCATGGACCAAACAAATGAGAAGTGGAAAATGAGTCATGGTCAAACTATGAAATATTTATAGTTTAGAAGCATTTTTTTATAAGAACATTTTCAAACATTCTTCATTTTCTTCATTTTGCAATTATGGGATGACATGATTCTTCATTCAAAGTCTTCCTTAACCATTAAAGGTTAGCTTGTGAAAGTTTCATGACAACCCATGGTTTCAGTCTTGAGATATTTGTATATGAAACATGTTCTTTTGTCTTTTATATAGGTTTCTTTTGTTTGTGTCTGATAAAAACTAAATTCGATCAGACAAAGAATTCAACTGCTTCCAATAACTGTCCTCATATCTCATATTAGAATTAAGAAAAAAACATGAAAAAATGTTGGTGTCAGTATTTTGTAAAAAATGTGTTGGTATTGCGGTGATTTTGTGAAAAACTGTCAGGGGGGTCGGTACTAAAATCTCAGACATCATGACATTTAGTGACGTGGTGGTACTGCAAAAAAGCTCAAAAATAATTTTAGTACCATGTGTACTAAAATACCAAAAAGGGTGGTCCCTTAAAGAAATTTTTGAAAAATCTTAGTATTTTGTTCTAAAATCAGCCAAAATGGAGCATTTTTTTTTCAGGAATTTTCGAAAAAATCTTCAGAGCAATTTTTCTAATTTTTTAGATATTTTTATGTACAGTTCAGCACAGTTTAGTAATAAAATTATATTATTTTGCAGATTGATGCATTAAATTCGACTAGGTTTGTAACAATGACCCCATTTTGATAAATTTAAAGCCGTAAAAGGGCAAAAAATGGGTGGTATCTATGTTAAATTGCTCAAAATAATTTTAGTACATGTGTACTAAAAAAACATTTTCGAAAAATAGGTGGGGGTATGTCAAAAATTAGCGAAAATCCTTTTAGTACTCATGTATGTCTTACATTTTAGTACTGACTCTGTATTTCGGTGTCCAGGACCCTTGTGCGCCCGGCCAACCTGCTCAGGGTCCCTTTTTTAGGCTCTGAAGACATCTGACAGGGTCCTAAATTTATTAATTTTCAAGATGTGTATCTGACAGGGTCATTTTTTGTTAACTTTTAGTCATTTTTAGTCCTTTTCAGGATACTCGGGTAAGCTAAGGTAAGTCCAAAACATATTTTGCCTGACGCCACCTGATTTCTACAGTTTTTTCCAAGTCATGTACTGTTTAGCTTTAAAGTCAATCAAAAAAATCAAAACTGCACTCATAAAAAAATTATGTTTGCGTCTTTTTTTACCGTTTTTTGCTTAGACGATATAGTAAACATAGTAAGTATAAGCAGACTGTGCCTTTAATTGGCTGTAAAAAATCTCTGCGTCGGTAGAAATTTCTCCAACTTTCAACAATGATTATCTTTCTACTCCTTCATCTTCAATGAAGCTCTCAAAGTCAAATAGAATTAAGAGCATTTAAGATATTCTTATAAATGTGAAATGTTGTTCGCACTTTCGCTACGGTTGAGGGCATGTTGTAGTTGCGCGGCAACAAACTCGCCTTCTGTTGGCTGATTATATTGGGCGTTTTGGCGTTACCACCCTCAAAGCGGCAGGCACCTTTTTCATTCCGCAACTCTGTCCACCGTTTTAAATGAGTTAACAATAGATCCAAAAGGGTGCCCTCATCATGGAAGATCATTTGCTCTGGTCTCCAGCTTTGGGAAGTAGTAATGTTTTCGATTGTTTTTGATGGAAAATGGTAAGAAACTTAAGTTTACAAGTGTCATTTAGTTTTTGCTGGCTTATAGAATGCCAGGATCCTGGATGGTTTCCCTAACTGAAAGTGCTGGGTCAAAAATTTAAAATGAAATCAAAATATTAAAATCTGACATCAACGTTATAAAATACGTCGAAAAACACATCACAAAGACGGCTTCAATAACGTCATCATAGAAAAGCGACGATAATTTTAATTTTTTAATGTTATGAACATCAGAACGCCAAAATCTAACTTATGATGCAGATCAAAAATTTCAAACAATTTAGCAAAAAATTTCTAAAATTTCTAATGACGTCAGCATATTTAACGTATTTTCATTTTTACCGCAGAGAAAATGACGCCATCCAAAAATTTTAATTTTTTAATTTTTTTTAATTTTTCAAAAAGCATAAATCAAATTTGGGAGCTATAATAATTGCATTAAAACATTTAAAGTTATCGCCGTTTTTTGATAATGGCATTATCCCATATTGCAAATATTCAAATTTGAGTTCATTAGCTGTACATATTATTGATCTCTGACCATTTGTATACTCTATTGAGGTCTTTTGAAGAAGCTTAACATCATCTTGACAGGACAGATTTCTTTCATTTGAATTTTTCATTTCATTTTCACATTTACAAATTATTTTTGTTAATGTGTCTTTACCTTTAAAAATAGCTAAATTATTGTACTCCTCATCAATGCTCTTTATGTCACAAGTAATCAAGCCCTTTTCTTCAGAGATCTCTGATGTAGGGGTCAAAATTATCTGTGAGTTACCTCTCAACAATGCTTATGATATTTTGGTGACTAGAGGCCTGACATAAAATTTTCGGCTAAAGACATATTGATGATTGCTGGCACGTTCTTTTATAAATTTTTGTAGGCATTCAACGAGGGCCTAGGAATCCAATCCCTGGGTGACAGTTTTGGCAGTGTTTAGTGTTCTTTAAAAATTTCATTATATTGGCTGGTTTAACCTCTGTTTAATTAACCCTTTGTCTTGCCTTTCGTTTCAAAAAAATAAATAGAAAAAGTAAAGAAAAGAAAAGAAAAAGTGTATAGTAAGAGTCACTGATCCTTATTGATTTACTATTTGCCCTGTTCAGAGGCAATTTCACAAAATATTTCTATTCATCCTTATTTTCAAAGGAACATATTTTTTGTATTTGAGAAAATTCAGTTCAATCAGTTCCTGTATTTTTGAAGGAAAATGGGTTTTTATTATGATATACACGTTTTCTTTTTATAAGAAGCTTAACTTAGCTCAAAGCCTGGATATTCCTTATTTTCTCAGAGATTTTCAGCCTCGAAATTCCTTTACAGTAATAAAAATTTGTATTTGAGAAGGAATCTTCAAGTCTTGCTTTTTTACCAATTTCAGGTAATCAAACTATTTGAGACGATCCAAAGTTGACAAGAATGTTGATTCTTAAATCTGTTAACCCCAAGAGACAACCTGAGAAGACATCAAAATTAGAATGTAAGTTATAATTCTGTTGTAATTATTTTGCCAAAGAATGCAGTAAAATGCTCTATTTGATGACCTTATGAAGATTTATTGAGAATTATAGAGTATTTTCGATGAATGAAGTTTGTATAAATTGTTTTTGCTATTCTGAGAAATATCATTCAAAGAAAAGGGCATGAAGAAGGATTGTCTTTTATAAGTTGTCCAAATTAAGTTATACAAAGACACTCAGTGGTCAGGTTTCCTAGAATTCTTTAAGTGTTTGTTTGAATTTTGTAGATATTGACAAAGGTTGCTCAATTGTTTAAGATTTTTCGCCTCATTTTTTTAGGATTAGCTATTTCCCTTTGTATGTCATTTTTTTGTCAAAACGAGTACAAAAAAAATGCGAATAATGGAATAAGGGAATTTTGAGGCTGAGATTATCTGAAAAAATAAGGAATATCCAGGCTTTGAGCTAAGTTAAGCTTCTTATAAAAAGAAAACGTGCATATCATAATAAAAACCCATTTTCCTGAACTGAATTTTCTCTAAATTTAAATACAAAAGAATGAATATGAATAGAAATGACTAGAAATACTTTGGGAAATTTCCTCTGAACAGGACAAATAGTAAATCACTAAGGCTCAGTGACTCTTACTATACAAAATTAATATCAATGGGGTAACTTTTTTAAATCTTACAGTTGTTCCTTTAAGGTCGTGTTTGTACACTTTTTTCAGATTTTTTGTCAGAAATTTTTTTCTCAGCCAAAGTGGAAGAAGAGGTTTACTGGATTTCCTTTTGGTAAAACTGCGATCTTAAAATCTTTCTTTGATCTCTAGAGTTAAAACCATTTAAATTTAAAAAATCAGAGTTCGTCTTATGATTCATCAATTTTTTAAACAGCAATTTTTTCAAACTGACGCATACTTTTTTATTTTCTGGTTTACGGAATCGCCGACATTTTTTTTGCAATAAAAAATAAAAATAAAATTGAAATTTACGAATATTTTATTCATTTCTGTTTTTCCGACCCTGTACTGACCAGCCATAAAAAGGAAACTTTTTATAGAAAATTATATTTTATAAAAGCAGGAAGGGCAGATAAAAGGGCCCAGTGCTTTTTTAATGGCACTTAGACACAATTTCCCTACGAAAAACGTTCTTTGATTTTCTGTTATGTATGTAAGTTTTCTCAAACTTATTTTTTTTAACTTTCTCCAACATGAAAGTTTGAAAAGAAAATTTAAAAAATTTCATTTTTATTTTTTTCCATTCTCTGGTCCTAAAGATCATCTCCAAATTAAAAAATCTCCAAATGTCTGTAAACCAGAAAATAAGTAAGTACTTGCCTGATGAAGAAAAATACTAAATTCTAAATATAAAGTAAATTTAAAGTATCTCAAGTGTAAGTGGTCATCTTTCTTCAATTCATCAGTTTCAAGAACATTGGGTCTGTTAATTAGGTCTGCTTGGGTTACGTATTTTTTGGACCTACCCCGGTGGGGTGGAGGTCCTATAAATTAACCTGTGTTAGTCCGTCCGTCCGTCCGTTCGTTCGTCTGTTACCAATTTTTCTCAGGATTGAATCATAGGAATCTTTTGATTTTTGGTACAAAGGTGCAAAATGGTAGTGGCCAAAATGTGACGGCGCCCGATTTTCTGGGCAAATTTGGGCCAAAAAACGGCTAAAAAACGGTTTTTTTGGACTTTGTCAAAAATTGGATCATTAATTTTTTCTGATTTTTTGCATGAAAGTAGGCTAACATCATTGGTAAAAGATGGCTCAAGCAGATTTTTGCAAAAAAATTTTGTTGGCTCAAAAAACACATGTTTATCTATAAGAATCACTATTAATAAGCATACATCAATGTTCTTAGTCAAATTACTCAATTTTTTTATGAGATAGATGCTTTTTTTGCTCACGAGGGCTTACTTTTGAAGAATATGTGTGTTTAGACATGAAATTTTGGTTGCTTGGCGTGTTTTTATAGAAAAACTGGCCAAATTCGATATTTTTTTATAAGCACATTATCAATTACTTAGGTATTAGCTTTTCTCGAGATTGGTTCTTTCATTCTTTATGATTTTTTGCACAAAGATGCATAACTATAAACCCTCGAATGTGACGGAGCCCGATTTTCGAAAGAAAATGTTTTTGGGCAAATTTGGGCCAAAAAACGGCTAAAAAAACGGGTTTTTTGGACTTTGTGAAAAATTGGATCATTAATTTTTTCAGATTTTTTGCATGAAAATAGGTAAAAGATGGCTCAAGCAGATTATTTTTGCAAAAAAAATTTGTTGGCTCAAAAAACGCATGTTTATCTATAAGAATCACTATTAATAAGCATACATCAATGTTCTTAGTCAAATTACTCAATTCTTTGATGAGATAGATGTTTTTTTTGCTCACGAAGTCTTGAATATGAAAGAATATTTCACGATCATGAAATTTTGGTTTCTAAACGTTTTTTTTTTATGAGAAACAAACAACTAATTTTAATAGATCGTCACTATTTGTGTTCAGAATGATTGTTTAATGGTCATGCTCACGTAGGTATCAATTATATGTGTTAAATTCATAACCAGGTAGGCCCATAAAAGTATCACCTGTTACAAATGGTATTCTTTTTTTCAAACCTTCGTCCAATGTAATTTCTAAAGGCAGATATTTTTTCCAAAAAAAAACAAACTTTATGTGAATTCGCAGAAATGATTTCTTTTAAAAAATTATAATGAGTTCACCACACTAAACTGACCACAAATTGAAACAAAAGCGTTGAGAGTCTTCCAGTTCAGTGCCATTGAGTTTAGCTAATAGTATTGTGAATGTAAATGCAACGGACAAATTTATATTGTATTTATTATATTGTTTATTTTGTATTAGTCTTTTTAGATTCAGCAATGAAACAGTTTAGTTCTATACAATAAAGACCTTCCCATATATATCGAATTTGTAGAATTTGGGCTCAACCCCCCCCCATTATCGTTGTTAGCAAATTGTGGAAAGAAAGTATGAAGTGTTTCTTAAGCCAGAATATCGTTCTTCGTCTAAAAGCTAACTCCAAAAAAGTAAGTGACAAATTCGATGGGAAAAGATGTTTTCACCTAAGCACCTTTAATTTATGTTTTTTACTTGGATTTACATTCTGATTCATTCGTCCAGAAACACACACTCTGCTTTAAAGGGCACACTGATCTTTATATATCCCTGGATCAAGTTACTCGATCCCAGCCAATCAAAAATCTTTGATCGAAATTTTTTTGAAATTGGTACCCTAATCCTAATGGCGGCACTACTCAATAGCGGTGTAAATGCATCGAGAGCGCTAGATCTACTTTCCCTTTTCCGAAAACTTTTGATGACACTGCAATGGCTTCTTTACGGGTACCAATTGAAAAAAACTTCGATCAAAGATGGCGGATATAGTTTGGTCCAGGGATGTATAAAGGTCAGTGAAAGGGCAACGGGTACCACTTTTCAAAAAACTCTGATCAAAGATTTTGCTTGGCCGGGATTGAGAAACTTGGTCCAGGGTATATAAAGGTCAGTGCTATGGAGCCATAGACTTTGCAAATCGCGTGTCATGCGGGGAATAATCAGGATTTGCTCCAATTAAATCACCTCCAACAGGCGATATGATCTTGCGAAACCATACGAAACATACAACCTTCAGTAAATTCCATCTAGATTCCATATAAGATTACACTTGATTTCGAAATGCGGTTTCAATATAGGAAGAAGTGCGCGGGAGTGTTTGAATAAAGATTTTAATCAAGTTGTGAGCTCTTTGACGTCACGTTAAGATAAATACTGGTGTAATAAGAGCTCTGGTATTATCATTTTCCGTGTAATGGTTTTTTTTAATGTAGCTTTCAAGCAAGAATATGGTTTCGATGTTATTATCCAAACACAAGCATTGCTACTACCCCGCAATTTTTTAAATTCCAATCGAATTTTTAAAGCCGTGGGCCTATTTTTTATCTCCTTATTAAGTTTTGAATATTTAATTCTTCCTGAACTTGTTGCAATACCATTTTGTCTCGTCATGTGGGGGCGTAAAGTTTGACGGTGTGGCGGTAGCAGGCCTTTTTTCTATTGGAAGTTTCGGTTTTTGAAGAAAAACATGACTATATCTCGGTTTCAAACGTGCCAAGCGGTGGACTTTGAAGGAAGAACTTTGAAAAGAAGGACTTTGCTCTCGGTTTTGACGGTGGTTCAAGAAATGCGTATATCTTGAGTATTATAGTTTTGGCGAATCCTGCAAGCCCCCACTGTCATGGGTCTTTTCCAAGCAAGTTTTGTTCTCTTCTTTAGACCTCAGACCTAAAGGAAAAACCATAATACCATTTTTTGTCATGATTTGTCTTCAAAGTTGAATCAGTTTTTCACAGTAGACTAGGCCCGTTCGGTATTTTTTATCTTATGTATAAGGGAAGGTCTATCCTTTGAATCGAATTTAGGATCCATAAAGATAACAATTAGAATTTTAGATTTTAGTGCTGTCCCACTCACTAAAAGAACCACAAGTTAAGAAAGGTTTTCTATGTAGGTGTGACCAGTAAAAGAAAAAAAAATGATCGACCGTCATTTTTGAGGTTGGAAATTTAATCTCACAGCCCAAAACAATGCTTTTCGTTCCGCTTTCAGTATATGAAAGAAGAAGACCATGTTTCGTATGGCTCCGGTATTGTTTTCATTACGGATAGGAAGTGTTCATACTGATTTCGGACAATTTCAGAACAACGAACCGGGACAGTTTCGATTCGATTTGCTTTGTAACATCTTCTTTTTTGACGTTAAAATTTCGACACTCACATTTTTTTGGAACCGATTCGTTTCGAACGATACGGAACTGCAACATCATAGCATGGGTCTCAAAGCTAATTCAACGTTACTTTAAATTATATCATACGGTCATTAACTCAGATCCTTTAGACAAAAGAGCTCCCTACGTTATCTTAAAAACGGCAGATTTTCCTGTCTCTGAAATATTTCGCTATTTTATAGATCATCTATACAAGACAGACAGGAAAATCCAATCAAAATGAGACCCTAGTGACATTTTTGTATCTTAAAAAGTGGTTGACGTGATGACGTAAATAATCTAATGATTGAACAATCATATCGAAACAGCACTTCTTTAAAACCCTATTAGTCATCTAGATTTCGCAGTTCTTGAGGTTCTACGAAAATGAGACTAATCAAGAAATAATCTCTAATGAGATAATTTAGTAAGGGATTGAGGACCAAACTGAAAACATTAGGGGATCAAATATTATATTTTTCTTCAAAATGTATAGTTAGAATTACACCTTCACCCCCTAAATCCTAAATTTTTCCTTCTTTGATATGAATTACTTTAAGCGTACAAACTTTCGCGAGCAGAAACTTTCGCGAGGTCGAAGATTCGCGAAATTTATTTTGACATCTACTTTCGCGAAATGGGTGATCAAAATGAAGATTTTCACACGAAAAATGGCTTAAAAGCGAGCAGAAACCTTCGCGAGGTCAAAAATTTGCGAAATTTATTTTGACATTTACTTTCGTTCGCGAATTGGGTGATCAAAATGAAGATTTTCACACGATTTCCACAATCACTTAAAAGTGACAAATGCCTCTTTATTTAATTTCCAAATTCGTTCATCTGTTTGGAGGGGAGTAGAATAGATTGAGACATTTTTCAATTAAGTTTGGCGTTCACATATTTGGCTAACCCATAATCAGTTTTGGGGAAAATTTAGTCCCCTGCTAGTGATAAACTAACATAAACTAGAAATAGGGTTGCCGGCAACCAATATCTGTAGGGCGGGAGGGAGGTAAAAAATTTCTGAGACTTGAACACCGCCATCTTAAACCTTGTTTGTGCTTTGAGAGTATAGCCAATATCGCACGGAACCAAGTGAGAAGTAAGGCTACTTGCAGGCGTGACGCCCCGGTAGTCCGAGGCGGAATAAGTGATTTAGACGATTTAAAATTAAACTACGATTTAACTACTTATTGTTAAATAAACATTTAATTTCCAAATTCGTTCATCTGTTTGGAGGGGAGTAGATAGATTGAGACATTTTTCAATTAAGTTTGGCGTTCATATTTGGCTAACCCATAATCAGTTTTGGGGAAAATTTAGTCCCAACCGAAGGTATCCCCAAAACAAGACAATGGTTGCAGACTGACCAGACAACATAACAATAAAAAGGAGGAAATAACCAATAAAAAATAAACAGTTAAATATGATAAATCCTAAATATGATGAAATCTAAATTAATTAAACGACTATATACAACTATCTAGCCACTGGTAGTTCTATTGATATTCTTACTTGCCCATAACCTAGTACCATTAAAAATGAAGCAGTTACAGAAAAAGAAAAACACAAAAAAAAAAAAATAATAACTTGTGCCTGCATCACGCCACCAAAGCACTGAGCGTTGTGAGAGGTAGTGACGAAAACTTGCCCTGCACCACGTGAGCCAAGCAACTACCTGTCATAGTCTATTAGAAAACGAACTCAGCCTGCGATACAATACAAACTATGATGATCTTGCCAAACTTCCAGCCCACCATATTGTGCGGACTGAAACCCACACCACCTAGCTATCTGGGAACCAGGTAGCCCTAAATTCCCTTAAAATTTCAAATAAATAATTCCAGTCTAAAGTAATACAATGAATGTAACTTAACTATAAAGCTTAGAAAAATCCCTAGGAAACGATAAAACCTACATCACACAATACACTCACACATCGATCTCAGAGTCACTTTTAGGGTTGAAAACCAACCGCCGTCAAGTTTCTGAGAGAAAACCGCCGTTCGAAATCCCTCAAGACGTGACTCCCTTGAGTAGGACCCGACACTTTTAGGGTTAAACAGACCGCCGTCAAGGTTTCTGAGAGAACCGAACCGCCGTTCGAAATTCCCTCAAAGAAGTGACTCCCCTTAAGTAGGACCCGACCTGAGACACTTTTAGGTTGAAACCAGGACCGCCGTCAAGGTTTCTGAGAGAACCGAACCGCCGTTCGAATTCCCTCAAAGAAGTGACTCCCTTGAGTAGGACCCGACCTGAGACACTTGTAGGGTGACCGAAACCAGACCGCCGTCAAGGTTTCTGAGAGAAACCGAACCGCCGTTCGAAATTCCCTCAAAGAAGTGACTCCCTGAGTAGGACCCGACCTGAGACACTTTTAGGGTTGAAACCAGACCGCCGTCAAGGTTTCTGAGAGAACCGAACCGCCGTTCGAAATTCCCTCAAAGAAGTGACTCCCCTTGAGTAGGACCCGACCTGAGACACTTTTAGGGTTGAAACCAAGCCGCCGTCGAGGTAACCAGACCACCGTCAAGGTTACCAGACGGCCGTCGAAGTTTCTGAGAGAACCGAACCGCCGTTCGAAATTCCCTCAAGAAGTGACTCCCCTTAACTGGGACCCGACCTGGGACATAAACACACATAACACACTCACAAAGCTCTCGTATTTATTGTAACATCTGGAGTGCCACTGGCCTAGCCTTTGAATTAACCAAGAACTTATTTCATGATTTTCCACAATTCAATTTTACTGCAGAAAGAAGACTGATTTTGCAGGATGCGTAAATAAACGGAACTTTCCCTTAAACTTTCATTTTATGCCTGTTAATTTTGGTCGATGTTCTGTGTATACTTTGGTCTGGAATATTTCCAGAAAATTGTTAGCTCATCTTCTATGCCCAAGCTTTAAGTTGTCACCCTTAAAAACAAAAATCACTGATTTCCTAGTTTTCCATATGTTTTTCTACTTGAGTTGTATTGGCTTTTGTCAATCTTCTGCCTTGACTCGCCTTCTGTACATTTAAACCAGCCTCTTCTGAAGAAGAAAAATCTAGTTGATCAACAAATACTCTAGATACACCCCGATTCACTACTTGTCTGTATAAAATTTTGATTACTTGTTGCTGACCCTTTATGTAAACTGCCTCTTCATTCTAGCCTCTAGATAGAAATTCATGACTATGCTATACACTCAGTCAATATAGTTAGTTATAAATATAAATCAGAAACTAAGTTAATATATAATCAAATAACTATAATAGTATATTATAAGTATAGTTTAACCTCTTAATGACCTTAATCCAAACCAAAAGGGGGCCTCAGTGCAAGATTATATTGTAAAATAGATGTAAAGGAGAGTATTTGAGCTCTGCCTGAGCCATGAATTCTTATCCTCTTGTCGAATCTCATAATAAAATCCACCCAGTTGAATTGAAGTTTCAAACATGTGTTGTTGTTTTTTTTATGAGTACTTTGAAATATCTATCTCTCCTTACACAGGAACATTTGTCAAAATGTCAAAGTGAGCATGCCATGCAATATTTGAGAATAAGTTAAGTGGTCAGGTGTGATAAGTTTAAGTTAGACCAAACAAACATGTAGTTCATCAGTTCCGTCTTCAAGACAGCTATTTCTAAGTATACTCTCTCGAAACACCACCCCAGCGGCAATCACCTTGGCCAACATCCCAGCATATCCAGCGGCAATCACCTTGGCTAACATTCCAGCATATCCAGCGGCAATCACCTTGGCCAACATCCCAGCATATCCAGCGGCAATCACCTTGGCCAACATCTCAGCATCTCCAGCGACAATCTCCTAGGCCAACATCCCACCACACCCAGCAGCGACAATCTCCCTAGCCATTTCAGCATGTCATTTGGCATCTCATTGGTTGGTGTCTCATGTTTTTCTAACAAATTCCTTCTTTGACAAAAAATCCGTTACAACAGGACACCACAAAGCTCATACTCAACTCATTTCAACATGAATACGAGATTGTTAAAGCCCATTATACTGCACTACAAAACAGTGTCTTATTTTGCAAAGTAAACGGTCCAATGCACAAAATACTTTACTCTCTACGAACTTCCATGCTCAAAGTATCCACTGCTCTCAATAACATGATGTTTTCGAATCGATAGCGAAGGATATAATACGATTCTTGAGGCAGAATAAAAAATTTCTGAGACTTGAACACCGCCATCTTAAACCTTGTTTGTGCTTTGAGAGTATAGCCAATATCGCACGGAACCAAGTGAGAAGTAAGGCTACTTGCAGGCGTGACGCCCCGGTAGTACCGCAGGCGGAATAAGTGATTTAGACGATTTAAAATTAAACTACGATTTAACTACTTATTGTTAAATAAACAATTAGATTACAAGTACTAGTAGTACTGGTATGACTTCGACAAGACTTTAAAGGCATAAAAATACTATAGTTATTGTTTTGTTTTTTTATTTCGAAGCTTTATAGATTTGCGACCTTTTAAGAGAATTTTTCGCGAGCATAAACTTTCGCGAATCATCTTGTGCAGAATTTTCAAAGACATTTACTTTCGTGAAAAAGGCCAAAGTTCGCGAAAATTGCGAAAGTTTCTGCTCGCGAAAGTTTATACGCCTTAATTATACCGAAAGGTTTTTCATTCGTAGTGGCTTCTAAAAACAAAATAGAGCTCTTTTTCCGAACTTAAATAGCTAAGTATCACTAACATTTTGTAGTTAATCCCCTGACTAAACGACCTCGCTCTTGGTACAATTTGAAAAGGTATTTTATGGTCCTGTTTATACCGCTAAAAATAGCTTTCAAAATTAGACCCTTACAGTGCAGCTCTCGATTGAGCAGTGAAAAGGTACCCTAAAAGTGCATTTTACCGAAAGTTTTTTACCCTTATAGAGTAGTTTGATCGGTGCATATCGAACATAACAATATTACGGATTTCAGGAGTTCAGGAGTTAAAAGTGCTATTTAAATCTCGTCCAATCATTCGCCTACATGAGATTAAATTCTGAGAAAGTCTGACTGATATCAATTATCAACTTTCTCTCTTGAATAAATTATGCTAAAGCTGAAATTTTTGTTTACTTTCTTAAATCAAGGGGGTGTGAGGATTGATGTTGACATATTTTGCATAAATTATGATTAATTATCGTAACCTCACATGCTGAAAATCGGGTGTGTCATGTACCTAATTAACAGTTGACTCTCTGTAGGCTAGCAGGTTAAAGAAAACTCTCTGAGTTGAATCTTCAAATATTTTAGCCAAACTTTTATCGGGTTTTTAAGCGGTTTTGACGTTCAAATTCTATTGATTTCTTGCTAAAAGTCAGAATTAAGCCTAAAAATGGGTTTTTAAACATGTTGTTACTTTCACCATTTTTTGTACATTTTCTTAAGAAATTGAGTGTTTTCGAGTCCACAAAACCGTAAAATGTTCTTAATTCGCCCTCATAGTGAGGTCTGGTAGCACATAAAAATGTAAGAATACTTCAGATGTGATTAAAGCATGAAATTTGGCACAGATGATCCTTAGAGGGTCTAAAACTTAATAAAGCTTATCATCAGGCTTTCGATTGATGTGAGTATCATTTACGTAGCACCTTTCTATCAATAATAACATTTTCTTCTTAATTTTTCTTCACTTTCTAGGACGAATTCTGAAAAACTAAGTAGTGAAAAATACAAACGCATTTAAATATCTCTCCAACGGTACCAAAGTTTTAAATATACAGCAGGTTGGAAAGTTATGACAAAAAATAAAAACACTGCACACCTTTTTGACACAGACTTTAATGGATATTTTTTGCAAGTTTTTTTTTTCCACAGTGATGCTGACTTTTTTTTTCTTTTTCTTTTTGACAATATTCCACTACTGGTTATCTTTTCAACGAGCACATTGAGATGTTTAATTCAAATTCTACCATGTTTTTTTGTCTCCGCTGCAGTTTTTATATTGAGACAGACTTGCCGCGATCATTTGGCGTTATTGTTTGACAGTTTGCGTTTGAAGTAAACTGTTAGGATAAATCTTGGTTATCTCATCTTATCACTTTAGATGATCTTAGGATTCCTTGGTTGTCGAGGGCCACTATTTATGAAATTATTATAAACAAAAAATAATTGAAATCATAAACTAAAAATTGTTAGATTATTCCAGTTTGCCTATTTTTTCAAACACGATATGCCATAGCCTGGCTTTGAATTTTTTCTTCGCCCACAGTTTCCTATCCTTATTTCATCATCTTATTAACAAAAAATGTCCAATTTGGTCTGTTGGGTCAGTAAAAAAGAAATTTTAGTCAAATGTACATGAAAATTTCGAAAACACGTCCACTGATCACTCCATATTTCTCAACAATTTTTTTTGTTTCGAGTGTGAAATTTTCCGAGAAATCGAAAAGAAAATTTGCTGACGATCAAAACAACAATTTGACTATAAATTTTGTAATATCAGTTACGCATCTTACCACATTTTATAATGTCCAAAGTTGGCCTTTTGTACTGAAATTTGTCACAGGCCAGATCTTTGATTTTCACTAAATTTAGCCGGTTCAAAAAGCGAAAATTTGATTCAATCCGTAGTTTTCAAAATATTACCTAATTTTGCTTTTTAAACACGTATTTTCACTTGGTCACTTATTTTTTGAGACTCAAATTGCCCTATTTTAATGATTTTTTGCCATAAATTTCTAAATTTTTGCAGAAATTCACTTTTTTTTCTTACAACCAGGACTGCAACGGAATCTCCATAACTCGAACACGCACTGAGAACACAAGTTTGTTCGAGTTAAGGAGACATTCAAGTTATGAAGACCCCACTGTAATTCTGTATTAGCGGTCAACCCGGGAAAACATTTTTGACTGTTTACACTGTCAATTTTTAGAGTCGAACATAGAAGAGTTCTTTTACTTCCGAGAAATTTTGTAATAAACTACGATATCCTATAACCTAAACAGTTACTTAACTTTCATTCGCCTGCCTTTTCTTCTGTTTTACCTTTGTTTCCTAGGGACACTTAAAGTAAAAATTGGCACGATTGCGTGCCGTCTGGCACAATTTCTGAAAATGTTACTTTTAGAATTATTGATGGCTTTAGTCGAACTGGCATGATGCCTTACTATTGAATCAATACAGTGCCATGTATGTGTACTAAAGGCAATTTTGAATTCTCGATACCCCAATATGTAAAGCACCTCTAAAAAGTTACTTCTTTTCATAGTACGAATAAAAATTATTTAAAAAAGAATTACATGCATTTTTTTCACTCTCTCAGAATTTTTTGATATATATTCTCGAAAGTTTAATACAAATATAAATACAAATTTTCCGCAAAACTCGACATCGCACAATTCTCGTTTCGAAAATTTTTGGGCTGCCCTCCAAATTTTGTCTTGGTATGCATATAGAATTTTCATGAAAGATGAGATATTTTTATTTTTTATATTTTCAGTTTGGCACATAATCGGCTAAGAATGTGTAAAACCTGCAACTTCAATTATTTGCTTAGTTCTAGGAATTATGTTCTTGTGGCCGGGTACCTTAGTCGATGGAGCATCCGCTTTACAATCTAAGGGTTGTGGGATCGATCCCTAGTAATCGCCAACTCGGCGAATGATGAGTTGCTTAGATTGGGTAATCTGATCTAGGCGGTAAGTTACTGGGAGCTGAGAGTAGATGTGGAGGTCCACCTCAGCATTCGACCTCCCTAAATAGAAAAGGGGATATACTCCCTCGCTCCCGGCTCCGCCGACAGCCACCAGATGAATATGCTTACTTTTAGGGATTGGATAAAAAAAAAAGACCGCAGAAAGAAATTCAAAGTGAATCTCTGCTCTTTTGTAAACATCAGTTTTATTACATAAGAATACTTGGCTTACTTTTACCCCCACCATGACCCGAGCAAATTCAAAGCGGTTCCCAACTTTAGATTTCAGAAATAATCAATAGGATTGTAAAATCATTATACATTAAACAAGCGAGGTCAACCATCTTTATAAATACAATCATGCGAAAAACACACCCTGTGTTGACAGTTTGTACAATTTTTCTCAGAAAATACTCTTAGAAATTTGTTCAATTTTTATTCCGAGAATCATTTTCTATTTTGTAACATTTCAACTGTAAGAAAATAATGATGAATCTGCAAAAGGTATTTGAATGTCTTTTGTGAAATTCTAAATGTGGGTTTGACTTGGGGTTTTGTTTTTGTTAGTACTCGATAAAAAAAGTATTTTAAGAAAGCTGAAAGAGGGAGATTAAGCTTTACTGCAGGTTATTCCGAAATGATCTTTTGCAAAATACTACGTTTCCTTAATTCTGTTTTGCAGAAAGCACAATCAGTGGGGTATTATTTGCAATCTGCTAAATACTGCTACAATGGAGTCTTCATAACTAGAACACTCACGGGGAATACAAATCTATTCGAGTTAAGGAAATTCCTAATTATGGAATAAACTTTATGAGGCATTGTTAACTGAATAAAATATATTCGAGTTTTAAGCAGACTTCGATTTGCAGAGTTATTAGGAGACTCCGCTGTATAGCAGCGAAACTATTTTCCCAAAAGAGTATACCCTCTTTAACCTTTCTTTGACCCATTCAAACTATTGTTTTCAATCTTGCTGATTTTAAATGTGCATAGAAGCCCCATGACCTTAAGATCTGGAGACCTCGTATGATTATGCAAGTTTTTAAACAAATACGACTATTACTTAGAAAACTAGACTAGGTTTCAAGAAAATTTTAAGTGCTTATAAAGCTATTGCTTTCGAAGTGCAACACGTAGAAAGCTTTCCAAGTTCCCTAAATAATCCTTTCCAGATGTATCTTAAATCTTCAATGTCATACATGCTAGACAGATCTTGTCTCCGGAGGGGGCACTAGGTCGCGAGGTGACGGGTATAATTCGAGCCAAAGCTCGAAAATCTACCCTGCGAGAAACTATTTTCCCATTTTAAGCCAACATTTCCAAACTTTGGCCCAAATTATGAGAATTATGATCATGTGTGGGGCAGTGGGGAGTGGAATTTTTATATTCGGTAAGTTCTGGGGCCCTGATAAGGACTCGATTGTTGTTTTTAGGTTTTTGTACTCATGTGAGAGACTTTCGAGGCTTATGTGCGAGCCATAACGGTCCTCTCATAGCTTGCACATACCCGTTTTTATGAAGTAAAAGTAAAAGATGGAAGGAATTCAATCTGCATTTTAGTCAAAACACAATTCGACCACGAGTCTTATACTTAGATTTCCTACTTCTTGCAACTGAAAGATTATGCTTTCTCAGGCTTTCTGCTTATTATAATACGAGTTTAAATCTAAAAGAATTCTACATTTACTAAAAATAGACTAAAAGAACGGCAAATTTCATACAGAACGACAATAGTTTGTTCATTTTGTTCGGGTTACTTGTTTGTTAAAGGGTACCTAGTTGATCTGATAGATAGGTTCTGGGGGCAGTTTATTCCAGTTTCCCATTTTCGACTTTATGCATACTCTCGGGTACCTAATAGCCGTCCCCCCCCCCGCTAATTAATTTTTCGAAAATTTCCCACCCAGGACATTCTTATTCCAACCCCCCCGCTTATTAATTTTTGGGAAAATAATTTTGAAAGTTCCCTTTTTTGTCTTAATTCTGCTGTATTAGCCTCCTTTTCAAACATTTTCCACCCAGGACATTTTTATTCCAACCCCCCCCCCCCCGCTTATTAAATTTTGAGATTTTTTCCAACCCCCCTGCTTATTCCAACCCCCCCGGCTATTAGGTACCCGAGAGTAAGCAAGAAAAAATGGGAGGGGG
This sequence comes from Clytia hemisphaerica, assembly GCF_902728285.1. NCBI lineage: Eukaryota > Metazoa > Cnidaria > Hydrozoa > Leptothecata > Clytiidae > Clytia > Clytia hemisphaerica. The sequence continues at coordinate 558,036 of NW_027104229.1, read as the reverse complement.
TCTAAACTCAAGGCGCGCAGAAATCTCTCAAATTCTAACTTGCGTTACAATTCTGAAAAGCGGGCACACGTTACGACTCATCATAAGTTATAGGTTCTGTATTTTTCACATGTCTGAGTTAAACGGTTAGAAATGCACGACCAAAAGCATGCTTGATGTTAATAATTAGACGAATTATCGTACATATTTGAGTGAAGAACATGTTCTTTTAATAAGAACATTCAAAAAATTTTAACCTTCAGATGTTCTTAACTTTTTGAGTTCTTATTTTTCACCATTTTGTGAGTATTTTTGTCCATTTTCTAAGTAATCGGATGTCTTAAGAGTCCACAAAGCCTTAAAATGTTCTTCACTTTTTCTTAACATTTTGGCCATCGAAGCCTTATGTTCTTATATAGTTTGCACTTATAAAAAAACGTGTGTATATAGACAAAATAGAGGATTTGTCAGGTTAATCAATAGGAACCATCCACTATCAGCACAACTTTCAGCTCTGATACGATCATGAATAATTCAATAGTTGGCATAATATCTTTTTATTGCTAATGGTTCGGACACTTTCCATCAGCCAGTACCTATTACTTAACTTATTTGATCGCAATGCTATAACCAAACGAGTTGAATGCCCAGGTACTGGCTAAAAGACAACCGTGTGAATTTTATTTATATATAAGTTTTGATCGTAGTGACTGACTGACTTTCAGCACGCTTCTAGGAATACTCGTAATTGGGAAGTGTAATATCTTTTGCAAATTCCATTTTTATAATTAGTTGCAAAGCTTCTTATCACTGATTATCACTAGAATCTAACCGAATCCTATAGACTTTTCTGGGAAAATCCCTTGAAACATTTATTATTAATTGCCTTAGTTATTTTTTCTCATGTGCCGTATATTTATAGTTCGATTGACACGTCGATAAAGAATAGACTCTAAGGATTTCTATAATCTAAAGTCTTTAGTTAGTTTAGTTTACAGTTAGTTTCATGAGTATGAAATTAACTTAAATCGGTTTCTTTACTCAAACTAGTAATCGAAAGTCTATTATACATGGATCTCTTTTTCCTTTTTTATAAGTAGACGCATGCTGCCATTGGGTTATTCCATTTTATCTCCATACAGGGAGGTGGACGAACATTTCCAGGGGGTTACCTTAGAAAAATTTCCTGGGGGTCTAAAAGAGTGTTTTTTCATTTTCCAGGGGGTAAAAAGTTATTTTGCAAGGTGACGGGTATGTTCACCGAGTTAGTAATCGAAAATCGATCAATTTGAGAGAAAATTTTGGGCCCTTCGAGAAATATTTCCCGGAAGTTTAGAGATTTGTGTGGTTTAGAGATTGATTTTAGGGAATTGGTGATTACCTAATCTTGAAAGATTTTGCGGTGCCTTAAGAGGTGGTTTTTCTCGGGGGAATCTTTTTTTTGACTAATTCTTACCCCGAATTTTATCCTGGGAAGGGTTCCTTTTAGGGATTTAAGAATTATTAGAGAGACTTTGAAAAAATTGACGTTTTTGGACCCTTACATAGACTCAATTTGCTTTTTAATGGTTTTTGTACCGCTTTGAGAGACTTTGGAGGGTTTGAAAAAGGGACCCTTATGGTCCGCACATACCCAGCACCCACTTTGACTACGTATCCCCCCGGGTCTAAGTTCTTTAACATCTTATAAAAGAATTGCAATCGGGGGACAGAGGGAAGTGATTTATGTTTATTTTCTTCTTCCACCTTACACATTTCCTCAATATTAATGCTAATAGCTTCCTAATACTATTAATTAAACCAAGACCAATTTTCTGCAGTCTAATATTGAATAAGCAATTTAGAACCGAGCTTATTTAACGAATTTATGAACTAAGAGCTTTGGCCATCACACTAGAAGAATGCCTGTTGTTCGCAATATTGATTGGGTTACAGACCCAGCTGACACACAACGTTGTTTCAACATTCCTCTAATATTATATGGACGTTATGAACGTTAGATGAACCTTGAAGCAACGTTGTGTGTCAGATGGGGAGCATTAGAGGAAGTCATTCATTAACTTCCGATGTGTTATAATGAGGCTCATCAATAACCCCTTTCCTTATCTTAGTATTACAATGTAATCTCGCTAATTCGATCTAAAGCGGAAAATCTAAATTTTTCTCAACACAGAGAGATTCGATTTATAGAAAGTATTTTATAAGGGGTTTCTCCTTGACAGGGATCGAGATCGAAAACTGATTCGAATTTATAGCAAGATTCAAGATAATGGGAGTTTGAATCAAAGAATCAAATGTGCTCTAAACCATTTGCTTTTCAAAGTTGCCAACGCCTCTCGTCAAAATATTGTGATCTTCTTGCACACCCCTGTCTCACAGCCCCGGTGAAACTTTTTCCCACAGTATGTAGATAAATTTTCTATTGAAAACCCAATGGGGATAAAACTTCTATTGTTCTTAAGTCGAAAAATCCAGTGGGGATGGTTTTGGAGTGCACTTTATGCATTGAATTTTGAATGGGGATGAAATCATAGTCAATTTCCCAGTTGGGATGAAATTGTAGGGTATTCTTCCCACCGGGGACGAGATTTTGGCCGTATTTTCTAGTGGGGCTGGGGTCCCAGCGGGTCTGTGACATACGGTTGTTCTTTCCGTATACTCTACTTACGATTCAAAATTGGCTTTTACGACTTTGCGCCCAAACCTTACTATTGCTTTGGCTAAAGGTTTCGTATGAAGAATCGGTTGAAACACCAATTTGGGATTAAAAATTTCTCGTTTCTACAGTAGTATCAATTCCCATCTGATAAGCTTTTAATATTTTTTCCTTAGCGAGGATTAGTGTGAAGAGACTCTATCAGGCTTTAGTACAAATAGTGGAGAAAACATCCTCCACATTGGCCGATAATAGGAGAGCAATCTCTCGAAACGTAGCCAAACCTAAATCTCATGATCCAAGTCACGCTTAACTTCCAATATGAATATCACTGGGTCGATAAACTTATGTAGATTCCATCAGGCCTCGGCGGTCATTTTGAAGTCACGTAGGAAAGTCTACTACTTTTAAGTATGTGTGCTTAGTGTAGTTTTCTAGTAAAGGAAATTAAGTTTCAAGGTGTTTTCTTTCACTGGGACGATCTGTTAGCCAATCTGTTCAGTGTGATGTGGTCCTAATTATGGTCTGTGATCAAGGGGATTTGGAAAGAAAAAGGTCCATAACCATTCTGCATTCCATTCCTTTTTGTCTTTCTTTACTATTAGCAAATATTTATAGCTCCCTCATATGACTATAATCCCTTTACTCAGCAGGACCCTTTCGATGATTAATTGGTTTAAGATATTTTGAAATCATAATGAAATAGCCTATTCGACAACAAAATTATATTATGAGGCTAATCGATATTGAACTACTTTTAAATTTTTGATGATTTTCAAATCTCTCAATCGTGTGATCATGCCATAAGGGAAATAGAGCTTTGCCAGCTTTACCAAATTATGCAAAAATATGCAAAATATCACCCACTGAAAAAGCTTTAAATAAATACGTAGCACAGCATACCCATATGATTTTTGCTCTCATTCAAATATAGAAAGGATGAATGCTGTTAATAATTATGTTTTAACATATTACTATTAGGTCTTATTTCACCTAGTCTTGTAATTTTCGAGCCCGGACAGCATACATCGGCAAAAAAATGACACTCAAAATTCCTTGTTTTACAAAAATTATTAAATTCGTTCCCTTTTTCTGCAAAGAGATGCTCTTTTTGGACAAAGAAAAGCTTTTTGAGTAGAGTGATCAATTTTTTGGTGAAAAGAATTTCCTAAATCTCCTAAGATTTTGGTTACCGTTAAAAAGACATAATCTCCTGTATTCTATATTTTGCATACTACATTGTATGTAAAAGCTTGAAAATGGTGATACCACCGAAAAATATCGCTTAACTGTTTTTGAATTTTAAACTTGAAAAATAGCTTCAAATTATAACATACATATATTATAATATAATCAACCTTGCATTGATAAGACTTCTAAGCGGTTTTAGCATGAAGGTAAAGCATCCGGCTACGGTGCGAATGGTCTAGTTTCCAATCCCTGGTTGGGTCATGTCAAAAACTTCGTACTTAGTACACAAAGGTTATCTAATGCTTCTCTGCTCAATACTAATCAACTAAGGGAAGGGTCGACGGTAAGGGAAGAGAAATTCAGGGGAAAGTGTGGCGCTCTCCCCTACCTTCAAGTAAACAGCAACTAAAGAAAAGGTAGCGCTTTGGCCGCCCTATCGACTGTGGTCGCAATCTTACCTAAGACCTTACCTTACTTAAGACCTTTAAAACTTCATATATGATAACGGGTTTCTTAATTTTAATACCACATACATTTTTGGAGGGCTTTTTTCTTTCTCTGGGATTGCATTTACTATAAAGTTTTAGATATCAATATTTTTGGCCACAAGTCAGAAATACCATCTTTCAATCTTAATATTGCAATATTTTGATTTTTTATAACTTTTGTTCCCATTTTCTAGTAAGCATTTCTGAGAAAAAAACATGCAGTGAGTTCTATTGAAATGATTATTCGACGTATGATTGTGTCTGACTTCTTGACAGTGACTTGATTAAAGTGTTATTTTTGTATATTTGTTTGTCACAGCAGCTGTCTACTTAACCATAATATGACAGGCAGATGACAAATCATAATACTTGAAAAATTGTTGAACATTTTAGGGGTACGTGGAAAGTCCCTATGTATTTGAAACTTCGCAAACTATAAACAATTAAAGGGAAATTGCCGCTTTTTAAACACCCCTGTCTCAATGAGCTGGAGTGTATTTTTAGCCATTTGGGATCGAATGAAGACCTAAAGAAGCGGAGATTTCAATTCTATTTTGTTGCTTAATAATCCAGCTTGATTCTTCCAAATTACCGTAAACCATCTCTAATTAAATTTTTATCGAAAAATCAGGGATCGTATGAGCGTATATGAGAGTTGTTTATGTTTCTTGATGACTTTGTCGTTCGCAATCCGAATGATGGAGCGTATCGAAAAGAAGAGCGCGTCAATTGTATGTTTTCCCCAGTTGGAGTGCGTAGATTTTGAATGAGGCTGAGATTTCAGGATATTCTTCTCATCGAGAAACGTTCTTTTGGTCGGTGTTCTTGTTACATGTAGATCTCTCGACAAAGAATAAATGTCACGTTTATACTTGATTTCTTAGTAGAAAACTATTGAAGAATAAAGTCCCCCATTTAAGCTCTCTGATGATAATTCATAACACAGTACAATTTTATAAATGTACGTTTTGCACAATATTGCACCACTAGTTTGTATACCTTTCTGTAATCAACACAATATTCTTATTTACATCAACTATTAATTTCCAGTCCGGACTTCTGGTTGCGACAAGTCTTGAACCTGACGATCACAAAAAGAATATTCTGAAATCTCAGTCCCATTCAAAATTTACGCACTCCAACTGGGGAAAACATAAAATTGACGTTCTCTTATTTTGACGTTCAATTTTTCGATACACTCCATTATTCGAACTGAAAGTCAAAGTCTAAAAGAAACTCTCATAAACATCGCAACAAAATTGTCAAGAAACACTCTCCAGCATAAAGCAGTGCACTCAACGATCCGCCAAGAAAAAACGAACTTCTTGTTGCGACAAGTCCTGAACCTGAAGATCCCAAAATTCTCATCTGATCTCTTAATTATGTATAGAGTCTGTTGTACCATTCTTAGAAATCAAAGAAGATAAAATTTCCAAGGCAAGTAATTCAAGCAAGAATTTTCCCATCATCACTTTTGGAATTTAAATCCTCGCTTGAATTTAGACCCCCTGTATCACTGCGTCACTGTTACCGTGGCAAGGTAATGCGAGAGTTGTCGAGTTGTCTCTCTCTAATTCGATCTTCAAGGGACAAAACTTTCTTCGAATTAAAGAAATATTCGAATTATAGAGAGTATTTTGACTACATTTTCCAAAGTGGGCTAAATGTTTTAGTTCAAATTAGAGAAATATTCGAATTATAGAGAGTATTTTACACTACTTTTCTGCTGAGTGGACTAAATGTTTTAGTTCAAATTAGAGAAAGATTCGAATTATAGAGTGTATTTTGAACTACTTTTCTGCTGAGTGGACTAAATATTTTAGTTCAAATTACAGAAAGACTCGAATTAGAAAGAGTTGACTGTATGTAATTTTTGAAGCAAGATAATACAACGAACGATAAATTGCATCTGTCATTTTTTTTGCAATGCTAATCAAGTTATTTTTTTGATGGAATTACTTATTATTTTAAAACGGTGATGCCCTCAGGAAATCTCTTTCACGAACGAGGAGAAAATCGATAATATATGATATAATAACAATCATTTTACAGAGGAAAATGGGTGTGTCTTTTTTCAATCGACAGATTTAGCTATGATGCAATATTGCACCAAAGCCTTTAGTAGCCTGGGAATCCAAGCGTTAAACTTTGTTCACAGTCTAGTTTATGATATTTTTGCTGCTTTTGCTGCTTGTATAATCTTAGAACTTTGTGAGGCGAGGTATATATGTTTTTTTCTTAGATTATGAGCTTGGATTCCCAGGCTAAGACTGTTTAGGGAAAGATAAAAGAATAGTCTCCTTGTCTTGTCGTATCGTTTCTAGGTATTTTTGCGTGTCCTGGTCTAAATTTCTTATCAGTTGATATGCAAAACAATTTAGATTTCCACTTTCTGATGCGGCATCCCAATCGTCGGGATTCTCCAGAAATATTTTGCAAGTTCGTTGACCCATCTAGCACAGTGTATCTGTGTATCTGTATCCTATCGGTTTGGAAAGTAAGTTTTATGCAAATATTAACTTACAGGGAAAATAGTGATCGAGTCTGATTTATAATTATCTGTTTAGGTAAACCTTATTGCTATTAAAGATTAACTGGTAAGTTGTTGGGGCGCTGATTACGGAATCAAGTCCTCATCAGCCATTATTTTTTCAATTCATCTGGATTCACAGAGGCACATTGTGAGCTAAAACGCTTAGTCCAGCAATATAAAAATATGGTACAATTATAAAAATACATAATTAACCGAGTTAATTATTTTTCAGTTTCAGTACCTACAATTAATGACAAACTATAATTATGTCAGCATAATTTATTCGTAATTATCTGAAACTGAGTCATGTGATTATCAGTGGGAAAAACCTGACTGACATGTCTAAATAAATGATGATTCTTTTTAACTGTGATCGTTGGTAGAGTCTCTTTAACTTGAACTCCTATAACTTAAATGTCTCCTTAACTCGAACAAGTTTTATGGTCCCTTCAGGTTAACAATGCCTTATAAACCTCGATAATTCGAAATCCCCTTAACTCGAACAAATGTGTGCCTCTAATGCGTGTTTGAGTTATGGAGGCTCCATTGTGTAATGAGACTACTTTTTTACTCTTTAAGAATTTCGTTAGGTGGGGCCAAAATAAAGTGGCGTAGATCATAGTTCTTTTTAGTCAAATTAACCGGCTAGTAGGGCTAAAGAAGATGAGTTAAATTGAGAAACGGTACTCGGTAAGCTTATGCTTGCATTTAAGACTGTTCTTTTTATATCTCTGCAAAAACACTGTAGGTTAGGGTCTTAGTTTTTCTCTAAGAATTACTAATTAACATAGGTCATAGTCTTTAATTACTAAAAGCTTAGCAGCTAGACACTATGTACTTTTTATAATGATAGTTAGGACTTGAAACTTCGTACTTGGTATAAACTATGGTTGATTGATGTTGCCTAACAAGCTAGATTTCATATGCGTAAATGCTTAACTGAAAAGTCTTTGTTCGGGAAGATTTTCATAAAAAGAATGGACGTAAAATCAGACAATCCGTTACTTTCAACCAATCACGAACTGTTGGGTCCGTTATGTAATGTCAGAAGACATTGCAATGGTGCACATCATGAATTCTTGCGACTCAGCAGCAATTTTTCCAGAAAGAAGGATGAATGACTTATAATTTACATTTCATTAGAAATAAAGGAAGTAGACGAAAGGAAATGTCTTGATACGGAAGGCATAATTACTTATAAACTGGTGCTTAGTAAATTGCGAACATTTTATGCTTACCATGAAAAAATTGAAAGTAAATTACCATAGTTAAGGTAATATCTAGCTAATTAGGTAATTATTTTTTGTGTTGTTTTTAGTAAAGGATTATCTAATGCCTTGACCGAGTTTTCACCTTTATATAATTTGCTAGGAAGCAAACTTGTATAAACCTAGACTAGAGTCTACTTCTGGCTGAATTTTGCTTTCTAATAATTTTTGATGACGCTGTGTCCAGTGAAGTAACTTTGATCGCGCCTTCCAGTCTATAAAAAAGTTTTAAGTGGACCCCGGGCTAGTAAAAACTCCGATCAGCCCTTATTTCCATTATTAAACTTGATTATTGGCTATAGACATTTTTTATGCCTACTTAACACGTCAAGGAACTTTTCTTGTTAATACAGCTGAAATTCTAATCTCCACTCCCTAAAGGATTGGAGCCTCTTTTCCTCTGGACTTTTTTTTGTGACGGTTCATAATAGCCTCAATACCGCCCTGCAGTTCCTCGGATAAAGTGATGGAACATTGCTAGTATTGGAGAACCGTGTATGCGTTTGTAGTGTTAAATTGATCATAACTGGTTTGTCATTTTTGCTGTATTTGATGCAATAAATTTATGGATAAATCATGTTTTCCTCAAGACACTGCGTGGGTCACAAATTGTTTTGGCAAGTTACCATGACGTTAATGTGCCTCCTAAGCAATCAACCTCCAAAGTAGTTATAAATTATGTGCAATACCTTATTGTGTACTAGGTGGAGGTCTTATTGTCTTGACAGTTTGGTATGATGGGAAAAATACTTTGAAAATATCCAAATGCTGAACAAAACGTGTAATACAGTTGATGTTCTCTAATTCGATGTTCTACTATTCGATAGGCTCCCATATTCGATGAAAATCCAATTCCCCTTGAAGATCAAATTAGAGAGCGTCAACTGGTCAACTGTACTTCTTTTTTGGACCTACCTGGAGGTCCTATAAATTAACCTTTGTTCGTCCGTCCGTCCGTCCGTCCGTCCGTCTGTTACCAACTTTTCTCGGGATTGAATCATTAGGAATCTTTTGATTTTTGGTACAAAGGTGCAAAATGGTGGTGGGCAAAATGTGACGGAGCCCGATTTTCTAAAAAAAATTTTTTTGGGCAAATTTGGGCCAAAAAACAGCTAAAAAACGGGGTTTTTTGGACTTTGTGAAAAATTGGATCATTAATTTTTTCTGATTTTTTGCATGAAAGTAGGGTACCATCATAGTTAAAAGATGGCTGAAGCAGATTTTTGCAAAAAAATTTTGTTGGCTCAAAAAACGCATGTTTATCTATAAGAATCACTTGTAATAAGCATACATCAATGTTCTTAGTCAAATTACTCAATTTTTATATGAGAAAGATGTTTTTTTTTGCTCATGAGGCCTTACTGTTGAAGAATATGTGTGTTTAGACAGGAAATTTGGGTTGCTTGGCGTGTTTTTATAAAAAAACTGGCCAAATTCGATATTTTTTTATAAGCACATTATCAATTACTTAGGTATTAGCGTTTCTCGAGATTGGCTCTTTCATTCTTTATGATTTATTGCACAAACATGCATAACTATAAACCCTCGAATGTAACGGAGCCCGATTTTCGAAAGAAAATGTTTTTGGGCAAATTTGGCCCAAAAAACGGCTAAAAAAGGGTTTTTTGGACTTTGTGAAAAATTGGATCATTAATTTTTTCTGATTTTTTGCATGAAAGTAGGTAAAAGATGGCTGAAGCAGATTTTTGTAAAAGAAGAATTTTTCAGCTCAAAAAAACGCATCTTTATCTATAAGAATCACTATTAATAAGCATACATCAATGTTCTTAGCCAAATTACTCAATTTTTTGATGAGATAGATGTTTGTTTTTGCTCACAAAGTCTTGAATATGAAAGAATATTTCAAGAGCATGAAATTTTGGTTTCTAAACGTTTTTTTATAAGAAACAAACGACTTATTTTAATAGATCGTCACTATTTGTGTTCTGAATGATTGTTTAATGGTCACGTCACGTAGATATCAATTATAAATGTGTTAAATGCATAACCAGGTAGGTCCATAAAAGTATCACTTGTTACCTTTTTCTTTTTCTTTTGGAACCGCACCCTCACCTAGTCCATTTGTCACACCACATTATTTTTACGTTAACTTCATCCATTCATCTAACGTTAAGAAATAATTAAGTTTCTTATAATACACCTTTTCGACCGTAGCCGCCAATTGCCGCGTGGACAGCCCAGTCTTTTTTCGCACCTAAAAACAATAGAAAAAAGTGTAAAAAAAGGATTGGATCGAGTTTAGGGTGGCAAATTAAATGATAAAGTGACACGCGCCTGACCGGGCCACTACGGTCGAAAAGGTGTATTTATGAGCCTGTGAGTTAAAGGTGAAAAAACAGCTTTGAAAGAAAACTCACAAAAAATGAGAAAGTTTTTGTTGTCAGGAGGAGTATATAATTCTGATTTCTTGACTTGTTTTGATTCCTTAGACCTCTAGATAAACAAATACTATTTAGGGGATACATTACAATGTAGCCCTTTATTTGATCCCGGTTAGACATTTTAAAAAGGCCCCAATGTTCGCAGGTGGCAGTTCCGTTTCGCTCCTAAACGAAATGAAGCCATTCTATTGGTTAGAAGTGACGTAAAACTTGAATGTAACCAATATAATTGCTTCATTTTGTTTCGCAAAACGGAATCGAAACGTGCGAACATAACCTTAGAAAAAGAGCATCCATTTTGATCGTTTTGATTTTTAAACATACGACAAAAGTCTCTTTGGGAAAATATTTCCATATACTCTGCGGGCTTTGTTTGTCCAAAGTTCAAGATATTTTTGGCTGTCTCATCGTGTGAGTTGGCGAAATTCAAGGTTCATACTATATTTCAAAACAATTTTATCATGTCACCCGAGCTCTATACTGTTACTATGATTTGTTGTGTCATTGATCAAGTGAAATATGATCATATGAAACTAAATTTTTTTTGCTTATTGCTATTGCATTAACACTACCCTCATCCCCTGGACTCATCACGTCGTTTGCTAACAAAATCATTTTTGTGCAAAACTAACTTTATCTCTATGAGAGATCAAAGTCTTAATTGAACGATCAGATAAACGATTGGCAAAAGTTTAAGAGATATGCAACTGACTACACGTTTTTTTTTTATAAGAACGTCAAAAATTTTCGAAGCCTTCGGATGTTCTTAGTTTTTTGGATTTGAAGCCTAAAAATGTTCTTAAAATGTTCTTATTTTCAGCATTTTTTGAGCATTTTGATGTAATTTCTTAAGAAAATGCATATTTTTAAGTCTCCAAAGCCTTAGAATGTTCTTAGAATGTTCTTAAATTTTTGGGCCTCGAAGCCTTATGTTCTTATATAGTTTGTTCTTATAAAAAAAAACGTGTAATCTTTAGAAACAGACGTGTATATGAAAAACCACACAATGTCATACTATTACAACAAAAATGCAATTTGCGTGAAAGTTGAAACTGCTTCCGTTTAAGCGAGATATGAAAAACTGAATGTTTTGATTTTCGTAGAATTTTGGTCTCAATTATTTCAATGTCGCGTAAATCACCCAAAACATTCCTGCTGAAAGAAACCTTGAAGCAACGATTTTGCAATCAGTATTAGCAAGTCTTCCATTCATAGCAAATTAGTAGATCGTATATACGTTTTTTTATAAGAACATTCAAAATTTTTAAAGCCTTCGATGTTTTGAACTTTTTGAGTTTCGAGCCTCAAAATTTTCCTCTAAAGATGTTCTTATTTTCACCATTAGTATGAGTATTTTTGTCCATTTCCCTCAGAAAATAGGTGTTTTTCTACGGTCTGCAAAGCCTTCAAATGTTCTTAACATGTTCTTATTCTCACCATTTTCCCAAGAAATCGGTGTTTCAGAGCCCGCAAAGCCTTAACATGTTCGTAACTTGTTCTTAACATTTTGGCCATCGAAGCCTTATGTTCTTATATATTTTATTGTTCTTGTGAAAAAACGTGTAATATCACAGTAAAGTTTGCCAGCTCTGAGTAAGCGAAATATTTGATCTTGTCACTTTTTGCCTTCTCACTTACGATCATGACCTAGCCACACAAAACAAACAGTTAAAAATGACTTAAACATGATGGCCTGAAAGTTCAAAATTGCATGTCGAGTTTTGTAACGTTAGTTTCGTAAGAGACTAGGAGGCTTGGTCTGGCGTCTTTTTATACCCGGTATTACCCTTGCCGACCGACGGGGGTGCTCCGCTGAGGTTCGAAAAAGGACCCTACGTGGGACTCGTTTTTTCAAAAATTTTGCCGAAATCTGCGAAAAAAGTGACCCTGAATGGGGCTGAAATTCCAAAATGTTCTACTTTTTCCCCAAATTTCCTAAAAGGCACCCTACCAGGGACTGATTTTTCTACTTTGGTGGTTTTGCGACCCTACCTGGGACTCGTGTAGGTAAAAAGGTACCCTGACCAGCGGTGCATCCCCGTAACCCATTTTGCCCTAGTACCCCCCCCCCCCGGGCTTTTATGTGCCTTCCATTCATTGTAATAATAACCGATCAGGCCGACTGTGAAAACAATCGAAAGGCTGTCGAAAAGTCTTACAACACAGGGCTATGAACTTACATAAAATTTGAAATAAGTGTATAGCTTTAAAAGTCTAGAACCTAAAAGCAGGGGTTAGCGGGTTTTATTTGTCTTTAAGTTTTTCCTTAACCATCATCTGTCAATATTCAAATCTTGAAAAAAGTTTCTTTATCAATATACAGTTTATTGTTACTTGTTTGTTTTGATAACTGAAATCGTAACTGTTTTCGTATCTTGTAATAATGAAACCCCAACCTTCCTTACATTTTCTGGGTGAATCATCTAACCACTCCTAGGAGTGGTTTATCGCTTTTTGGGAGTGGTTCATTCGAGAAGCATTAGGAGTAAATAATAAAAAAATTTGTAGCTTTCGACTGTTCTTAAATTTTGATTGTTTTTTCGGACATTTTGCATGCTATAATTTAATTTTTAAGATCCTTGAAAAAGAACCTTTAAAAAAAGTATTTTTAATTAATTTTTGAAAGCTCTTCAACTTGGAGCCTGCACCTGGGAACTATTACCCTTACCAACTAAAAGAGTCCAGCTGGCACACAACGTTGTTTCAACGTTCATCTAACGTTATATGGACGTTATGAACATTAGATGGACGTTGAAACAACGTTGTGCGCCAGCTGGGAGTGTACCGCAGAGGCTCGAAAAATGAATCTACACATGTAACGACCTTAGTATTCATTCCCTTCCCTTATATTTTTCTCTCAAAAAATGAAAGTTTATAACTTTGTTTACACTTTCGCTGGTTCAATCATAGCTGGGCATGCTTTTTTTTTCCTTATCCTTATCATCTGTCTTCAATCTTGCTCATCGGAGAAAATTCGGGCCGTCCTGGTGAAATGATGATATTCCTTGACGACCGTACATGTGGAAAGAGGCCGTTTTCTATCCATTAGGACTAGTTATACTTTCTTTGAAAATAACCTCGTCAATCATCTATTTCCACCGTTTTTAATTTGTTTTTCAAAGAAAAACACTTAACGCGAAAAAGAAAAACGGAAAATGCCAATTATGGAAAAAGTATATGCCAAATTACTAACCATCACGTTGTAGTCTTTTGAAAATAATATAGGCAGGTCCAATCATCAACCATTTATCAGTTTCCATCTTTCTGGGAATGACAATTTGCGCTTTGTTCGGAGATTTCGAATCATAATTAATTGTAAATTGCTTAATAATGAATAATGGATGCAATTCCGAGATTTTTTATGGTTTGATTTGAATCGTCAAATCATGCCCGTGGTTGTCCAAGTTTCAAAAGGCTACAAGCTTTTTTTCTATAACAATGGTGTTTTTTCAACTCATCATGAATATTCTAAACTTTTCGGGAAAAATCATCCTGAAATATTTTTACGTTATTCTTAACTTTGGATCCAAACAAAGCCAAAGATCTAGCATGTGATACACACGTGAAGCAAAAATTTGGCATTTTTCGTGCAATCTTGTTAGCATTGCTGGGGAATAATTGGCAATTTAATTTGGTAAAATGTTCTAAAAATGGCATTCTTAGGTTCCAAATTCCATATTCTTAATTTTTTGGCCAATTTAATCATAAATATTCTTAGAAAGTATATCCTTAAAAAAAAGGTGTATTATTTTTTTGCTCGATTCTGATCGGTTGTTAATTTGTCAACTGTCATCTAGGATTTCAATTCGAATTCACAGTTTAAACCATACTTATTATTCATTTCACCATGATACACGTTTTCGTTCTATAAGAACATTTTTTTAAGGCTTCGGGTGTTCTTAACTTAAGAGTTCTTACCATGTTGTTATTTTCACCATTTTATGATTATGTTTGTCCATTTCACCAAGAAAATGGGTGTTTTAAGAGCCTTAAAACGTTCTTAACTTGTTCTTAATATTTTTGCCACCGAAGCCTTACTCTTACATGGTTTCTTCTTATAAAACGTGTATCATGAATAAATCACCAAAATACGGTTATTATAGTGCATCAGTATTTTTTAATTTGAAACGTCTAGAAAATTATTTCTTCTTCTTTTCTCATTCCTACTTCGAAACTCAGTTTCTAGAGAAAATGTTCCTGATCTTTCCAATTTTTCTCAATGCAATAGTGAAACATTTCCAATACTTTTAAATGGGATAATATTTTTTCTACTCTGACCCATATAGGTTTACTTTCAAGTATTAATCAGTCAATTTTTGATTCGTCATTTTTTTTTTTTTCGAAAACTTTTCATGACATTAAATATAATACACGTTATTTATAAGAACATACAAAATTCTTGAAGCCTTCGGATGTTCTTAACTTTTTGAGTTTTAAGCCTAAAAGTTCTTAAAAACATGTTCTTATTTTCATCATTTTTCTCCATTCTTCTAAGAAATTGGGTGTCCACAAAACCTTGAAATTTTCTTAACTTGTTCCTAATATTTTGGCCCTCGAGGTCGCTCGAGGCCTTATGTCCTAATATAGTTTGTTCTTATAAAAAAACGTGTATATAATACAATACGAGTACTTGTTATTTGATTGCTTGTCATGAATAAACTTTTGATTTTTTGAATCTGCTGATTGTTGTCCTTGGAAATGAACAATCCCTCCCCATGATGATTTTGCCAAAAATAATTTTTGAACAACAATAATACTAGTTAGTAATTGGGAAATTTCAAAGTTACAACCATTTTCGTGCTTTCAAAAATTTCTGACCTTGATCTACTTAACAATATGGATCTGTGAGAAGTTCAGGCTGTATCATGTTGTGTTATCCTACCGATAAGCCTTCCCCTGGAACCCTGGGTGGGACAGTTGATTTATAAAACGACCGTACGTACGGCCCAAAATTAGGCCTTTTAAAGCGGACACATTCAGTGCAGAGAAAATTTAGCCAAATTTGAGTAAATTTTGGCGAAAAATCGATCCTTAGGGTACATTTTCTTGAAGCTTTTTGACCAATTTTAGGCAAAATATTGAAAGGGTAGATTTTCCAAATTTTACACCCTTAGTGCTGCACTTTTTCTCATCTTTGATCATTTCAACCCTTACAGTGAACTTTGGGAAGCTTGGAAGAGGGACCCTTAAGGGCCGCACATACGGTAGGTCGTTTTCCTTGAGTGACCCTCCCCCCGAACCTGGAACACTACGCTCTTTTGACGTCCATACAACGTTATATATTAATGCCATGGATTCTATGTGGGCGTTGATTTAATGGTTCAATAAACAAAGGATCAAGAACTGGAGTCAAACTACGAGAATAATCCACATTCTGATCCAAGCACCGATGGAGATATCGAAATTTCTTCAAGAATCCTTTCTAGGAGATGATTTCATTGTAAAATGCTGACTTAAATGACTTTGCCAAAAATGATGTGTAACAAATATAATACTCGTTAAGGGAAATTTTGAAAGTTCAATACCAAAGTGAAAGTTAAAAAAATCATTCTGGACTTTGATCATAAAGTATATTGGTGTCATTTTATGACAAATGAGGATGTGATGATTTAGATTCGCTATCACCTTTGGCTCTGGACACTAGGAGACAAGTTTATCTTCTTTTAATGCTTTTTTCTACGATATAAGTGAGTTGGCTCATGGCTTGGATCACTTCTACTTATTTCTGAGTAAAAGTAAATAAGGTCAATTAAAGTTTCCATGACAACTAATCTTACTACATATCAATAAAGCCGCCATATTTTGAATTAATCAGGAATTCAATTTTATCAGATCAATTACTTAGAATGTGTTATTCTTCCCAGCTGGCACGCAACGTTGTTTTAACGTTTAAATAACGTTATTTGGACGTTATGAATGTCAAATGGACGTTGTTTTGACGTTGTGTGCCGGCTGGGTTCCTTTAGAACGTTAATTATTCGCTTTGAGGAGAACTTGACTTCTATGAAAAATCTTGGAAAACTTGTTGATAGGTTGAGATTTTTATGATATATAGCTGAATCTCATTAACTCGAACCTCCACAACTCGATTGTTTTCTTTATTAGAACAAGTGCTATGGTCCCTTCAGTCAACCTTACTCCTAAACTCAAACCAATTTCTTTTCCCCGTGCTTATTCGAGTTATAGAGACTCCACTATATAAGAATTTCCTAGGTATCAAAACATCTCTTAAATGTTTAAAAAATTTACCATGACACTAATAGTAAAAGTGATCACTATTTATCAAAGTCCATTCTGCCTTTTTTATAACTTGGAAAAATATTGGGGCGTACAAGATTTCAGTATTCTGTATATACTTTGGAATTTCGATAATCTTATAAAATCTATTTGGTATTTCGGAAACATATCAAAAAACGACCTATTTGTACGTGTCCTAATCTCGGTAATGATGATCTCCATTTCGTTCTTACATTTTTCGGTTTTCGGCAAAAAGGTCAAAGGTCAAAGAAAACGGGAAATCACAACAAAATTGTTCGGTGTTTCGGAAATCAGAACCCCCGTTCGTCCCGAACCACCACACCCTACGTCTAATCGTGTCTTTTATATTTTTCAATTTTATGTTATAAATGTTAATCCCCGGTGTTAATCTATATAGTTGTTGTTGATGCTGTGCCTCAGCAGATCTATGGGACTGATGTGGACAAGTCTCGCTAGGGAACTTCCCTGATGCTATATTTATGCGGCTTTTGATTGTGTTAAAAGAAGATAAGGGTGAGATCATTTTACGCACTTTTTAGTTTTGTAAAACTGAAACTTAATCCCGTCAAAATTTACATATGTCATCCTGTTATTCAATATCAATAGAAATGTTTGGAAAGTTTTTTAAGCCATAATATGGTATAATGTATAAGTTAAAACAACATGCATCACCATGTCTCTAATTTTGACACATATTGTTACAATAGACGATCTCGGCTTTCCGAATTCTCCCCGAATGAATACCCATGATGCATTGCGCAAAAAAATTCACGGACAATATTGACTTACTGAATTTTTTTGCGCAATGCATCATGGGTAATCATTCGGAGAGAATTTCGTTAAGCCGATATCGTCTATTCCAACTTACAAAGGTCAAAGTGTTGTCATCTTGTTGGACAAAAAATCTGCCGAGTACACGTTTTTTTTATAAGAACATCCAAAATTTTTGAAGCCTTTAGATGTTCTTAACTTTTTGAGTTTCAAGCCTAAAAATGTTCTTATTTTCACCATTTTTCGAGCATTTTTGCCCATTTTCCTAAGAAATCGGGTGTGAGTCTGCAAAGCCTTAAAATGTTCTTAACTTGTTCTTAACATTTTGGCAATCGAAGCCTTATGTTCTTATGTAGTTTGTTCTTATAAAAAAACGTGTAGATAAAACTGAAGGTCAAGATTTTTTGTCATCATGTCAATCAGGAAGCCTGGGAAAATTGCATCTTCAAATCAAAGAAATAAACAATTTTTTGTCATACATACTATGTCAATCTCCCAAAAATAACAAAAACAGAAAGATCAAATTTTCATCCAAATAAAATCCTGTCTTAAAATAGATTTTTTGTATTTTTTAACTTAACTTTCTTTTTCCGTATCTTATGTATTCCAAGAAAAACAGAAATAATTACTTTGGTGGAAACTTATTATGTGCCAGCAGGAGGCATGTATTGTCGAGTTGTTTTAATCCAAAAAGATCCCATACTACATTGTGTCCCAAGTAAAATCGTCATGATTTATGCGCAATTTTATATTTTGACACACTGTATATCTTAATACTAAGGCTCTAGATACATAATCTTACTCGTAAGCATGAGTGAAATTGAGAAATTCTTTTCATTATTCTTCTTTGTCAGCATAGCAGTGCACCTCCTTTCTTTATCACGTCAACTATCTCTAATTCGAATTTTTCTGTAATTTGAACTAAAATATTGGCCCCATCAACTGGAAAGTACATGGTACTTTAAATTACTCTTTATAATTCAAATCTTACTCTAATTCGAATAAAATATTTGGTCCCTTGAAGATCGAACTAGAGAGACGACTGTATCTTTAAAACACCCCTGCCTCAGTGCCCCGGTAGAACTTTTCCCTCAGTGGGGATGAAAATTTCTATCAAAATGCCAATGGGGATAGAAAATCTATTGTTTCCAGCTCGAAAATTTCAGTGGGGATGGTTTTGGAGTGCAATCTTTTACATTCAGTTTTCAATGGGGATAAAATCATAGAGCAATTTCGCAGTGGGGTTGAAATTGTAGGATATCTTTTCCACCGGGGACGATTTTTTGGCCTATTTTTCCACCGGGGTGGGGGGTCCACCGGGTCTGTAACACAGGGGTGTTTTAAATTCTCTAAGGTCTACTACACGTTTTTTTATATAAGAACAAACTATACATAAAACATAAGGCTTCGATGACATAAATGTTAAGAACATTTTAAGGCTTGGTGGACTCTAAAACAGCCAATTTGTTAGGAAAATAGGTAAACATACCCACAAAATGATGAAAATACAAACATTTTAAGAACATTTTTAGGCTTAAAACCAAAAAAGTTAAGAACATCATAAGGCTTCAATGTTCTTATAAAAAAGACTTGGACAAAGATTCAAATATGTTGCACGTTCATCGGAAAAGGGCACATAGCGTTTGTTTATTGACAGACTCCCACTTGTTTAATATTACATAGTTTGTCCAAAAGTTTTGACAACGGCAATATTTGAACAAATGTGGTATGTCATGCTATTTTTAATTCCGAGAGACAACGAATTATAGATTAAAATTCACGTTTTTATTTTTGTTTATGTTTTTCCCCGATTTACTACACGTCTGAGCACAAATTTTTTGTATGTTTGGATCATATAGCACCTGTTTATTTATATACCGGAATGACTCTGCCAAAAGTCAAAAATGATATTTTTGTGATATGTATCTACATTTTACCATTGTTTTTTACAGTACTCTGTAGGGCCATTGGGGATTACCTTAGATACCCGGGTGAGATGATGCCCTATTATTAGATGCCCTAATGCCCCCCCAGCGGTTTACGTGAATGCGTTAATGGGCTTTTTCACTTGCGTGAATACGTGAATTGGAAAGGATTGCGTGAACAAAAATAGCTTGAATTACAAAAAAAAAATGCTTGAGTGCATGAATTTGGGGAAAAAATTTGCGTGATTGTGTGGATTGAAGGTCCACTAGGCGGGCTTCCTAATGACTAATGACTGAGTCATATTGAAATGAATACACTTCCTTCTAAAATTTGTATGTTCTTTTAATATATATAGAATGGCAGCGCAGATTTTCAAAATCATGGTGTTGGCGCTTAGTAGAAGGCACGAGGGCGAGGATGTTTGGTATGGATAGATAAAAAAACATTGACAAATGGTGTATAATTCTCTGAGCCCAAATAGTTTCCCATATAGTTATTTTCAAACCTTGATCGTGTTGACAACAATCATTTAAGGTTCACCAGATTTCCCAATTCCGAGAACTGACGAGAGCTGACAACCGACGAGATTGAAACCACTGTAAAACAAACTTTTGTGAGAGACAGAGAGCTCTTACTCGATTTGTGCTTTGTCGGTGCCTTAAAGACGCTCTCTAACATGCGCATGTGCATGAAATAATATTTTCGTCTTTTGGACTGGCGGAATTTGCTGGAATGAGAAAGCCCTTTGGCACAAATCACTTAATCACCATGATCCCCTAATACGAAAAAACTGTCGTTTTTTGGGGCTAAGTTGGAAAAGGGCGCCTAAATTAATGATCGTCAAACCCTTTGCCTTGCGTAGCTGTCTGCCAGCCCTAACAAAACGCCAATGCTTATGTAAAGATCAAAATAAACTTTCGAAATAAAAATGATACTTCACACCTAGAGAGTACATAACATCTTCAATACAACGTTCGATGAACGTAAAAACAATGACGAGAGACAACGAACTGACGCTGACTCTCTAATGGACTAAAGTTGAATAATGTTTGTAGCTGCATCACGTGAATATGTCACGTCATCTAGGGACGAGATGGAGTTTTTACAAGCTCTTATTTGATTTGGTTGGTCGTTAACCAGTAATAAAAAAGTTCTAAAGAACGCATCATTTTTATTACTTCAAATGACCAATTATTAAAGTATCTTATAAAAAACTCCATCTCATCTGCGTCATCTACTATTTACTGTATACTGTGTCGCTTAAGTATGAATAGAATTCTCAGAATTAGTTCACTATCTAACACAGATGCTTAGATCTAAATAATTAAGGAGTGTCAAAAATTGTTTGACTTCCCCAGTTTGCGATTTTCTTCTAACGTTAAATGGTGGACATTATATGTATGTTAGATAAACTTTCTTTAAAGGTTTAGTAAATCTAGACTACCCAAGGCAAAATGACACATATTTCCTAACGGAAGCACCCGAAAAAGGCCGGATTTTGAACACTGTTTTTAAATAACAGACTTTTTAAGGGGGATTCCGTTAGAATACTAACTAAACCTTGATCAAGATGACGGTCTGTATAGAAAATAACGAATATGCCTTCGGGTCGTGAGTCTCAACGCGTCGCTCGGGGAGAAAAACCCTAAGCACGCTGCAAGAATGAAAATCTACTGCCACCGGAGATAAATCCAATGCAAACGACTTGAACGAGAACATGGTATTGTACAATGTCAGGGTTGCCATGGGTGGGAAAATTCTGTCAAGAGGGAAGCGGTTTTAACGGGTTTCTTAGAACTCGATGAACATTTTCTTTTGTTGCTAAGAGTGCCCATAGATTAAAAAAATTTGAGGTTGATAGCTGTGTGTTTGAACAGTTTATTTATTCCTGCATCAAATTCTTAGAATTAACCCTATTTGATAATGGGCTCTGCTTCTCTTGACAGATATCTCAAAGTTCGTCAAATTTCCTCAAAACTGTCATAATAGAAATGATACTAAGTTTTGTTCTGAACTTTTTGAAGACCCCAAGGTTCTGTAAATGATGCTCAAAGTATACAATATTATTTTAGCTGGCATTAAACCCCCATCTGATGTACGTTGAAAAAACTGTTTTTGCTAGCTCTGAGCAAGTTTTTCATAAGAACAAACATGAGGCTTTGCGGATTCTTAAACACACGATTTCTTCGGAAATTACACGAAAATACTCCCAAAAAATAGTGAAAATAAAAAAGTTTGGGAAAGTTTTTAGTGTTAAGACTCAAAATGTTAAGAACAGCCGAAATCTTCAAAAAAACTTTGACATTCTTATAAAAAATATGTATTAAAATCTTACTCTAATTGAATCTTATAGACCTCGTACCAAGAAAAGAACTTTGATGTGGGCAAAAGTATTACAGAGAATAAAGCAAAAGCTTGATATATTTCTTTACCGATGTTTTTATATTTTAAGGTACATTAGAACTTTATCTGGGTTATCTAGGAACTAAAAAACACGAGGAAATCTTTAGAAAATTTCAAATTTGATTGAAATTGTCTCCGACAACAGATAGTATATGTATAGTTGACACTTATGCTACTTGAGAAAGACTTACCTTTGTACTTGTGTGGACCCGGGGCCTTGCAGCACTTGAGGTAATTGACCTATCGGCCGTGCTAAGGGTAAAAATTTCAAGTGCATTGTAAAGGGTCGATTTGAGAGACGGTGTACTGTAAGAATGTAAAAATGTAAAAATTATTTATTTAATTTATTTAATTCGATTTCATTTAACTTTTTGTATTTGAGAAGATTCATGTTTGATATTAACTTTTGTGGGTCGGTATGCTAGTCAGACTGTGCTGTTTGAAATTTTGGTATTTGTTAGCATGTATTTCAAAGTACAAAGCTGACGATATTCTTTGAAGGGTTTCTGTTGAATTAGTTTTTTTTGTAAGATTTTTTATAGGTGCTTTTCGGAAGGCTTCTTTGTAATAGAAGTGATATGTACATTACGAATCAAAGAATTTGTGCTTTCCGAACCATTTTGAGTCAGTTCAGCTCATGTGAAACTATGTAATGCGGTTGTTTAATAAATCACATCCCACCCACGTGTGAGTCAAATTAGGTGTGGGGGAGTGCTGTAACACTCCTTTTAAGGAAGTATTGATTACATCAACCCTCCTACGCAGATGATTGCAAAGTTTTTGGTTGACTAATTTATGATGAGCTCAGCATGATTTGAAGAGTCACGAGTTTATTTCGTTTTATTATATTACTTTGATGACATCAGCAGAATTAGCTAAACAAAGGTTTTTTCATTTAGAAAACGTGGCATGTCTATCATAAGAACCAGAAGAGTTTATTTCGCATAATTTCAATATTTTTGGTTATTTCCAAAAGCATACGATTGCAAAAGTACACATTTTTTATAAGAATAAATCAAAGTAAATAAAAGCCAATAGTTTTTCTGACTCTAAAACACCCAATTTCTTAGGAAAATGGACTAAAATACTCACAAAAAAGGTGAAAATAAAAACGTGTTAAGAACATATCTTCTGGCTTAAAACTCAAAAAGTTAAGAACATCCGATGCTCTAAAGATTTTAGTGTTCTTATAAAAATCCATTCAATTCATTTGAAAAGATTACTGTTATTTTACACCACTGTGATTTATTGTTCCAAAGTCTTATTCCCAGAAGTTTTCAAATAATATGTTTGGATCGAAATTCATCCCATCGATACTTGAGATTTGAAAGTATTTTTCATATCCTCAAATTGTTCAAAAACTTATCCCCAGAACATTAGAAATATCAAAACATAATGGACAATGCTTCCTTTCAGAATCTGATAAAATGTCCAATAGAAGAAATCCCAAAAAATGCATTAAGCAAAACAATTGAATCTTTGCATTCATTCATGTTTTATCTTTACTAAACCTCATATACGTGCAGACGAAATTTTGTAAATTTTGTTTCGAAGAAAAACTCTTCATAATCTAGTAGTCAATAAAAATCTAATTGATTCACAATAAAATGAAGGTCTGGACCAGATTTTCGTTTAGGTATGCAAAGTAATCAATATAAGGCCATTCCTTAGGAAAGTTTCTAGAAAAATCAGTTTTTTATAAAAGGAAAAGCTAAATTACATAACGTCACCAAATTAGTGTCGACTGTGTAGAATTTTACTTTATTATATCTTAAGATGACATAATTTGCAATTGTCAAGTAGCTGACACAGCTTTATCTGGGGCACGTTATCAAATGGTCTTTTAAGGCCTAAAAAATGGCCTTATTTGTATAACACAATGCTTACCTCAGTGAAATTTCCCTTGATTTTTTTTTATGAGTAGGTCTATGTGGTATGTCGTGTGAGGTATCTTTCTTCGAAATAAATTTTATCATTATTTCGGTTATCAAATGTAGTTTATCATCATATAACCAAAAACACTTTTAAAATTACAAATTTTTTGTCGAGTGCTTTGTTTACATTTTGAACCTATGAAATTGTTCTTATTATGTTCTTTTTTTAAACAGACTACTATTCTCAGAATTTTCTACCCTAAATTGAAAAAAGTACAAGAAGGAAGTATAAAATATTTTATAAGTTTTTTAAGCTCAAAAAATTAAGAACATTGTATAAGCATTATAAGGCTTATCTGAGGACTCGAAAACTTTGAAAGACTTTGAAAATCGCAAAAAGATTAATCTACAAATGCTGAAAATAAGAACATATATTAAAAAACTAATTAAATTGATTGATCCTCCTGAATATTTTCAACGTGAAGTTCATGCACAGAAGCGTTTTCATTTTATTTGGATAAAATTTAAAACATATATTTTAGGCGTTTCTGTGTCTTCCGATCACCATCATCAGTAAAAATTGAAATGAAATTCCATATCAAAAAATATTCTTAAAAGCTTCAAGCCAAAAACTTTAGATGGCTTTCATAAACTCAACATAAACTAAAAGTAAAAGAAGACATTGAAATTTTATTGGTTATTTTAAACCTTAGATTCTTTTCAATTTATTTTTTTTCTGTCTAGAATTTTGTTCTAGTGTTAAATATAATACAAAATAATTATTTACAACAAAATGATGAAGATAAAATTTACAAACAAAATATGTTACCTATACCCTTAAAATGTTTTTTATTTATAATTACATGAACAATATCTTTTTTTACAACATTATTAAAATCTACTCTAGGGCTCAAATATTGAACATAATAAACGATGCAAATTTTGCTTACCAAAAAACTGCTAATTTAGCTTTTGTATGATAAAGAATTATTTTATAAATTGCACTCTTAAAAAATAATGATTAAGATTTTTTTTAAATTCTTAACAAAAATTTCTCAAAAAATAGAAAAGGATTAATAATACAAGTTTTAATGAATGACTTCACCTAGAACTTCATAAATAGCTTTTTCAACACAACCTTTGCTCGATTTCCCATTCGCCACATGTTGGAATATTTTTTGCATGACAGAAATTTCACTTTGTAAATCAGTCGTATCATTAGATCGACTCAACAATTTGACTATTTCTTGTTTGATCATGTCTTTAGATTTTATATGACTGGCAAACAATTTTTGCATTTCTTCACTCGCTTGTTCCATTTCACGTAATTGTTTTCTCAGTTTTTGATTCTTTTGTTCTAATTCTCGTTGTTTTTCGAAGACTTCCTTGATAGCTGTTTTCCGTTTTTCTCGGTACTGTTTTGAAGCTTCCTTATTTCGCTTCTTTTTATTGCATTCTGGGATTGCCCCCTCCTCTTCGAGAATCTCGTCCTCGTGATTATCATTATCCTCTGCTAACACTTCCTTCTTAATCTCGTTTTCCTCTTTGATACTCGTTCCAAGTCCCCTTATCTCATCATGATCAACCATATTCCCAGAATTTGACAATCGGTTTTCAAAGAGTTTTTGACCATGTTCTAACAAGAATTGTCCCCTGTTTTGGCTATAATTATCTTGATTCCGTTGGTCGATCTCGTTAACAGTTTCCGGACTATTACTGCATGATTTAATGAAATAGCTTGATAATTTCGACCGTTGTTGTTCATTGTTCAAGTTATCGGCCACATTATTTAAACGCTGGACATTTTCAGGGAAATATTTCTCTATTCCTTGGTTAGAGAAAACCAATCCTTTTGAACAGTTTGTTGAAGTAGGGTATGTTTTGAAAACATTGTCGGCACTACTGGAGCGAATACATAAACCATCCACATCCTCATTATCCTCAACTTTAATTTCAACAGCAGATTTTGCTCTCGAATAAACATTAAAAGCAGATATAAACATACCCTTATCATGACCAATGTCTGATCTAGCCTCCAATCGAGGACTGGTAACTACTGGTGAAGAAACTGGCGGCGAATGTCTTGGTACGGGCCGTTTTGGAAGTGAAGGGCCGTATGAATCATCATCACTTGAACATGAAGATCGTCGACGTTTACCAGAACTCCAATTTCTCATATTATCTTCGAAATATCTTTGATTTCTATATAAAACATTGTCATTTGAATAGTGGTCTGACATCTGCTGATAAAGTCCATATCGACAAGAAATACAATCTTCCACACCACCAACGACGTCTATATTTTCGTCATCATCATCCTCTACCATAATATCTTCTTTTTCATTCTCGCTGTGAGGTCTGTTCGAATTTACGTGATTTATATCCTGGTGTATTGGTGTAGTTGATGATAGGTTTAAATCGTGGGCTGGCGAAAGCGCTTTAAGCTCTTTCTGATGATGCTGCTGTTCGTCTTCCGTGTTGCATGATCGTTTAATATCAGTACAGTAAGCAATATCATTTTTGTCAAAGTTCGTATTTCCTTCCCTTTCAATTTTAGTGGAATTTGAACGAGTGTCTTTAGATAGAATTTCTTGGCCAAGCTTCTGGACCGTTTTCCCATAGTCTACAAAACCTTCTTCGATCACCTCGGTGCATACTGAACTGCTGATCTTTTTAGCAGGCTGCAGTAAGAACGCTCGGCAACGATTCGGTAAAGGTGTATCATTCCCATAAGATTCACCAATCGATGTATTGTAACTTGTCATCTGAATACAAAGGGTCATCTCCGTGCAATGTCCAGTTTTGAAAAACTGTCTTCTGGATTCCTGCAACCTTTCCAGCGCGTTTTTATACTCTCTTGTAGTGAATATCTTCCAAGAATTTTGATAATTTTAATAGTTTTACCAACAATCTTTTGTTTTCCGAGTTCCACGAATTAGAATTGTTATGACCTTTTTTTCTTTGCACTTGACTTCTGTTTAAACTTTTCTTGAAACTTCTCAGACTTTTCTTGCAATATGTGTTCTGAGAAAGATCATTAGTTCTGAACTCTTCTATAGTTGACTTGCATATGAATCTATCTCATTTTTCCCAATTTCTTTATATATAGATATTGCAGCGCTTTTGTGCCTTATCATCACTTGTCGTCATGGGATTGCATAATTATACAAAAACAAACCCCGCATAAATTTTCATAAATTACTGACCGCAATATGAATGACATCACGAAATTATTTCAACACAACAACGTAATTGAGACTACTTCTAAAGTTAGACTTTCAACTATTAATCATGTGATCAAGTTCTAGATAAAATTCCTTGCTTATAGCAATATAACGTTATGTTACTATTGGCTGTATGTAAACTGCATAATTAGCATATTTTATGCACGACTTATTATGATGCAAGACCGATGGGAATAATTTATTCTTAAACTATAGCAACGATGGTGAAAGAATTTGATTTATGTTATTCACCGGTTTAAAGACAATATGTCTCCATGATGTAATACAAAAAGCACAGTTTATAATTTATGTGTTTTTAAATTAAATCTACAAAAAGAGGCAAATGGGAAAATCCCCCGTCGCATAATTTATATTATCTTGTTTCACTATCATTTCAATTTTTCCCTCTCTCGCGTTTGTTGATGTAGTGTTGTGTAGGTTTCCTACGTCTTTTTGAGGCAAAATAACATTCACATTACCGTAATTTCTCTAATTTAATACGTCCTCTAATTAATGCGAGGAAATTATTTTCGTCATTTTGAACTAATTTAAATCCGCTAATTATTAGTGCGAGCACCCATTTACCTACTTTTGATTTTCCTCTAATTTAATACGGTAAAGTTCAAATTTTCCTCTAATTATAGTACGAACTGATTTTTTCAGGATTAGTTTTGTTCTTTCAAATTTTTCAAATTTTCAAAAATATTATTTACAATTCAAAAGGGTCGTCATCGTCATCGTCTTTTTCAGTGGCATCGTCCTCTAAATCTAAGATAGTTTTAGCATTACCCATGCATTGTTCGTAGAATTCTCCACTTCTCACTTTGCTTGGATCAGTTGTTGTGATGCCACATACTTCAAATGATCTGGCTACCATCTCTTTGTCGTTTGACAGAACTTTGTGTGCTTTCTCAACCCAGTCTACAAGAATGGAGGAGGATTGTCGGTGAAAATTACAGGAGAAAGGAGATACTCTCATGACCTGCCTAAAGGAGGAATGGAAATTCCCGCAAGCTTTATTTTTAAGACTGAGAACGCTGATCTTTTCGCCCAAATGAGGCAGATGACACGTGAAAAGTTGGAAGAGTTTGAAAAGAGAAGAAAATATGGGTTAGAAAAAAGCTTAAAAAAGAAAGAAACAAAAAACAGAAAATAAAAAAAATTGTCTTTTTTATTTTTCCTCCAATTTAGCGCGCCTTTACAAAGTTTTTCCTCTAATTATTAGTACGATAAAAAGATTCCAGATTCAGAGCAATTTATATCCTCCTATTATTAGTGCGACACCTCCAAAATAATTATTTTTTTGGTCGTATTAAATTAGAGAAATTACGGTACTATAGATACGTAATCCTCGAATAAAAATATAATTCGTTATGCTATAATCCTAACGAAATTACGTTAGAGTTTAGCTTCAGACGTAGTATGCTGTTTATTTTGCTAGCCTGTATGTCGTTCTTTTGCAATTTAACGTCATCAGTATAACTTTAGAATTTCACTTTAATTTTTTGTGATAAGGTCCTGATAAGGTCAAAGAAACAAGTTCCAAAAAAAGAATGCTGCTATTTTTGACTATTTCTATTCCTAGATTTAACTTTATCTGTCTTGCTCAATTTGGAACGCTATGCATTAAATAGAATAAGTTGCAATTTCGGGCTACCCAAATATCTATAATGTTTGCGGACCCTGTCTAAAAATGGGCTTTAGTTTCAAAGACCATTTTTGCTAAATACCAATTACGGACAGTTTGGTGTTAGTCGGATGTCACGAAGCAATGTCCGTCTATTGTTAATTTTTTCAAATCTGCCTTTCGTGTAATTTTGGTTCAATTTAGTCATTTAGTAAAAAGAGAATGATCGAGACTTCAAAGTATCCCGGGGGGGGGGGCACTTACGCAAAATTGGATACGGGGCACTTACGCAAAATTGGATACGGGGACGTGGCACTGGCCAGGGTCTGGAGATATCCCCCGGGAGTTTTTCATAGGTCAGCCTTTATTCGATTTCTTTATTCACTTAAAAATTAAACCTTAAAAGTGCCGTATCTTTTTAAAACTAAAATTTGCTTGCTTGGTTTTCTATCTTCTAATCTAGATAAGTATGTCGGAAGACCCACAGACCCAGTAGGATTTTTTCAGCCAGTAAGGGTTAAAAATAACGGATCAAAACTCGATGAGGATTGATATTCCCATTTTTTATATGGCTGGGGATTTGAATTCCATTATTTGAAAATTCAGTGGGAATGGAAAAATAGCACAATATTTTGCAGTGAGGATTTGCTTATCAGATTATTTTCAATGAAGACAAAAATTAAAGTATAATTTTCCACTCTGGGACGACCAGTGGAAATGAGTCTCAGTCACAGATTTATAAAGACCGAAGGGCTAGATATCGTGTTTTAAGCCATCACAGGCAAAAATAGTGAATAGCGCAAGAAATATAGTTGATATTGTTTTCAAAAATCTGTGAAGCTTCTGATTGGTCAAGCGTTGAAATCCTATTGTAATGTCACGTGGCCTAGGTAGGATTTTCTACCTAGATATGGTACACTTTTCAGCCAAAGCACGACATCTAGCCCTTCAGGCTTCATAAATCTATGGTCTCAGTGGGTCTCTGAGAAGAAGCTGTATACCTTATTAGTCAAAACTTAGCCGGCCTTAATTCTAGTCGGCCCTAATTTTAGTCACTTCGTCAAAATTTAGTCACTTAGAAGGGCCGACTAATAACTAAGTTTTAGCCATTTCTAAATTTTTAGTCGGCCCTAATTTTAGTCACTTAGTGCCGACTAAGTTTTGGCCGATAAGATAAATCTTTCATAGCTCATTGGATAGGTAAGCTTTTCACCCTTCTCCTTTTAGGTGGGGAGCTGCATGGATGGAAGTTACTGGATATGGATAGAGGTGCCCAGTGGTAAGTCATTTCGTTATATGATCAGAGTCTATGTTCTTTACCTTATCGGGGAAAACTTCGTCGGGGAAAATTTTCGTTGGGGAAAAATATTCGTCACTTGCTGGTAGTTGGTAAACGCATTAAGGCTGGGGAAAATTTTCGTCGGGGAAAAATATTCGTCACTTGGCCAAAATTTCGTCACTTTTCCCCGACGAAATTTTCCCCGATAAGGTATTTAAAATCTTGGTTAAAGAGGCCCCCAAGCGGTTTGCGTGATGACGTGATAGAGACTTTTATGTAGCGTGATTAGCCTTTTATGTAGCGTGATTAGCCTTTTTACTGATTTTCATGATTGTGATTGAAGACAAAAAATTGCGTGATATCGTGATCAGAGTTACCGCTGAGGGGGCCTCGTTAAAAGATTCGGGGAGTATTTAGGCGTGGTGTCAAGTATGTGCGAGCCATGAGTCACTCTCAAGGTTACAATAACTATAAAACAGCATTCGAGTCTCTGACAGGTTCGCAAAAGTTACAAATGATAAAAAAATTACAACTCCTCCACAGAGTCAAATTCTATCAATTTGGACCAAAGTTGGAAAATTTTAGCTCAAAATTGGGAAAAAGGGCTCTCACATGGTCGTGAGAAACGTGAAAAAGGAGCAAAAGTTTTCGAAATTCCGTCTCTCAGTGTCAACTTTAACTCAGATATACCCGTCACCTCGCAAAACTAGTATTCCCGGAGTAAAAGACTAAATTTAAGTGGTTCCTTTCCCGCAGTAGTGTAGTGGTCATCGCTCTTAACTTCTGTGCTGGAGCTCAGGGTTCGACTCCCACTCGGTAAAACGATTCACTTGCACTTAGCAAGTGAATGTACCTTGGCCTGGGTCAACCCACACCATGTGAGTAGAGTACAATCACTCTGATACAAGAGTATGGGGAGATATGCCGGACATTGAATGTGGTGTGGTGATGGGACTCATATGTTCAGTACCTGCGAGTACGCAAGGTTCTCTCATACAGTGCGAGTACCATCATCGATACAGCACGGCTCTAATGTGTCGCGAGCACAGAGTACGATCTCTGGTAAACGCTGTGATTTCCCTACCTAGGGGTAGGAAATTATCCCGGGATAGGGCGGGCCCGGTCCGATGATATCGGAGGGTCCGTTTCTTTCTTCTCTTCTCCCATTACTTTCCCGAACCGCAAGCACATCTCGCAGCAAACAGCCAAATCTTGCTCGGTTTCACCATACTAAATCTTTCATTCGGGCGAGCTTTGCGGAAAGGGGGAGAAAATTAAGTAAAAGCTGATTTTTGGGAAATTTTACGTTGAGAAATTGAAAATCTTCAGTAGTCGGTAACGGAATTTTCTTCAA
Organism: Clytia hemisphaerica; assembly: GCF_902728285.1. NCBI lineage: Eukaryota > Metazoa > Cnidaria > Hydrozoa > Leptothecata > Clytiidae > Clytia > Clytia hemisphaerica. The sequence continues at coordinate 526,803 of NW_027104229.1, read as the reverse complement.
TTTTTCATCATGTTGTATGATAAGTAAGAACGGGGGACTTGTCCAATGTTTACATCATAGATTTTAACTTCTCACACTTGATGTCATCAAACGTGATGACATCATATGCATTTTCTTTTTGACATTAACTTTCAGTCGTGACCTTTAACAATCAGAAACTAATTTTTGACTTTAATTAAGTTTTTGTCCATACACTCTTGTTTTTACGAGAACAATATTTATGAGAACATTTTTAAGAACATTATGTTCGAAGAACAATGAATCTAATACTCCAATATTAAGAATTACTATGCGAATAGCAACTGAACAAATTTTGATAAGACGTATATTTTGAATATTTCAGCCTGAAAATTTATGTGACACTAAGAATAGCTCTGGCTCTGATAAAAATGATTGGTTCATATCAATAAACATTTATTCTTTTGTCTGACATTGTAATAAGGCTAGGTAATCATTTCTATTCTTATACACATTTTTAAAGAACATCAAAAACTTTTGATTTTAAGGCTGTCGGGTGTTCTTAGATTGATCCTATTTTCACCATGCCTTGAGTATTTTTGTGTCACTCCCTATAGAATTTGGGTGCTTTTAACCCAACTTTGTTTGATTTTTGTAGCCCCAGGGGGTAGAATCTATCACCCTCGATTATTTTTGATCTAGAAGAGCTATGACCATGAAAATTGGTACAGATGTTCTCCATCATGACACAAATTTCCAAAAAGAAAAAAAAAATTGATGACGTCATCCAAAAAGCAATGACGTCATCACAAAATTTCCACCTGTCGGAAAAAAGCAAAAATATATGGTTTACAAAAATGTCTCTCACAGTCGAAGCAATAAAGATATTGAGATTCTGTTTGAAGATTCTGAAAGATAAAAAGGTTCTTCTTTAACATAATTGTAGGTTTTGTATTTCACATCAAGACTTTTTGTTAAAACCCATACTCAAAATGAGTAAAATTTTCGAAATTTGATGACGTCATAAATGATGACTCATAAATGATGACGTCATCATTTTCAAAAAAGAAATTTAATTTTTTTGAAATCACATTGTTAATACCTATCACAGAAATATATGAATTATACCATTCACAAAATTTGAATATGATTGGATCAATACTTCAGAAGTTATCGCAATTTTAAAATTTTGAGTTTTAAGCGATTTTAGCTTGGTTTTATGTCATGTTTCACAATAAAATCATAAAACCTGACCTAGAGGACCTATGACCCTAAAGATTTGCATAAGTACTCTTAATAAGATTTTATTAAAAGTCAGAAAGCTTCAAGTCGTTTCAAAAATTTTCTCCGAGATATACACAAAAGAACACAAGCGTGATAGATTTTACCCCCCGCCCTGGGGGCTAATAGGGTTAAAGTCCACAAAGCCTTAAAAAATATTCAGCTTGTTTATAGTATTTTTGCCATGGGAGTCTGAATTGATGTTCATATAACTGTTCTTATGAAAAGGGCAAACGCAATGAGTTGAATCTATTTTTAATGAATTTTTAGTTCGCTCATCAAATGATATAAAGTACAATTGATTTGAAGATATAAGTATAGGAATCAAAAGGTGGAGTATTAGACTTAGATTCAATGATGACTTTAACTTTTAATCTAAAAATAATACTGTGCCCCTTCCCATCTGACACGCAAATTTATATCAACGTCCATCTCATGTCCAGACATAACGTTAGATAAACGTTGAAACAATGTTATATGATAGCTAGGTTATATTTTAATTAAAAATACCTCTCCCATAATGACGGATGTGGATTAACTTTTCCTCTTTTTAATCTTTTAAGACCATTCATTGAAATCATCCTGAAAAACCCAAATACTGACATAAAAGACATAATTATAAAGACGGTTTTATAACGGACATCATTCACAGAAGTTTAATCTAATCCACCCATTTTAATCATAAAGTGTCATGACAGGCCTAAGACGCCTCACCCAAATGGGGCGATGTGGATAGGGGCGTTTCCTTTGTACCCTTGTCAACAATGGTATTTTTATACTGATTCGATGAATGCATTGAAATTTTTTAGAAGGGTCGTTATACACGAATTATGTGTATGATACGAGAGTATTGCTTATTAATGCATCTCTTTGTCACTGGCCAGTAGAACCCAAATTCGACACGGGGCAAACACTGGGAAGGCCATTTTTAAAAGATGGGATTTTGGCGAAAGTTTTGGGTAATTTTTCTCTTTCTCGAGAAAAACTGCTAATTCAAAGGTGTAAAAAAGCTAGGTGGCGCCGAAATGAGTAATCAGATGCGCCTTATTGCGACCCTTGCCCCCTCCTAGTCTGAATCGCAGACCTCTATAGATATACTTCCTAATAAATATAGATATATATAAGAAACTTTTTTTCGCTAGAGGATGAGTAGAAGCCTACTTGCCCCCTGTCTTTGTCACCACGCTCCTACACTTAGAACCTTTGCAATTTTAAATTCAATTCCAGCCCTTCGTCATTATGATAAAGTTGTCCGGTCACTTTTGACAATGTTAAAACTACTTAAGATATTCTCATAAAATGTGATTAGATAGTTACCTCAATATTTTCATCAACATTTTTCATCGTGACATCAATGTCGGTCATTTTCATTCCAACATGAAGTCGTGACCACTGACCTTTATATATATCCCTGGACCAAGCAATATCCGCCATCTTTGATTGGAGTTTTTTTGGAATTGGTACCCGAGAAGAAGCCATTGCAATGTTAAAAATTAACGTCTTACGCCGCTATATCACCAAAAGAATTTGAGAAAAAGTAGACCTAGCGCTCTCGATGCATTTACACCGCTATCGAGTAGTGCCGCCATTAGGGTACCACTTTTCAAAAAACTCCGATCAAAGATTTTGCTTGGCTGGGATTGAGAAGCTTGATTATTACCTTTAGCGCGAGAAACTTTTTTTACCTTTCTAAGTTTTGGACTAGTGACTGCGTTTATAGAGTAGAATCGATAACCTTTCCCAGACAAGAAAAAGCGAAGCAACTTGTTTCCCATCCAGAACGCGCCTAGAACGCGCTGAAATCATGACGATAGATTTTATATAGCGGATCCTGTGTTTTTGAGGACTGCATTTTTTGAAATCTAGCGATAGATTCTACTTTCAATCCGGCCTTAGTGTAAATACCACGCGCGGGAGTTCTGGATGGGAAATAAGTGGCTTCATTTTTCATCTTGGAGTCTCGAGTCTAGCCCTTCATTCTTGAAACTCCGTGTACGAAACCTTGCAAAAAGAAAAAAAAAAGACTATTCCCTTGCAACCAATTATGATATCTCAAATGTCGTGATGTGTATTAGAAAGTTCAATAAGGAAATCGGGGGTTTGATTAAACGAGTACGGTTCAATTTGTCTTGAATTAATAAACGGGTGTCTTAATATCAACCCGGACGGGAAGGGGGGGGGCAAGTGGATGCCAGGTATGTGCGAGCTATAAGGGTCCCTTTTTCACACTCTCGAAAGTCAAAGGGTCCAAAAACTATTAAAAAGTAAGGGTAAACCCTCTGTAAGGGTTAAAAAAATCACGAAATTCAAAATTTTCCTTTCTCAAAGGGTCGTGATTTTCCAAGATTTGGACAAAAATCGGGTGAAGATCGACAAAAATTTTGAGAACAGTCTCTCTAAGGGTCCCAAAAACGCTAATTAACGCGACTTTCGATTTTTGACTCAGACATACCCGTCGCCTCGTAAACCTAGTACCTCCCCCGGGCTTATCAAAGTCCGTGCCATTCGAATCGAAAATCAACAAACGGTATGGGGGTTAATGCATCAAAGGGTAAGTTATTATTCTGTCAGGCCCGTAAAACGAAAATAAAACTACAGTTGATACACTCTGATTCGATTTTCAAAGGGGAATTCGATTTTGGTCGAAAAAATAGAGAGCGTATCGAATAGAAGAGCGTCGTTAACGAGAGTCTTGTTGACGGTGACTCATTCAATATTATTGAATATGGAGCGTATCGTATAGTAGAGCGTATCGAATAGAAGACTGTCGTTAATGAGAGTTTCTTGTTGACGGTGACTTGAATAATGGAATGTAACGAATAATAAAGCGTTGTTTAGGAGAGCTTCTTGTTAACGGGTGGCTTTCAATATTATCGAATAATGGAGTGTATCGAATAATAGAATGTCAAACTAGAGAACGTCAACTGTAGTCCCGTAGAATGAATTTTAAAGTGAGCTGTTTATGATCCTGGATTACATTTCGTCAGAATTATTTTTTGTCAGGACACAATAATATTTTCACAATCTAAAAAAGTCCCATTTCTATTTCGTGTTTTGTACCTGCATTTCAGTGTTACTCACTCGAAACTTGACGTAACTGGCTGAAATCATAGGGAAATATATACTCACAAGGGACAGTTCCCGGGGGTACTAGGGTTGCGAGCTGACGGGGGTGTGCCGCACGATTTTCGACTCTCGGACCCTTAGCGGGACTAAAAAGAAGGAAAAAAAGAACATTTTGTGAATTTTACGACCCTTATTGCGACAAATTTGACCAAATTTTGATCATTCCAGGGGTAAAAAGTTGAAACTTTCCTTTTTGACCCTTAGTGGGACCGAAATTTGATTTTCAGATTTTTCCAACCCTTAGTGGGACTTTCGAAGTCCAAAAAAGATTCAGTGAAAAAAATTGTTATTTTACAAATTCATGAAAAAGGTTCTCTATATTCTTGGTAAGAACTATGAATAAAAAACTATCCATGGCATTTGTGTATTAATTTAATGACGTCCTTTCTTAATACTTCCTCTGTTGTCTTGACCTTCCCCTTTTAACACAGACAGTAAATTACCTAATCTTCTGCTTATCCTCCAACGAAAAAGTTTTCGTATATATGAAGTATATCTAAAGAGGTCTGCGATTCAAATAATAAATTGCTTTAAGTTGAACGTTTGTAGAAATGCAGTAAGAAAGCCAATACACAAGGCTGCTTTTTGTCCTCACTGAAAAAAAAAACAATCCTCTAACGAAAAAACCAATCATCACTGCAAAACATTAATGTGCTATTTTTCCCATCCCCATTGAATTTTCTGACTTGAAAACAATGGAATTCAAATAATCCCCAGCTATAATAAAACATGGGAATATCAATCTTAAATATATATCAAAGTTTGGTCCGTTCCTCCTACCCCATCGGGCTGAAAAAATCCTACCGCGGGGTCTGTGAGAAGGGGGTTTAGAAAATAAGGCTTCGATGGCCAAAATGAGTTAAAAACATTTTGAGACTTTGCGGACTCTAAAACACTTGATTTCTCAGTAAATTCCACAAAAATACTCTAAAAATAGTGAAAACAAGAACATGTTGAGAAAATTTTCAGGCTTAAATCTCAAAAAGCTTTGAAAATCCGGAAGCTTCAAAAATCTTGGATGTTCTCATAAGAACGTGTATCTTAATTGAATGACCCTTTTTTACAAGAACATGAATGAAAGAAAACCGAAATTAACCCGAAAATCAATACTATGCGTGTTGATTTTTTCAAATTTGCAACATTTTTACACCTTTTCGAACGATTCGAACGTTCTACGGCAAAACTCACTAAGCTAACTAAGGCAACTCAATGATAGGTCAATTAGTCATTAATTAGCAGAGGGGGGGGGGTAGAAAACTTAGATTTGAAAATTTGGACCTTAATCAGCATTTGGACGTTGCATGCACCGTTGGTTTCAAACACATCTGGTCTTGCCTGTGAAAAGTGTCTCTGTATGGAGCATCTGAAACTGGCAGAAAGTGTCTGCAATTTTCCTGTTGTGTCATGACCTAAAGCTCAATTCATTTTGATTTACGTGCGATTAGCTACTTAATTACACAAGTAATCTAACAGAGTCTAACATTCTTGAAAATGTCTGCCAGGCTATTGACGAGTAGTTCAAAAATTACAACTTCGATTTTGGTTTATAGATTCCTTCACAAAACTATGTGGACGGTTTCCCCCCAGCTGTGACAAACAAGGTTGTTTAAACGTTCATCTTTAACGTGATATGGACGTTGTGAACATTTGATAAACGTTAAATGAACGTTGTGTACTTGGCCTGTACGTACGTGTTTTTAATGGAATGTTATATGACTGCCTGCATAAAAACGCCTCTATTCTTAGGTCTTCCCAATCAATGTACAGTGTATTGTGTCAAGACATCCAAGACAAAATAAAGAAAATCCCTTGGCAAGTACATAATCACTAATGAAGTCATTTCGATTGTTCTTTATGAGGTCATTGAGGTAAATATTGATTGATTGTCATGTAATTAAGATACAAGGGTATTTACTCGGAACCTATTCTAGCATGCTAGATGACCAATTTAGTCAAAAAAATTTAGGAAAATGATATTTTTAGTTTATAAAAACTGATATTATCCCGTTACAATTATTGTATTACAACATAATGCAAGTATTACATGCATTATAAACGCCTTCAGTTTAACCGACAACTTACTGAGGCTGTAAAATATTATTTCTTTCTGCTTTTTTCCAAATTTCATGTCAGATGTGATCACACAGAATTATCTTATGAAGCACTAGATAGAGCTATTCGGTCTTTTCCAAATACATTCCCGCTAATATTTCATCCTATTGAGTCCTTAACTCAAACGAACCTCTATAACTCGATCTTCTCCTTAACTCGAGTTGGAGTAAATACATTTTGTCAGGATCTACATAATACACCCCCTTCTCACAGACCCCTTAGGATTTCTTCAGCCATTGGGGATAAATATAACGGACTGAAATTCAATTTTTTAAGGCTGGGGAAAAAAACATAATATTTTGTAGTGGGAATTGGTTTATTTAGTTGTTTTTAGTGGGGACAAAAAATTAGAGTATGATTTTCTGGAGACGATGTTTTGGCCAATTTTCCAGTGGGAAGGGGCCCAGGGGGTCTATGAGAAGGGGATATCATAATATAACAGAAGTAATGATTCATCACAAATTGAAAAGATGCTTGATGTAAGGACGACAACAGAAAATTTCTTCCAATTCTTTTAGGGTGACACTGGCTGATCTAATGAAAATAACTGTCATGGAACATTTAACTACACAAACTAACTACTCAACTAAGGAATAGCTGTTCTTTCGTGAACTTTAAGCATACAAAGCGCAGCAAAAAAATCGACTCTGAACAACAGGTCATTTTTTACACCAAACACTTTCTCAAAGTGTTTGCCTTGAGGTCAAGTTGGCCAAATTGCGTACGTCGTGTTTTGTCTCTTTTCAATTCCGCTTGTATCTCATCTAAATCGATAAAGATTTTCACTTTTATTTTGTCTGATTCGAAGAAAATACACCGCAATATAAACATTTCTTTTTGAACAACCATGGCGTAAACAAAAAGATACAGCTCTTCGATTTTTCGAAAATTTGTCAATGATTGTCTAGGTCATCCTCTTAATCTTATCAACCTGCAAGAATTGACGTCATATCAGGTAAAATCAATCTATGCTCAGCCAAACTTTGATTGGTCTCAGAAGGTTCTCCCAAAGTTTTTTTTTGAGTCACCAGGTACCAAAAAGTTTATTTCCCTGCAGAATTTCCCATAGCTGATAAATCTTACTGAAACTCGCCGTCTGTCTTTTCTGCATGGAGGAGTTTTTGGTATAGTACTTCAAACTTCATACGATTGGTTTTTTTATTCTTCGTTTTTTAGTCCAGCTTTTTTTACGTAAAAATAATGAAATAGGTTCCAAAAAGAAAGAGTTCAATTTCGCAAAGATAAGATACCAATCCCTGTTGTCTTGTTGGAAAAATAACATGTTCTCCAGTGGTCAATAATGTTGACATACGTGATTCAGAAAATTCTGTCTATTATCGTCCATTTCATTTTCTTTTTCTTATCGCTCCAATAATCAATTAGGGTGGTTTTTGTTCTACGTGACCCCGAACCATACGTGACTTTATACAACTTAATTTTAGGCTGGGGAAAACCTGTGATAAAATACCACTAACCAAAAATTTATATTGGTACTGACCGTACGTGATTCGTGCCTAAATACACCCCTTTGTCACAGACCCGGTGGGCCCCCAACCCACTGGAAAAATTGTCAAAATTTCGTCCCGATGTGAAAAATACACTACAATTTCAGCCGCATTCAAAATTCAATGTAAAAAAATGCACTCCAAAACCATCACCACTGGATTTTTTGTCCCTGTTGGGATTGGCCGGGGATCGGGGATTCGGAACCTAAAAGGGAAAAAATTAGTCGCGGAAAAGTAACGAAATATCTCTTGCTCTTGTTTTCTGGTCAACTTCGAGAGAGTTGTGACAAAGATTTTCTCAAAAGTTATGAAGTTTTCCCCGACTTTAATTTCACCCGACCTAAAAGTTTTGCTCGACTTTTTAAGGTATTTGAACTAAAGAAAGTTAATAGAATTTTACTAAGTGGCACAGCCCCATTTTCCAAACTAGAAGTTGGGCAAATTGAGGCCTATAAAAGAAGAAGGAAAAAATAGGAACAAAAAAGGGCTGAATCTTTTTTTACGTTATGAAGAAGGTGTTATCTTGAATATTTTAAATCAATACTGTTTACGCCATATTGTACAAGTACTCATTTCGCTGAGATTTGTTCCATGTTGGTTCCATTATATATTCAATATATATCATGCCGTAGCATGAAGGTACAGCATAAAGGTGCAGAATCTAGCTACACGATGTGTAAAGTTAATAGTCCAAACCCCAGCTGTATAAAAAGTTTGTTGAAAAAGATCGCTTAATAAAAATAGTTATGACTTTATTAGTAAACAATACACGAAGGCTTTATACTCTGTAACTCGATGTTGATTTGGTTGTTGAAGTTGAAAGAAAATCGTCATTTGTTGATTTGAAGCATTTGAAAGTCTTCATTAAAGCTCGCCGGACTGGTCGATTCAACACTACATAAATGATGGGATCTGTGACAGAGTTTAATATTCCCAAAGAGAGTAGAGATCCAGTCAGCTCAGGGTTTGGTGCAGTTGGGATTTTACCTGTGTATCGTCCTTGAATGAATTCGGTAATCGTCAAGATGCAAGTTGGTAACCAGAGGATGACGAAAGTTAACGTAAACATCATAGACACCAGAACTGATTTTAGGAGTTTCTTTTTAAAGATTTGTGCTAGATTCTGTTGTTTTTTGTTCAATGGTTGTCCATCATCTTTGGTGGTGTTGGTACAAGGGATATGTGTGGAAATTGTTAAATGGTGAATCTGTTTGAGTTGTTTATGGACATCTAAGAATATGGCAATATTACCAGCAATCAGGATGAATCCAGTGAAGAAGTAACTGAATGAACAGATAGTTGCCGATTTCTCAAAATCCACCAACAGCAATGCAAGCAAGTAAAATGCTGGGAATATGAGAGCAGCTGGTAGGATCTTGTAGGCTTTTCCTTTGGTAAAATTTTGGTATACAAACGGTTTTTTGACAGCCAGCATACGGTCAATTAGCAACATGATGAGTAGGCTGAAATTGATAGCGATTACTACACGAAAATATATACCGGCGAAATCGTTGAACAGGACGACCTGTCGGTATGTTGCATTGATGATAACTAGCCCAGGGGTTTGTGCGAAACTACCTATCCCAATAAACCAATGGGTGCATATAAATGGTACCAAGAATACTATGGTTATTTGTTTCTTTCCACAACGTGATTTCCAGAATCCAAACAGCAGACAGGAGTTGGTGATCAAGATGGTTATGGAGATGATAGATCCAAGAATGATAGCACCAATTGAAAGAATGTCAGTTAATACTGGTGGCTCGCTACCAGTGTTATTCATGCTGATAGATTTTTATCAGTAAACAACAACGAAATTATGTTCAACACGTTATTTGAAAGCTCCCTTAAAGGAGCGGTGGCCAAGTGGTCAAAGGCGTCAGCGTCTCAAACCAGAGGTTTGTGGTTCGAATCTCCGCTCCTTCCAATGTTCCGTTCAGTTCATAGATAGCCGAGCCGGCTTGACGTGCACCCCGTGAAAACAATCGAAAGACTGTCTAAAAGTCCTAGGTTACTGGGCTATCCACGTAAAATATCGACTCTACTTCTACTACTTTCCGTACACTGTTCAGTTGAATTGCTTTCCTTCAATTGTGACAAGTAAATAAAGTACACAAAAAGAGGAAGGCCTTGTAAAACTCTCCGTGATCAAGTGGTGGTTGATTCGAGTGGACTGTCTTTGGATGAGCTGTGCGACCGGGCACTTGCAAAGAAATTAATCTGGTTGATAATTTATTTTGATGATTGGAGTGTCTAGCACTCTATATTGTCTTCGAGCAGTTAGACTGGGTTCTGCGTTATTAAGTTAGCCTTTTTGAATAGTATTCGCCCAATATGCACTGATTGTACCAGTGGTTATTCAAAGTTCCTCTTTAAGATTCTACCCAATGTTCTATGACTCTTTACTGTTTTTGTTTTATGGCAAGCATGGATAGTACTTTATATGAAGTTTTTGACATCTACCACCACCTCTTTTACATCCAATTTCTATAAATCGCCTTTCAGATTCTCACTGGTTTTCTGACATCAACTCAGGAGAAAATCAACTGGATAACTTGTTCTAGAATCTTCGACTGAAGATTTCACTCTTCTATTCGTTCGATTTCTTTCCGTGATAAAAAAAACTGGACTCTTGCAGCTTGTGCGGATGTTTTTTAATTTTGTTGGGATAAGATTTGTCTGAAAAGAAACCTTATAAAACAAAAACAAAGATATTTAATTTTGCAGAGTTTTAGTTTACCAGAAAATGATATATATCTAACATGATCAAAAGTGAAAAGAATTATATATTCCTAAATTTAATTTTAAATAAATATGATTCCCTCCCACTTTGTTTCTATGTTTAACACCTTTATAACATAACTCTTTCCTGGCCCAAAATTGCTCTCTAATTTTACTATTTTCTCCTTCCCATTAAATTTGATTTGGTTCCAAATTGGCCTCATATTGCTAGTCATAAAGGCTGGTTTACATTGGATGTATAATATTCTATAAACGGAGCTTCGGGAATTTTCTTGAAAGTCTTAGGCAGAATATTGCCGTAACCTTTCCTTTACAATTCATGATATTCATGACGAATGTTTTCTACGGAAATACCCCCGTTTTAGCCAGTACACGTTTTTTTTTATAAGGAACACGTTTATAAGGAACTCGAGGCTGAAAATGGTTCAAAAAATAAGGAATTGTTAAGGAACTGCTCAAGCTGAGAATAAGTGGATTTGAAAATAATGTACCTTATTGGGACTAATTTGACCAAATTTTGATCTTTCAAGGGGCAAAAAGTTCAAAATTTCCTATGTAGTAAGGAACTCGATAAGGAACTTTGAGACTGAAATTCTCTGTAAAAATAAGGAACTACAGGCTCAGAGCAAAGTTAAAGTTCCTTATAAAAAAAAAACGTGTAGTGGCAAAATTTAAACTAGACAAAAGTTGTATCAAATTTGCCACTACTGGCAAAAACCGTGGAATTTCCGTAGAAAACATTACGTCATGAATATCATGAATCGGTTTGCAGAAACTGGAGCTTCTACCTTTTTTTTATTAGAATACATAAGAGAGTTCGTATTTGTACCGTTTGACCGTTGAATTGAGTATTTTCCTAAATCTTGTGAAAATGATTGGCTTTCAGGAGGTTTGAATATTTGGAAATTCAAAAAAAAGTTGAATGAGGATCAGTAGAAACTAAATCAACCTTTCTTTCAATCGAAAGCGTACAAACTGAATTTTGTAATTTAAGTATTCAAAACCTTTAATATGACCTACCTTATCGGGGAAAACTTCGTCGGGGAAAAGTGACCAAATTTTGGACAAGTGACGAATATTTTTACCGACGAAAATTTTCCCCGGCCTTAATGCGTTTACCAACTACCAGCAAGTGACGAATTTTTCCCTGAGGAAAATTTTCACCGACCGAAATTTTCCCCGACGAAGTTTTCCCCGATAGGGTATTCATGATATTATATTTTTGCACGATCCTTGTCAGCTTGGTCAATTGTTTCTCGCACCGTAAATAAATTTGTTTCGGTGTAAACTCATCCTTAAAAATAAAATATCATAAACATGATATACATGGCGAGTATAATTAGAAGGAAGAAGCAAACTTTATTATTGTCAAGGTGTTAGTTTGGTTTAAAGCCTTTTGTTCTTCTTTATTCGCTTATTTCCAACTTGATTTAATTTCCATTTTTATTTGGATGTTTGATTAACTTAAGACTGGGACGAGGTGATATTTACATCATAAAGAATACCGAATTGAAAAATATTTTGCACTTTAATTATCCATAAACCAAGAAAATACATCTTTTTTTTTATAAGAATCAGTAAATTTTGACTCAGACTGGGTAATTCTTAATTTTTTCAAATTTTTAGGCTTAGATGTTCTTACGATGTTCTTAAGTTTAAAAGCTGCTAGAATCAGAGTACTTTCTGAAATCTGTAGCTCAGATTGTTCTCAATTTGTTCTTAGGTTTTGGTCAATTTTCAGCCTCGTGTTCTTATAAAATCGTGATTATAGAAGCAGCGTGTACTACTGTATTTTGTTCCCTGGAAATTATTTCGCTCCCGCAGATTTTCAAAATTAGGTTCACTTCTCCTGGGATATCATTCTCAGAAGGTACGTTTTCTTTTTAGGAAGAAACTTTCTATACACGTCAGCGACCGTAGCGTCATACACAGCGACCGTAGTACAGTGGTAGAGCATCCGGCTACGGTTCGCAAGGTTGTGGGTTCAACCCCCAGCCGGGTCATACCAAAGATTCCCAAAATGGTACTTGATGCCTCTCTGCTTGATGCTCAGCAATTAAGAGAAGGATCAAGGGTAAGTGGAGAAATCCAGGGAGAAAGAGTGGCGCCCTCCCCTACCTTCTGGTAGATAGCTATCGAAAGAGGAGCCTTCGGGTCGCCTCCGACTGCGGTCGCAGACTTACTTACTTACTATACACGTTATTTTATAAGAAGCCTTCGGATGTTCTTAACATTTTGAGTTTTAAGCCTAAAAATGTTCTTAACATGCTCTTATTTTCACCAATTTTTGAGCATTTTTGTCCATTTTCCCAAGAAATCGAGTGTTTTAGAGTCTGCAAGGCCGTGAAATGTTTTTGTCGATAAAGTAGAAAACTGATGGATTAAAAATCAATGAACCCAAAAAAATACATCGAGAAATTGAGATAATGTATAATATCGAACGCGGAAAGAAGAATAGGCTTCACGCATCCCCTTTGATATGTTTTGATATACCTTAGCGACCAAAACTTATTCGATCCTAAGTGACTTTTGTTTGGTGACTAAAATTAGGGCCGACTAAAAATTAAGGCTGACTAAAATTTGGGCCGACTAAAAATTTAGAAATGGCCAAAACTTAATTATTAGTCGGACCTTAGTGACTAAATTTTGAGAGGTGACTAAAATTAGGGCCGATTAATAATTAGGGCCGACTAAAAATTAAGGCCGACTAAGCTTTGGCCGATAAGGTAGGGGATGCGTATCGTGTACAAAATTCCTGTCCGAGAATTACCCCCGTCTTTGTGTTTTTAAGTTTTAGAAACTTGATTTAGCTTTATTAGTAAGTTCTATATGAGATATGTTCAAAGTTACCCCAAATTTGGGGTAACTGTCGGAGGAATATACAAAGAATCGGGGGCACTGACCTTGAAGACCGACGGGGACGGAGTTTAAAAAGTGGATCCTGTCAGATATGAATGTTTGGTAAGTTTGGAAAGTGTCAAAACTGATGCCAGGTCCACATCTTGGAAATTAGTAAATTTGGGACCCTCTCAGATATCTCTAGTCTGAAAAAGGGACCCTGATCAGCGGCACTTCCCCGTACCTAATTTTCCTAAAAGCCCCCCCCCCCCCGGAGAATAACTAACTTTCAGCCAAGATTTACTGGTGCGTATAACAACAACATATACCTTGAAAATATTTTCAAACTTACGGTTAAGAGGGTAGATTCGAGGTAACGATAAAGCTTTTTTTGGTTTCTTTCATCATAAAAATACTGTACGTGTTGGAGAAGTAGTCACGGGTTCAATTCTTATTTTAGGGTGGCATACGTGCTTTGAAATCTTTTTACACCAGTAATAGTCTGTCAAATTTATCCCGAAATGAAAATAGATATTGTATCTTAAACTGTAGACCAGTAAACTAAAAGCAGACACTACCAAAATCTCTAAATAACTTTCTGTTCAAAATATCATATTGCTTCTATAATATTCGATTCCAGTGTTTGAAGCTCCCATCCAAAGTTAGCTTAACTTTTTTTCAAAAAAATGTTTTAATTTTAACATAATTATCTTATGCATTGAAATGAAAATTAAATCACTAATATTTGAGAAAAGTAAATTCCAAAACTGTTAGTTCTAAGTGTCCTTTTATTCACCTATCAAACCTTAACAACGCGGGGACGTTAAAGCCTCGACTTTCTCGAGTCCTTTTAGGGAATCGGACAAAGCCTTCCATATTGATTTTCGAGAGTTTTCGGATGGTACATCAAGTAGTTTTCGGTTTAAAGCGACCCTTTGAATTTTCATTTTTACCGGGGTTGGCAAATTAGTTTGCTCAGTATAAGAGTGTTTCGCACGTTCATTAAAATGTAATAATTAATTTGTGAATCATTCAGGGAGAACCAATTTTTTCTGCCTAAACACTCTTTTTCCCTTTTCCGAGCCTGAAAATCAATAGTAAACGTCTCAAAATATAGTGATTTAACGTTCTTTCATAAAAGTTGTTACTTCATAACAGACATGAACAAATGGTGACAGCGAAATATTTTCTCTAAAATTATATTGATTGTTCTTTATTGTCAAATACTTATAATTCTGCATACACTTAGAAGCCAGCTCTTTGTCTTCGTTTCTTTTTCGCTCGCTGTTTTCCTTTGTAGAATTTGACGGGTGGGTTGTTCTGTTTCTTGCCTGGATCCGTCACTTCTTCCTTTGTAAAAGAATGGACAAAAATAAGAAAAGCTTTTTCAGATTTCATTTGTTCTTCTATTTTGCAACCATACTGAATATATTAGTTATTAGTTATGAATAAAATACATAAATTACCCCAAAAATGAGAAAATGGCAAGGCCAAGACCTGTGAAAGAAAACAATAAAAATCCTGAAAAACGGACAAATCTTGAGAAAAGCTTTAGTATATTTTGTATATTTGGAAGGAAAAAAAAACCTTGAATTTTGTCGAGACGATCTCCCTTTCCTATATCAAAAAAATCAAATATTTTTTTCCATAATGGTAGAAGATCTTCAATCGTCTTCCTAATTAAAACCCGAAATGGAAGAAGGACTTAACGAAAAATACTCGCGAAGCAGAATATTTTAGAAGAATGGATTTGGCTCCAAAAATAACCAAAAGCTGAGAGACAACTTGTGAGACAGGGAACTTGTTTGGGCGAACTTGGCAAAGCGTTTTTGCATAGTACGGTGAGGAGTGAATTCTATCAGTAGCACAATAAAGCCAACATACTAAAACTATAAAAATCCCTGTTCACACGTCCTAAGGCCGTTTTGACCTTTAGAAGTGTGAATAGTGATTTTTTTAGTATATATATTAGGATTGTTAAAAGATTCGCTTTTCAAGTTTACAGTTATGGACCCCCAAAATGATAGTAGTAGATGTGAGTCACTCTCGTTGTGAGAGTCTTTGTCAATTATGGATTTAAAAGATAGGATGTATAGTTCTGTATCCAGCCCACTGAACAATAAAAGAGAGAGATTTTAAAAGACAAGAGGGAAAGAGGTTAAAAAATAGATTTGTTTTGTTTTTTGAAGAGACCCCCAAAATGATGGTCCGATCAAAATCATTGATTTCCGAGGTAAATGTAATTCTGACCAACATTTTGGAGGTCCAACTCAAACTGTGCATACAATTATTTACCTTACAACCTGCGTTTTTTTCTTCAGCTGTTTCCTTCTTCTCATGTACAATGTTGATACCACTGTCCTTCAAATCCATCATCAGATTACAGAAAAAAAGCTCCTCTGATGCACCAACACACGCCATCTTTGATTAAGGTTTCAATTTATTTTCTGAATTCAATTCTTGGGTGTTCAAAAATTTTGATTATCTGCTCAACTTCTGTCAACTGGTAAACCAAACGGTAAAAAAAGTGAAATATATTTTTATGACGTCATCAATTTATTCGTCAGTGTAATGGCTTCTTCACAAAAAATGACGTTTTTTTAATCAAATATCCCTTTTTTGGGCTCATCCACTGACCTTTATATAACCCTGGACCAAGCAATATCTGCCATCTTTGATTGGAGTTTTTTTAGAATTGGTACCCAAGGAGAAGCCATTGCAATGCTAAAAATTAACGTCTGACGCCGCTACATCATCAAAAGAATTTGAGGAAAAGTAGACCTAGCGCTCTCGATGCATTTACACCGCTATCGAGTAGTGCCGACATTAGGGTACCAATTTTCAAAAAACTCCGATCAAAGATTTTGCTTGGCTGGGATTGAGAAGCTTTGTCCAGGGTATATAAAGGTCAGTGGGCTCATCCCTCCGTCTTCCAAAGTTAGCGAGTTTATGTATTTGCACTTTTGAGGACAGTGAAGTGACTGAAGCGATTTGGAAAAACCTGCACTTCTGACCCGCAAAATCGAGGACGGTAAAAGTGCTGATTTACCGTCGTCCTGTGTTTTTCATTTCATGATGGGTAGGTATTCTTAACTTTTTGGAAAAAATCATCCCAAAATATTCTTACAGCATTCTTAGGTTAAAATCCTATTTCAGACTTGATTTAACATTTAGTACAAGCGTCTAATGCATACAATGGCATTTTTGTGAAAATAGTGCCTTACTTGGGGGTAATTGGCAATTTATGATCGAGAATGCTCTAAAAATAGCATTCTAAGAGCTTCAGTGACATTCTTAACATATTCTTAATTTTTAGTCTTAAATGTTCTTAACCATACGCTTAAGTTCTTAACTTACAGTAGGTTTAAAATCTGTTAAAATCAGTACTTTCTGAAATCTGTAGCTCAGATTGTTCTTAATTTATTCTTAAGTTTCGGCCAATTTTCAGCCTCTTGTTCTTATAAAATCGTGATTATAGAAGCAGCGTAAGTATACTGTATTTTTTGCCAGGAAATTATCTCGCTCCCGCAGATTTTCAAAATTAGATTCTCCTGGGATATCATTCTCAGAAGGTACGTTTTCTTTTTTAGGAAGAAACTTTCTATACACGTTATTTTATAAGAAACCTTCGGATGTTCTTAACATTTTGAGTTTAAGCCTAAAAATGTTCTTAACATGCTCTTATTTTCACCAATTTTTGAGCATTTTTGTCCATTTTCCCAAGAAATCGGGTGTTTTAGAGTCTGCAAGAAGGTCTTAAAATGTTTTTGTCGATAAATTAGAAAACTGATAGATTAAAAATCAATGAACCCAAAAAAATACATCAATAAATAGAGATAATGAATCAACGTAATATCGAACGCGGTAAGAAGAATAGGCTTCACGCATCCCCTTTGATATGTTTTGATATACCTTATCGGCCAAAACTTATTCGGTCCTAAATGACTAAATTTTGCTTGGTGACTAAAATTAGGGCCAACTAAAAATTAGGGCTGACTAAAATTTGGGCCGACTAAAAATTTAGAAATGGCCAAAACTTAATTATTAGTCGGCCCTTAGTGACTAAATTTTGAGAGGTGACTAAAATTAGGGCCGACTAATAATTAAGGCCGACTAAGCTTTGGCCGATAAGGTAGGGGATGCGTATCGTGTACAAAATTCCTGTCCGAGAATAACCCCCGTCTTTGTGTTTTTAAGTTTTAGAAACTTGATTTAGCTTGATTAGTAAGTTCTATATGAGATATCTTCAAAGTTACCCCAAATTTGGGGGAATTTTCGTGCAGCCTAGAAGTAGAGTCACTTTGAATGAATATTTACATCTGTAAATTCTGGAATATACAAAGAATCGGGGGCACTGACCTTGACGACCGACGGGGACGGAGTTTAAAAAGTGGACCCTGTCAGGTATGAATGTTTGGTAAATTTGGAAATGTCAAAACTGACTTAAAGTAGACGAAAAATTCAAAAAGATTATTATTCCCACCCTGAAAATTGTCCAAAAAAATTAAAATCAGCCCTGCCAGGTCCACATCTTGGAAATTAGTAAATTTGGGACCCTCTCAGATATCTCTAGTCTGAAAAAGGGACCCTGATCAGCGGCACTTCCCCGTACCTAATTTTCCTAAAAGCCCCCCCCCCCCGGAGAATAACTAACTTTCAGCCAAGATTTACTGGTGCGTATAATAACATAACATATACCTTGAAAATATTTTCAAACTTACGGTTAAGAGGGTACTCAGGCATTTTAAGGCCTGTCCAAATTTTCCGTAATTTTTAAACACCAATAGCACTCGTCAAGAGGTGTTCATTCATACCTTTTTGGAAGCGTATTAGGGTGTAGAATATGAAAAGTGCTGTTCAATAATTGTTTTGCTTGCCTAAATAAAGATATATGAATAAATAATGCAAAAAATGTAAAAATGCTGACGTCAGCAAAACTTATTTTTTAAATAACTTTTGATTGGCTTAATATTAGATGCTGAAATTTTGCAGAATGCAAGAGAATATTGAAAAGCACATTTTGGTTCAAAGTTTTTTTTAGAAAATTGATGACGTCAGCAGAAATCTGTAAAAAACGCATTTTTGCAAAAATATGCAGACGTCAGCAAAATTTCAAAATATATATTTTTTTAAATGTGCCTATTCATAATGTCCTATTTTAGTTAAAATTTCAGCATCTAAAGTTAAGCCAATCAAAAGTTATTCAAAAAATAAGTTTTGCTGACGTCAGCATTTTTACATTTTTTGCAATATTTATTCATATATCTTTATTTAGGCAAGCAAAACAATTATTGAACAGCACTTTTCATATTCTACACCCTAATACGCTTCCAAAAAGGTATGAATGAACACCTCTTGGTGAGTGCTATTGGTGTTTAAAAATTACAGAAAATTTGGACATGCCTTAAAATGCCTGAGTAGATTCGAGGGAACGATAAAGTTTTTTTTGGTTTCTTTCATCATAAAAATACTGTACGTGTTGGAGAAGTAGTCGCGGGTTCAATTCTTATTTTAGGGTGGCATACGTGCATTGAAATCTTTTTACACCAGTAATAGTCTGTCAAATTTATCCCGAAATGAAAATAGACATTGTATCTTAAACTGTAGACCAGTAAACTAAAAGCAGACACTACCAAAATCTCTAAATAACTTTCTGTTCAAAATATCATATTGCTTCTATAATATTCGATTCCAGTGTTTGAAGCTCTCATCCAAAGTTAGCTTAACTTTTTTTCAAAAAAATGTTTTAATTTTAACATAATTATCTTATGCATTGAAATGAAAATTAAATCACTAATATTTGAGAAAAGTAAATTCCAAAACTGTTAGTTCTAAGTGTCCTTTTATTCACCTATCAAACCTTAACAACGCGGGGACGTTAAAACCTCGACTTTCTCGAGTCCTTTTAGGGAATCGGACAAAGTCTTCCATTTTGATTTTCGAGAGTTTCCGGATGGTACATCAAGTAGTTTTCGGTTTAAAGCGACCCTTTGAATTTTCATTTACCGGAGTTGGGAATTTTCTCAGTATAAGTGTGTCTCGTACGTTCATTAAAATGTAATAATTAATTTGTGAATCATTCAGGGAACCAATTTTTGCTCCCTAAACACCCTTTTTCCGAGCCTGAAAATCAATAGTAAAACGTCTCAAAATATAGTGATTTAAACGTTCTTTCATAAAAGTTGTTGCTTCACAACAAACATGAACAAATGGTGACAGCGAAATATTTTCTAAAATTTTATTTTACTTGTTCTTTATTATTAATTACTTATGATTCTGTATATGCAATTAGAAGCCAGCTCTTTGTCTTCGTTTCTTTTTCGCTCGCTGTTTTCCTTTGTAGAATTTGACGGGTGGATTGTTCTGTTTCTTGCCTGGATCCGTTACTTCTTCCTTTGGTAAAAGAATGGACAAAAATAAGAAAAGCTTTTTCAGATTTCATTTGTTCTTCTATTTTGCAGCCATACTGAATATATTAGTTATGAATAAAATACATAAATTAGACCAAGACCTGTGAAAGAAAACAATAAAAATCCTGAAAAACGCCAAATAGGACAAACCTTGAGAAAAGCTTTTGTATATTTTGTATACAGTATTTGGAAGAAAAAAAACCTTGAATTTTGTCGAGACGACGAACTATGTGATTTGACAGTACAGGCAAAAAAACATATTTATAGTACTTTAATGCGACAAACTCTTGCGGGAATTAAATTTGACGGTTGGGCCAATCCCCAAAATTGAAACATTTCGCGGGGACTTAATTTCGCGGATGGCACTATTGTGTGACATTATTCTTACAGTTTTTTTGCCTGTACTGTCAAATCACATTGGTCATTGAAATTCGTATTATTAGCACTTCTTTGATGCCAGTAAACATTCAAAAAGTATCGACGATCTCCCTTTCCTATATCAAAAAATCAAATGTTTTTTTCCATAATGGTGGAAGATCTGCAATCGTTTTCAGTCTATTCAAAACCCTAAATTGGAACAAGGACAAAAAATGCTCCCAAAGCAGAATATTTTAGAAGAATGGATTTGGCTCCGAAAATAACCAAAAGCTGAGAGGCAACTTTTGAGCCAGGGAACTTGTTTGGGGGAACTTTGCAAAGCGTTTTTGCATAATACGGTGAAGAGCGAATACTATCAGTAGCACAATATTGCTAAAACCAACATGATAAAACTACCGTTCAAAAAAAATCACCGTTCACACTTATTAAGGTCGTTTTTTACTAGGACTGTTAAAAGGTTCCCTGTTCAAAGTTACAGTCATTGACCCCCTTATTGACCAGCATGCTGGTCCGAGCAAAACCACTGATTTCCTAAATAAATGAAATTCTGACCAACATTTTGGAGGTCCAACTCAAACTGTGCATAAAATTATTTACCTTACAACCTGCGTTTTTTTCTTCAGCTGTTTCCTTCTTCTCATGTACAATGTTGATACCACTGTCCTTCAAATCCATCATCAGATTACAGAAAAAAAGCTCCTCTGATGCACCAACACACGCCATCTTTGATTAAGGTTTCAATTTATTTTCTGAATTCAATTCTTGGGTGTTCAAAAATTTTGATTATCTGCTCAACTTCTGTCAACTGGTAAACCAAACGGTAAAAAAAGTGAAATATATTTTTATGACGTCATCAATTTATTCGTCAGTGTAATGGCTTCTTCACAAAAAATGACGTTTTTTTAATCAAATATCCCTTTTTTGGGCTCATCCACTGACCTTTATATAACCCTGGACCAAGCAATATCTGCCATCTTTGATTGGAGTTTTTTTAGAATTGGTACCCAAGGAGAAGCCATTGCAATGCTAAAAATTAACGTCTGACGCCGCTACATCATCAAAAGAATTTGAGGAAAAGTAGACCTAGCGCTCTCGATGCATTTACACCGCTATCGAGTAGTGCCGACATTAGGGTACCAATTTTCAAAAAACTCCGATCAAAGATTTTGCTTGGCTGGGATTGAGAAGCTTTGTCCAGGGTATATAAAGGTCAGTGGGCTCATCCCTCCGTCTTCCAAAGTTAGCGAGTTTATGTATTTGCACTTTTGAGGACAGTGAAGTGACTGAAGCGATTTGGAAAAACCTGCACTTCTGACCCGCAAAATCGAGGACGGTAAAAGTGCTGATTTACCGTCGTCCTGTGTTTTTCATTTCATGATGGGTAGGTATTCTTAACTTTTTGGAAAAAATCATCCCAAAATATTCTTACAGCATTCTTAGGTTAAAATCCTATTTCAGACTTGATTTAACATTTAGTACAAGCGTCTAATGCATTACAATGGCATTTTTGTGAAAATAGTGCCTTACTTGGGGGTAATTGGCAATTTTATGATCGAGAATGCTCTAAAAATAGCATTCTAAGAGCTTCAGTGACATTCTTAACATATTCTTAATTTTTAGTCTTAAATGTTCTTAACCATACGCTTAAGTTCTTAACTTACAGTAGGTTTAAAATCTGTTAAAATCAGTACTTTCTGAAATCTGTAGCTCAGATTGTTCTTAATTTATTCTTAAGTTTCGGCCAATTTTCAGCCTCTTGTTCTTATAAAATCGTGATTATAGAAGCAGCGTAAGTATACTGTATTTTTTGCCAGGAAATTATCTCGCTCCCGCAGATTTTCAAAATTAGATTCTCCTGGGATATCATTCTCAGAAGGTACGTTTTCTTTTTAGGAAGAAACTTTCTATACACGTTATTTTATAAGAAACCTTCGGATGTTCTTAACATTTTGAGTTTTAAGCCTAAAAATGTTCTTAACATGCTCTTATTTTCACCAATTTTTGAGCATTTTTGTCCATTTTCCCAAGAAATCGGGTGTTTTAGAGTCTGCAAGAAGGTCTTAAAATGTTTTTGTCGATAAATTAGAAAACTGATAGATTAAAAATCAATGAACCCAAAAAAATACATCAATAAATAGAGATAATGAATCAACGTAATATCGAACGCGGTAAGAAGAATAGGCTTCACGCATCCCCTTTGATATGTTTTGATATACCTTATCGGCCAAAACTTATTCGGTCCTAAATGACTAAATTTTGCTTGGTGACTAAAATTAGGGCCAACTAAAAATTAGGGCTGACTAAAATTTGGGCCGACTAAAAATTTAGAAATGGCCAAAACTTAATTATTAGTCGGCCCTTAGTGACTAAATTTTGAGAGGTGACTAAAATTAGGGCCGACTAATAATTAAGGCCGACTAAGCTTTGGCCGATAAGGTAGGGGATGCGTATCGTGTACAAAATTCCTGTCCGAGAATAACCCCCGTCTTTGTGTTTTTAAGTTTTAGAAACTTGATTTAGCTTGATTAGTAAGTTCTATATGAGATATCTTCAAAGTTACCCCAAATTTGGGGGAATTTTCGTGCAGCCTAGAAGTAGAGTCACTTTGAATGAATATTTACATCTGTAAATTCTGGAATATACAAAGAATCGGGGGCACTGACCTTGACGACCGACGGGGACGGAGTTTAAAAAGTGGACCCTGTCAGGTATGAATGTTTGGTAAATTTGGAAATGTCAAAACTGACTTAAAGTAGACGAAAAATTCAAAAAGATTATTATTCCCACCCTGAAAATTGTCCAAAAAAATTAAAATCAGCCCTGCCAGGTCCACATCTTGGAAATTAGTAAATTTGGGACCCTCTCAGATATCTCTAGTCTGAAAAAGGGACCCTGATCAGCGGCACTTCCCCGTACCTAATTTTCCTAAAAGCCCCCCCCCCCGGAGAATAACTAACTTTCAGCCAAGATTTACTGGTGCGTATAATAACATAACATATACCTTGAAAATATTTTCAAACTTACGGTTAAGAGGGTAGATTCGAGGGAACGATAAAGTTTTTTTTGGTTTCTTTCATCATAAAAATACTGTACGTGTTGGAGAAGTAGTCGCGGGTTCAATTCTTATTTTAGGGTGGCATACGTGCATTGAAATCTTTTTACACCAGTAATAGTCTGTCAAATTTATCCCGAAATGAAAATAGACATTGTATCTTAAACTGTAGACCAGTAAACTAAAAGCAGACACTACCAAAATCTCTAAATAACTTTCTGTTCAAAATATCATATTGCTTCTATAATATTCGATTCCAGTGTTTGAAGCTCTCATCCAAAGTTAGCTTAACTTTTTTTCAAAAAAATGTTTTAATTTTAACATAATTATCTTATGCATTGAAATGAAAATTAAATCACTAATATTTGAGAAAAGTAAATTCCAAAACTGTTAGTTCTAAGTGTCTTTTTATTCACCTATCAAACCTTATCAACGCGGGGACTTTAAAGCCTCGACTTTCTCGAGTCAATTTAGGAGATCGGACAAAGTCTACCATATTGATTTTCGAGAGTTTTCGGATGGTACATCAAGTAGTTTTCGGTTTAAAGCGACCCTATGAATTTTCTTTTACCGGAGTTGGGAATTTAGTTTTCTCAGTATAAGTGTGTTTCGCACGTTCATTAAAATATAATAATTAATTTGTGAATCATTCAGAGGGAACCAATTTTTACTGCCTAAACACCCTTTCTCCCTTTTCCGAGCCTGAAAATCAATAGTCTCAAAAATATAGTGATTTAACGTTTTTTCATAAAAAGTTGTTACTTCACAACAAACATGAACAAATGGTGACAGCGAAATATTTTCTAAAATTTTATTGCTTGTTCTTTATGATTAAATACTTATGATTCTGCATACACTAGAAGCCAGCTCTTTGTCTTCGTTTCTTTTTCGCTCGCTGTTTTCCTTTGTAGAATTTGACAGGTGGATTGTTTTGTTTCTTGCCTGGATCCGTCACTTCTTCCTTTGTAAAAGAATGGACAAAAATAAGAAAAGCTTTTTCAGATTTCATTTGTTCTTCTATTTTGTAGCCATACTGAATATATTAGTTATTAAAAAAATACATAAATTACCCCAAAAATGAGAAAATGGCAAGACCAAGATCTGTGAAAGAAAACAATAAAAATCCTGAAAACGCCAAAAAGGACAAACCTTGAGAAAAGCTTTTGTATATTTTGTATATTTGGAAGAAAAAAAACCTTGAATTTTGTCGAGACGACGAACTATGTGGTACAGGCAAAAAAAACATATTTATAATACTTTAATGCGATAAACTTTTGCGGGAATTAAATTTCGCGATTGGGCCAATCCCCAAAATTAAAACATTTCGCGGGGACTTAATTTCGCGGATGGCACTTACAGTTTTTTTTGCCTGTACTGTCAAACCACATTGGTCGTTGAAATGCGTATTATTAGCACTTCTTTGATGCCAGTAAACATTCAAAAAGTATCGACGATCTCCCTTTCCTATATCAAAAAATCAAATGTTTTTTTTCCATAATAGTGGAAGATCTGCAATCTTTTTCAGTCTATTCAAAACCCTAAATTGGAACAAGGACAAAAAATGCTCCCGAAGCAGAATATTTTAGAAGAATGGATTTGGCTCCGAAAATAACCAAAAGCTGAGAGGCAACTTTTGAGCCAGGGAACTTGTTTGGGGGAACTTTGCAAAGCGTTTTTGCATAATACGGTGGAGAGCGAATACTATCAGTAGCACAATATTGCTAAAGCCAACATGATAAAACTACCGTTCAAAAAAAATCACCGTTCACACTTATTAAGGTCGTTTTTTACTAGGACTGTTAAAAGGTTCCCTGTTCAAAGTTACAGTCATTGACCCCCTTATTGACCAGCATGCTGGTCCGAGCAAAACCACTGATTTCCTAAATAAATGAAATTCTGACCAACATTTTGGAGGTCCAACTCAAACTGTGCATAAAATTATTTACCTTACAACCTGCGTTTTTTTCTTCAGCTGTTTCCTTCTTCTCATGTACAATGTTGATACCACTGTCCTTCAAATCCATCATCAGATTACAGAAGAAAAGTTCCTCTGATGCACCAACACACGCCATCTTTGATTAAGGTTTCAATTTATTTTCTGAATTCAATTCTTGGGTGTTCAAAAATTTTGATTATCTGCTCAACTTCTGTGCCAACTGGTAAACCAAACGGTAAAAAAAGTGAAATATATTTTTATGACGCCATCAATTTATTCGTCAGTGTAATGGCTTCTTCACAAAAAATGACGTTTTTTTAATCAAATATCCCTTTTTTGTGCTCATCCCTCCGTCTTCCAAAGTTTGCGAGTTTATGTATTTGCACTTTTGAGGACAGTGAAGTGACTGAAGCGATTTGAAAAAACCTGCACTTCTGACCCGCAAAATCGAGGACGGTAAAAGTGCTGATTTACCGTCGTCCTGTGTTTTTCATTTCATGATGGGTATTCTTAACTTTTTGGAAAAAATCATCCCAAAATTTTCTTACAGCATTCTTAGGTTAAGCGTCTAATGCATACAATGGCATTTTTGTGAAAATAGTGCCTTACTTGGGGGTAATTGGCAATTTATGATGAGAATGCTCTAAAAATAGCATTCTTAGATCTTCAGTGACATTCTTAGCATATTCTTAATTTTTTGGTAAATTTCGTCATGAATATTCTTATAAAGTATTCTTATAAAAGAAAGCGTGTATTGGAAAAGAATGAAGAAGAATGATGATGGATTTGAAATATTTTATTCGTATAGAATATCTAGTCAAACTACTTTAATTACAATAACCACACTCTTCGTCCCATCGGCATACGATTAAATCACACCGAAAGAAATATGGTGATTTTTCTTCGCCAGTGTATTGAAGGAGTTGTCCTCTCGGCTTCCATTGCTTTGTCAAACGTTTGTCCACAATACATCTAGAATCAATTTGAAGCGTGTTATGATTATTTTTAGGGTATATTCGGGTGGCATACAAATGAAACCTTTTACCTGGGACGTACTTGAGAAGAAACACAGGGGGTTGGCTGTTGATTTAGGGCATATATTTCCGTCTTTGAGTATGATTGCAAAAACATATAAGAAAGAAAAATCATCCCTTTGTAGAATGCCATTTTATAAAAAAATCAAGAAGGAATTTTAAAGTGAGCGAATTGATTTTTTCGCTTTTCAGGAGTAATAGCCTGGGCCTCCACGGGTGCGCTCCCAAGATAGGACCATACTTTTTTTAATGATTGATACCAGTGGCGTTGTGGGAAAATTTTTCTGGAGGGGCCAAAGTCAATTTTTTTAAATGCCCCCCCCCCCAATTTTCCGAAGTGGTGCCCCAGCCCACCAGTTTCTAAACTCTTTGATACCCTAAATCACTAAAAAAGATAGACAACTTTGACACTTGCTAGAGTGATAAGAAACTTAAAGAAAAAATTTATGTTTTATGATTTCAATATTGTTGTCAGCAAATTGGTCTTGGCGCGCAGTTAGATTTTCATTTGATAATGCTATATTGTACACAAAAAAACTTGTAAATTAGGTAGATTGCAAAGAAGTTACCAATTAACTGTTTTGCGAGCGAAAAAAATTGCAAATATTTTAAAATTATCTCAGTAAAATTGGTCCTGGGCCCAATTTAAGGCGCATAAAGTATGATTTTTAAGATTGGGGCGTTTAAAAAAGTCTCTTTTGGCGCCCCTTGCTCCTTGGCGCCCCTTCAAAAAAGCTCCGCTGGGGGGGGGGCATGGCCCCCCTACCACAACGCCACTGATTGATACATAAGGTATCAATGGCAGGTCTCGAAGAAAACACTTTATAAAAATATCTTCTTGCCCTTTATGGAAAAATTTCAGTCAGGCGGCAAATTTTATTTAGCTCTTGAGCTTAGAAAACCTTTACATTTTTACAATACTAGACTAGCAAACTAGTCTGCTAATTAATCATGTCAGAGAGCGTGAACATAAAGGCGGCGGGTGTTTTCTAGAAAAGGAGCTGCGTAGGAGAGCTAGCAAAAGTTGGCGAGAGACTGCTGATTAATAGGGCTTCCAGCCCTTGTCGCCGACAAAATTTCTTCTTACGCTTACCTAACTCCTACGCTCACTTTTCCCGCGTGATACTGTTCCTCTCCGACTGGCGTGTCAGTCTATTACAATACAAATTAGACATAATTAATCATGGCCTTCTAGAATATAAGGATTGCGATGTTACTTACGAGTTTTTCATGAGATAGCGCTTTTTAGGTCTTCTTGCTGTGTCATCTTGTAGTGAATGGATATAACAATCGGTCGCGTAAACTTCTAATCCCAAGTCCCATAAGTCATCACCAGTTACTAGAGCCTATTAAAAAACAAGATTTCTCAAACCATGGACTTAATAGAAATTAGATGGACTGTTAACTTTTATTCATTCTATTGTAACATATCGTTTTATAACACGTATGAAAACGTTTTTTTAGAAGGATAAAAGAAAATTCGATCCGTGAATTTTCGAACAATTTAATGTTATATTAAAAAATTAGGATAAATTTGTCACCCTTTAATCAGGCTATGTTCTCTAATCTTTAAAAAGATCTTACGTGTACGGAATCTCTATAATTAGGCTAAGAACCATTTTAGATAAGTCTTTGTGTTCTTATAAGGTTATAAAAGCTCTTAAATTTTCCAAAAAAAACCAAAAACTTCCAGTGAAATGAGCTTGTCTTGCTGACAATGATTCGATAATAAAGAAAGCAGATTTGAAAAGAATTTCAATGCAACTTTAATGATAGAGAAAAAGTTAACAGTCCATGTAATTTCTATTATGTCCATGTCAAACCTATCACACAACGTCCATTAGTCCAAAGTATCTTATAAAAACTCCATATCATCTGCATTTCTTTGGCCGATTTTCTCCAGTGGATAAGGAGTCTTAAATAGTTTGTGATAAGGTAATTTCCGTGTAGATTCTTGTTACTCCGCGCTAGCCATGTCACATTTGTCATATCTATTATAAGCGGGGTGTGTTGTGCGCAGTGTAGATGATCTGTTATGAGATACTGATAAGGCCACTGGCGGATTTAAGACAAAGAGCAAGTACGTCGGAAACATGCGAAGGAGTGCAACGCTTGTTAAAAGACAATAGAATTACAATTACAAATCTCTTCCTCTGATAAGTTCAACATGGTCTAAAACCGCCTATGAAGGGGTATCGTTCATAGATTTATAAAGCCCGAAGGGCTAGATGGCGTGCTTTAAGCTCTTCCAAGCAAAAAAAGTATATATCGGAGAAAATATTGCTGCTATTGTTTTCGAAAACCCGCGAAGCTTCTGATTAGTCAAACGCTGAAATTTTATTGTGATGTCACATGACTAACCTCGGCACTCTTTTCAGCAAAAGCACGATATCTAGCAATTCAAGTTTTTATAAATCTATGGTATCGTTTTACCTGAACTTTCGTGCCAGGTTTGATATAAAAGCTGCTCCCTTTTTTCACCGTTTTCCCCGTCGCTTCTTGGAGCAGCATGTATTTCCTAATAAATGATACGCTTGCGCCTGAGTTCACTGTGTTTATCGTTCCCACCGGTTTTGATTTGATTTGTCGGTGCCGGTTGACTAGACAATTGAATGTATATTGTAACGGCGGATTACGATTGATGAGCGAATTGAGATTAGGTCGGCTTTTGACTTGGAACTTATATACCAAGTAATCGTCTATAAAGTAAAGGGAAAAAATTATTAAGTGCTAGAAGGGGTAGAATCTGGTACAACAGGCTCATAAAGGTATAAAATGGACTTTTGAACCATAGATAATTTTTTTTTGTTTAAGTTAAGCGTAGATCATCCCTCAACACAGTTTATAGTTGACGCTCTCTAATTCGATTTTCAAATCCCGTGAAAACAATCGATCGAAAGACTGTCTATAAATCCTGACTTTCAACATACGAAATCAACTTTATATATCTGCTACTTGACTAAAATTAGCTTGGTGAACAGGGAACAGTAGGTTATAAGTCCAGGGGATTATGTACGTCAAGTCGGAGTTCGACAATTGGTCTTTAAAGAGGTAAATGTTAGAGAACAGTTTTATGTGTTTTCCGTAACCCTCTGAGAGACTTCTGAGGGTTTGAGAAAGGTAGCCTAGTCGCTTACATCGCACTAACTCGGCTCGGCATCCATTTTACCCAAGTGATAAGACTAGAACTCGAACTTTAATGACTTACCTTCAATGAAGGGTAATATACCACACTCAGCGTATGTTGAATTCAAAAAGTATTTTTCGTTTAAGGTGCATCTTCCAACTTGGATTCTACTTGAAGACCATCCATGAAACAATTGCTGTGTGCCAGCCAACTTGAAACGATCAGAGCTACATACCAACAAAATCTTGCGAAGACCTAAGACTCAAACCATAGTAAGTTAGACCACGTTTATACGTTACGGTTCCTCATCGTTTATAATTTACCAATAGATAACCTTACATTCTGCTTTTGAATGATACGAAACACAATATATTGTCAGCCAATATATTGATGATATATTGCTGAATGCCGGCAATATATTGAAAAAGTGACCGCAATATATTGTCAGCTTGATTTGCAATATTCCAACAATACAGGGGGATTATTTACAGAAAGAAAACTTCTTTTTATAATAGAGCACCTGTTATTTACTCCATACATTACAGTCTGGAAACTATCTTGTCGAATATTGCTCACCAATATATTGTGTAGTCTAACTAGCCCAACTTGCCTGTTGAAGCTAAATCATTTCTATGTTGGATTAGCTGAAATGACTCACATCGATGTTTCAAGGAGCGATTCTTTCGATTATTTGTATTGTGATTCTAATGGTAGGGGATGGGAGGGGGTGGTCTTAGCGTCGGAAAGATTTCAGTTTTGGGGAAAATCGACGTGAGTGGCCCTAAAGTATTAAAACTTTAGCGTATTATAACACGTAGCTCGATGATAAAAATTCCAAATCAACTGTAATTGGCTGAGACAAAGGCAAGTTTCTCTATCTCAGACCTACAATATAGTTTGACTTTTTACGACAAAAAGCCATTTTTTTGTCAAACCTGAAAACGTGGTCTACATGAACAAGAGTGAGGCGCTATGGTATAGTGGTCATTGAACTTGGTTGCAGCACAGGCGACTGAGGTTTATTTCCACTCGCAGCGGCTCACTTTGCAAGTGAATGAACCTTCGCCCGGGTCAACCCATGCCATGTGAGGGGAATTGGGTAGTCAGTTCAAGGTGCTGACGGAAACAATAGAATTTGAGGGTCCTCTCAACCAAAAATTGCAATTTAAAATCCCCGTCCCAAATTCAAATTCTTCTCACCGGGGCACTAAGACAGCACATAATGTTGCAATCAAGGGTTGATATTAACCTTAAACACTTAAACAAAAAATCGAATTAACATCGCACCTTTTCCATGAACGAAAACAAACCCCAATAATAAAATCAACCTGATCATTCTACATGCGGCCATTTCAAAAGGCTTCCACAAAACCCCGAGTTAAGAAATGTTAGTAAGGCTATCATTTTCAAGACAACCACCTTACCCCCTGGAAAATATCTAATATGATAGAAAATCAACTCTAAGTCATATTAAATCAGGGGGTTGAGAGAATTGACACTATGGTTTTTGTGGTTTGTGCGCTTCAGGCTTTTTCTTCATAACCTGATGGTAGAAATATTTATGGACTGTCTTATACAACAAGGGACCATTGTCTTATATCACGGATTCATGGTTGAGCTGTCTCAAATCTATTTTTCCTAATCTAATAACATATCATCCATTCTGCGCACATAAGAACAAACTATAAGAACATAAGGCTTTGATGGCCAAAATGTTAAGAACAAGTCAAGAACATTTCAAGGCTATGCAGACTCTAAAACATCCAATTTCTTAGGAAAATTGGTAAAAATGCTCGAAAAATGGTCAAAATAAGAACATTTTAAGAGCATTTTTAGGCTTAAAACTAAAAAAGTTAAGAAAATTCGAAGGCTTCAAAAATTTTTGGATGTTCTTATTAAAAAACGTGTAGTGAAAGTAACAATCTGACCTGGCTGTTTAGCCAAAAGACCGCATTCATTTTTTTGCTTTAAAACGAAAGCGAAAGTGACTGGTTTCTAATATATATGAATATAATTGACGCTTCAATCTGTACGATTTATTTTTTTGCTAATCACTGCGCTTAAAAGTTCATTTAATATTCATAATATAATATAAAAAATCTGGGTGAAAAAGACCGAAAATGACTCTCTTACGGAACAATAGTCTTTAGAGTGAGTACGTGCAATGGGCGGAGTATCAGAATCTGCTCGGAGATTGGTCCAAGGTTAGAATTGTAAATCATGACAACATTAGTTATGTGAAGATTACAAACTTTTGAAGTTTTTTATTGTCTTTTAAAAATAATCGAACATAAAATAATACAAAGAATCTTTATTTTTTGTTTATATCAAATCTGTTAAAATTATTCAAATTGATTTTTAAAGCATTTTATATATTAATTTTAAAATATTTACATCAGTATTTTTGAAATCAAACCCCTTTGCTGGAATCCAAGACCAGGGCTAGCTATTTAAAGGTAAGGGCTATTCCAATTTTATGCCTTCTATGAAAAATGTTGCAATTTTGGCAGGCTGCGAAAAACAAATTAGTAAAAGTACACTAAATTCCTTAGATATCGCGGAACCTTGACAAACCGTATACTTTTTTTATATTTTTAAACTCCATGTTTTTCGTTGTAATCTGAGTCCTCAATACAGATTGATAGCTTTTACACAAAAATCTGTGTGTTTGCCCTTAACTACGTTTAGAAAATTGTTCTTCTGAGAAATAAAAGAGTTCCAGCTCTTTTTTTCTACCGATTTTTTTACATGTTAGTTTACAGTTAGGCCTCCGTAACCCCGTAATAATTTGAGTTATGGAGAGTTTAAGACTTTACTACTAAAAGCTGATTGGATTACGTTTACGCTAATTCTATTAAAAATAATATTTTAGGTTAAATTTGTTTAAAGATTCGCCATACAGTCAACGATCTCTAATTCGAAATATTCGAACAACAGAAAATTCTCCTGGTTTCCCAAAGCTATGGCAATTAATTGAGTAATAAAAGAAATTTTAGCTTTTTACCAAGCAATGTTAAACGATTGCAGCTTTTCAATGAGATTTACCTGAAATCTCACGGCGATTTCGAAAAAAAAATTCCTCTGAATATTGGTGAAGTTTATAATTTACAACTTACAAACCTTTCGTCAAACAAAAAGTTTACAGTTTTTTCTTGTCACTAAACTATTGTCTACTATACATTCTCAAGATGAGTTTCTGATACTCTTTCAAATTCATTCACATTTGTTGTTCCCGTTCAAACTCTGTCAATACTTTATCCAATTGTTCAACAAACATGTCCATGTCGTCCTTGGTCACACAAAGAGGTGGCTTCACTTTCAATACATTTCTTCCTGGACCATCGCCACTGATCAACACGCCACGTTGCCGTAATCTGGATAAATAAATAAGTTAAACTTACATTTCAAAATCTTAAATAGCATGCATTTTATTTGCAGTTACTTTAAAACACTATTAGGCCAGATGAAGTACGGGAATGTCCCAAACCTATTAAATCCTTGGTGGTCAGAGGTCTTAGTCAGAGTAAAACTGACCAAAATATCTTTAGAGTAGAGGATGACAAAACTTGTCCCTGCGAAAACCTTCATCGCTTAACCAATCTCAAAACATTTGGCAAATGAATGTAAATCCTTTTGTATGCCACTGAACATTAATGCTATGAACCTTGCACCCTGAGTTGTAGTATAAATATGCTCCAGTCTGGAATGTAGAATACAGTTGAGTTGAAAGCCCCGAAGGGGCTAGAGAGGAATCGTCAACCTTGCTCAAGCAAGAAAAAGTGTAGCTTTTAGATTTGCGCCGCATTTAAAATGACAGATTAAATCTCTGTTTCCGATGGATCTAGCGATGGATCTTCCGATGGATCTAGCGATTACTTTCAAGCTGGCATTTGCGAAAAACCCACGTGGGAACCTAAGTGGCTTCATTTCCTATGCAAGAGCCCTTCATGGCTATGAAATCAATGGTTACAATACGTGTAGAATTACTTACAAGTAACTTATTCTTTTGGCTTGTGATGTTGCTGGTTCTTTAGTTTGGCGGCTCTTCACCAACTCGATCCCCAAGAATAATCCAACACCCCTAGAAGTATAAAGAGAATTTGTGTATGATTTGTGAAGAAAATGTAGATGCTGAAGTTTTCAAAGAAATTTCAGACGGAGATTAGATGTATTATGAATGATGAGTCTAAAGTAACAGTGTCAAAGCATTGGGTTAAATTTGAGTCGAGGCTGCTAGAGGTGAATTTTCAACCTTTGCCAATAGCAAGAAAGAACCCTTAAGATTTGTGTCGTATTTCGGATGACGGATTGAATCTAGCCATTCTTTGTTTTTTTGTGTATTACATTTTTCAAAATTCTGGCGAAAAATGATACTTCCAATCCTGCGTTTGTATGACAACCATGCGAGCCGAGGCAAAGTGGTCACGGTAGAGGTGAAGATACTCTTATCGAACTCTTTCATTGATTTAATCCATTCAGTGTGCAAATTTTCAAAGCAAAGATAATTCTTTTTGAAATCAAATCTTCCGAGTGCTTGCAAATTTACAAAAAGTTTCTTATAGAAAACTAAGAAGCATCGAGAACAATGAAGTATAAGCCCGATGGGCTAGAATCGAATCTCCTTGCTAGGATTTGAAGCCTACCAAATCCTACCAAAGTTGCGCGGCCTAGCGCAGTCCGCCTGGTTCAACACAAATGACGGATTGAAACTAAAATTTACACCTAAATTTCGAAAAAGATATCACTCGAAAACAAAGCAATCGTTTGATTCAATCCGTCGTCAAAAATACGGTGCATATTTTATAAGACTCCACTTTTCTTGCCTGAGAAATGATAAAGATTCGATTCTAGCCCTTCAGGCATTTACTTCATTGATAGAGAAGTACAAATCAGACTAATTTTCGATTAAGGTCAAACCCCTATCCCAGTCAGACCCTCCTCTGGGTATTTGTGATCCAAAAAAAAACTCCACTAACCTGACATCACCAATAATTTCATGTTTTTCTTTTAATTCTCGTAATTTGGCCATGGTATATTCTCCCACGGTTTCAGCATTTTCTTGTAACTTCTCATCTCGTATCACTTCCATGCATGCACTTGCAATTGCCATTGAGACTGGGTTTCCTCCGAACTAAAATTGAAAGCAAAATTAAATTCAGCTTGTACACTGAAAAAAGGGTATTTACAGGACTTTTCAAGTTTGGCTGATCTGATTTTATAGTCATCCAGGGGGTACCGACCGACGGAGTTGGGAATACCGTTGAGTCTAAAAAAATAGGAACAGTCCTATTATAACAAGTTTTTATTTCTAACTTCTGTAACTCAAATTTCTCCTTAACTCGAACAAGTCTTATGGTCCCTTCAGGTAACAAAACCTTATAAAGTTTACCCTATATTTTGAATTTTCAACCACTCGAACAAAGTTCGCCGTCCCTCGAGCATCTTCGAGTTATGGAGATTCTGCTGTTTATAGAGCTTATCCTACAACTCGAATTTTCTATATCCTGGGCCAATTTGTGTTCCCCGTGAGTGTTCGAGTTATGGAGACTCGAGTGTATGTTAGTTCTAAGGGAGGGTCCATTTTACTCACCGTATTGAAGTAACAGATTTTGGTATCTTCTAATGCTTGAGCGACGGCTTCTGTAGTGACAACACAAGCGACCGGATGTCCGTTCCCCATTGGTTTTCCGATGGATATGATATCCGGAACCACCCCTAAGAATGAAGAAGTGTGTTTGGAGGGTATAAAAATAGATGCATTTTTATAAAACAGGGAAAAGCGAAAAAACGCCCCGAAGGAGTGCAAACTCCAGGCTCGTTTGCAATTTTGTCCGGAAAGACTTTTTAATACCCGGGTTTCCATAATCAGCATAAAATTTCCGTTCCAACAATGTATAACAGCCCCATTCACCTTCTGGGTTGAGCAAAGTCGTCTATAACTCGAGCAATTGAATTCTGCTCCCAGAATAATGAAGGTAAAATAGGTCAAATTGTGAATAGGCTACCAGACGAATTTAATGATATGTTACGGATAGAGGGTTCGAGTAATAATAGAGCAAGTCGTTTACAAGGGTTTGTGAGTTAAACAAACAAGAAACGTTTGAATTATAGTTAATGTACTGATGAGCAATCTTTCAATTTAAATGAATGAGGCAAGTGTAGAGGGGATAGAAACAGCTCTTTAAC
Source organism: Clytia hemisphaerica (assembly GCF_902728285.1). Classification (NCBI taxonomy): domain Eukaryota; kingdom Metazoa; phylum Cnidaria; class Hydrozoa; order Leptothecata; family Clytiidae; genus Clytia; species Clytia hemisphaerica. The sequence continues at coordinate 491,118 of NW_027104229.1, read as the reverse complement.
CCATGAGCAAGTTAAGAAAAAACACATCGGGTAGGAAAGGAGAATTAAAAGAGAAAACCAGTCTGAGAAGAATTCTGGTATGTAGTGAATTATCATCTACAATATACAAAAATATACCTTGTCGTTCAAAAGCCCAAAATCCATGTTTTCCGGCCCTCGCGAAACCTGTTTGTACTTCATCTGCGACACAGATACCTCCCAATTTTCGAACGTGGCTAAGAATGAAAAAAATAATAATCGCAGCTGAAAATAGCTATTTCCTAAAATTGGTCTTCAGTTATCCATGTTTCTTTTTCGTGTAGTCAAGCCAAGAGTTTTCAAAATGAGGTCTATTAGTTGATTCTTCAGATATTACCCTAATAAACTCAACCAGAACAATGAATGACCAAGGTTTTAACGTCAAAACAACATCTAATAAACATCCAGACTGTCATGTAACGTCAGATGATTGTATTGATTAATCACGTTCACAAGCACCGGTTCCGTTTCGCTACGAAACAAAATGAAGTCATTCTATTGGTTAAACTCGATTTGCACGTCTCTTCTAACCAATAGAATGGCTTCATTCCGTTTAGGAGCGAAACTGAACCGTTACCTGCGAACTTGGTTTAACGCTGTGGATTTATATTACAACTTACGCGTATATTCGTTTTAGATAGCCAGCAGGTAATATAACTTGTCCACCACATCCAATTAAGGATTCTGCTATAAACATCCCAATCTAAAGGTCAATAGGCGTCATTTAGAATACTTTCAAACATAATTGTTTGGTATCATTCCCAAATAGCACACCGTCGCGAATCTAAAAATAGACATTGAGTTTTATGTTTGACTGAAATTCAATCCATCACCCTTCGCGTTTATTACGCTTGCACGCAAATTACACTCAATTACAAAGAACAAGTAATAACTTTCACGACTTTTGAATTAAGACGAAAAGGACTGTGGGATTGAATTTCGGTCAAATGAGAGAACTAATCATCATGACGTTTGCATGACGTTTTTTGCGCTATTAAATGCCATCCTACCGATTAGAAATAACCTTGGTCCTAAAATTGACCAATAGAATAACTTAATATCCTTTGGGAACGATATGTGTCATCATAAGTACAAATGAAATGGAATGTTCAAGAACGTTCTATCTTGATCGTTCCAATACCATACTGAACGCTCGCGAACGAAAAGGTCAATATTTAACACCCTAAGAATATTTTAGTATTTTAACATTTTTAAACTAGCTCTTATCGCTCGTTTTATTGTAACGTTCCATTTTATTTGTATTTAAAGTTGCTTTTGATGACACATAAGCCCTTATTAAGACATGTTAGGTAAGGAACTGGCTATGGAAAGTTCGCATGCATTAACTAAACTCGACCTACCTAATAATTGACTTAAAGGTTACGCTTGTACTAGGCTGCAGCATCCGTCTATCACAAAAGCCGCTACCGCTCCAACCCTTAGATTGTTACCTACCTTTCTTCCTTTGCTGACAGCTTCATCCATGACTTTGATCGCATCTTCTGCATATTTCCGTCCGATCTCGTCATCCTCATTATCTCCTTGGTGTTTACCTGGTGTTTGAACAATTATAACTTAGTTCACTAACTCCTTTATAGTTTGCTCAACTTGTTTTAATATACTTTTTTGCTCAGAATCTTATACTCTCTCGTTAATTCAAATTTGAAAAATGGTCAATTTTTTACTCATTTTAGGGTTTAGGAATTTTGCCTATAACGTCAGTTTTTTGGCCATAAAAACTTTTGCCAAGCTTAATTTTCAGGCCCCTTTTTTAAAAAGGTTTCAAAATCCTATCTACTTTCGAACCAATAACATGCGGTGGCGTCCCACGAAAGATGCTACGGATCATAAAGGCTGGCAGTTTATTGGGCTATTCCAGAAAAAATGTGTACCCCCTATGTTGAGGAGGTCTTTTTTGGGAGATGTAAACCCCTGGATTTTGTTTAAAATTTTCAGAACCCCCTTGGATTTTTTCCTTCTTTTTTTTGGACTACCCTGGATTTTCAACCTCGTTTTACTGAGCATTTTCCAACTTATTTTACTGACCACCCTGGATTTTTACACACGGAAAACCAGACTCCGCTGGATTTTTTATTTTCCAGACCACTCTGGACGTCATCTCCTCAACATTGGAGAAGATATAGGGGACAGACTATTTCTGGAATAGCCAAATGTCAACTGTAGAACATGCTGAACGGTCAAAATAAAAGAGCTATCGTAGTGATAGACACAGCAAAACCGCAGTTACCTTTATAAGAATCGGGACTATCAAGAACGTGAATGTAATCAGCTTGTCCAGAGCCTTTAGGATTTTTGAATTTATAAGGACTGATATCGATCACTGACATTGAATGACCATGATAAGCGCTACAAAAAAAAGAAAATGGAATAATCTTGAAACACGGATGAACCCACATACACGCTTTTTTTATAAGAATGGTATTTTATTCATTTCATGATAGACATTCTTAACTTTTTTGGGAAAATCATCTCTCAATATTCTAACGGTATATTCTTAGGTTAGGATTCAATCCAGCTTTAATCTTGCATGCACTATATACCTCGAACAAAGATTTGGTATTTTTGTGAAAACATTATTGGGGGATAATTGGCAATTTACAGGTAAAATACAATAAAAATTTGCATTCTTAGGTTCACTTACCAAGTTCCATGATAGTGTTATTCTTAGCATATTCTTAGTTTTTTTCAGAAATAGTTCCATTCAAACTTACTGATCAATAACCACGCAATCTTTGTGGCTTGTGTATTGCCTTGCCAGTCTCATTGCTAAATCATTTGCCTCTGTCCTAGGGAATGAAATGAAATATGTTGGAAATTATTCAGGGACGAATGAACGTTGCACTGTGAGATTAGAACTCAAACTAGATGAGCACCAAAGCTCTCTTAGTTTAAAAGTCTCAATTGAACCGGCCGAGGTTTCGGTCGTAAATGTCCTTTAAAATTTTATCATTCGTCTTTCAAAGAGTCGATGTTCAAACCTCGGTTAAGACATGTTAGCGAGTTTATGTATGAGTTTTTCGGTGACGGAGACGGTTAGCTTCTGATTTGTCTAGATCCTGATTAACTGAGGGCAAGAGTAAATCAGCACCTTTACCGCCCTCAATTTTGCGGGTCAGAACTGCGGGTTTTTCAGATCGCTTTTGTCAACTCGTTGTCCTCAAAGTGCAAATGCAATAAAATCCCTATTCATCAACTCCACAAAACCATGCACGCTCAAAGTTCACAGACCTCCAAGAAAACTGTTGTTATTTCTGAAATGTCCTTTCCACTTACCCTGAATTAACGAAAAAACAAACAGACAATTCTTTAGGTAACGTTTTCTTCAAGTCTTCTGCAACTTTCAGAATTTGATGATGTAGAAAACGACTGTTGGTTGACAATTCACTCATCTGGAAGGAACCAGCCTTTGTCACGTGAGGGTGACAGTGACCAACTGTAATAAAGTAAAAGCGCTTTTAAGATTATTTGAAGAATCTTTCGTTTGAGGGATTTTCTTGAATTCAAAGAGCTTTTTGTACTCGAATTGATTGACTGTGGTTTCAACCTGTTGCAGCTCAATTGGGAGGGATTTGATGAAGTTGGCACCGTAAGTTGATCTTATGTCGACACTCCTCTTCTAATTCCGACACCCCTCTTTAGAGCTGGGGTCAATAGGAAGGTCGGAATCCCTGATTGAAACTTTATTTCTTTGCTTATGGTCAGAGGATAAAACATGTTTTTCAATCAGTGATTTCGACCTTCCTATTTTTCCACTTATCATTGAAAAGGGTGTCTAAATTAGATAAGGGATGTCGATATTAGACCAAATTACGGCATTAACATCTCTAACGTCCATATAACATCCCCAACGTCCATATAACGTTAGATGAATGCTGAAACAACGTTGTGCACCAGCTGGGATGTTTGGGGTAACCGGTCCTTTCCCCAACATCATACTGATGTAATCAGAGAGATCTTCATTTTCTTACCGTTTGCTACATTATTCATCAGGTCCAAATATCTTGTATTATTTTCGTCGAACAAATACTGTCCTTTTCCGTGATGTATGTATAATGGATCTTGTGGATAATGAATTTCTGTTGCTCGTCTAAATAAATCAAAGTGAAAATCATTGTGAAAAGTATGAGCGGTTTATAGAGGGCCTATGTGTCTTCATGGTGGCCTGCAAACCTGTAAAGCTAGTAGAACGTTAACTCTGTTTCAAAAAAACTGGGGGTCTATATACTTTCAAATGTTGTTTTTGATTGTAAAAGATTTTATCAAAGGTAATACCTCGTTAAAAATATAATTTTGAGCGGGATGATTCAAGGTTAAAGGAAGACCCTCAGTGGACCTTCGATTGACGCACTCGCACTTTTTTTTTCACGCAATTTCTGTTTACACAAAGTTTACCAATTCACGCATTTATGCAATTTTTCTAAAATTTTCACGCATTCATGCAAGTGAAAAAGCCAATTCACGCATTCACGCAAATCGCTTGGTGGGGGGGGGGGCTTAAAGGCTTTTTCACCAGTGGGTACTCACGCCATTAGTTCAACAGATGCCAGTTCTTAGAGTTTTTGAAGGGTCTTAAGGAGATAAGCATTCGCTTATTGCCCACAGAGCAGTGCTTTGCGGACTTTTAGACTAAAACTAAGAACTAAAAAAAAAACTAAATTCAAAAGTTAAAAGTTTCATGGCTCAAAATGTCAGGAGAGTATAAACCTTTTCATAAATTACGTCAGGAACATCACTTGCCTCGTATTCAAACAATAACCATGGTGATTATGTCCCTTGAGACATTAAATTATTTTTTTTATAAACAGAAAGTAGTTTTAATAAAATCCGCTGGGAGTTAATCACCTTGGCAATAATTTCGAAACGAGGCAAGAAATGTTCGTAATGTAATATATGAAAAGGTCTATTGGCAAAATTATAGATAAAAGTTTAATATAAGCCCTCCCTTATTCCGTACGCCATTTAATTGGACCTTACCCCACATTAACGTGTCTCCTAGCCAAAACGTCCTCTAAATCCACTGATCCACATTCTTTCATTGGTGCAAATTTATCTTTATGGCCGTTCTGTAAAGTCCCATTGTGTCCATTCTGTAAATTACCATTATGTCCGTTCTGTGAAATACCATTTTGTTTGGATACTATATGGTTACCGTTGATATCACTTGATATTTTTCGCTTTTTTCCTTCGATTGTTTCTGCCTTTGTGGTAGTATGGTGTTTTCCGTTGACCATTGCCATCTTCTTTGTTTAGTGTTTATTTAATTTTTGTTTCCAAAATAAATTGCCTGTAGAATGAAAAAAATTGAATTACAGTTCTGAAGTCTGCTTCAAAAATTGGCAGCCCGTACCTTTTTAAATATTGCTCTTGAAGGAGAAAAGATATAATGAAAAATAATACCTCGCTGGAAAGATAATTTTGATGAGCGGCTTAATATTTTCCTAAAAAAAGAAAATCCTAATACATCTTTGAAATCAACGGGGTTCAAAGTTTCAGAAAAGTTTAAAATAAAAGTTTTTATTCCAGTTGTAGCTTACATCAAGGGAACCGTGGTGCAGTGGTACAGCATCCGACTATTGTTCGCAAGGTTGTGGGGTCAACCCCAGCCGGGTCATAATCTTTGATTCCCAAAATGGTACTTGATGCCTCTCTGCTTGATGCTCAGCAATTAAGAGAAGGTTCAAGGGTAAGTGGAACAATCCAGGGAGAAAGAGTGGTGCCCTCCCCTACCTTCGGGTAGATAGCTATCGAAAGGGGCGCCTTCGGGTTGCCTCCGACTGCGGTCGCAGACTGACTTACTACATCAAACCGCTCAAAATTATCTTTCCAACGACAACGAGGTATTACTTTTGATTATATCTCCCCCCTCTCAAAAGGAATGTTTGAAATAAAGACTGGAAATTCTTTTGGAACAGACTTTAATAGCATCCTATTCATTCCTATTCCATCCACGTTCGTTTTATACAACACAAAGTTCAAATGAATCAAAAAATCGTACGTGGTCCCTGTAAAAGACTAATTGATCGATATTGGGAGGTCTCATAAACAATAATCGACCATTAAGCGTTTAAACGGTACACGAATGAAACTCCCGTTATCGCAGCTTTCGTACAAACATGACAAGAACGATCTGCGTCAATGTGTCCAAAAATTAATTACGTACAAAACATTATAAACGCTTTTTTGATAAGAATATACTTTACAAGAATATTCATGATGAAATTTGCCAAAAATTAAGAATATGCTAAGAATATCACTCATGGAATTAGGCAACTGAAGCTAAGAATGCCATTTACAGAGCAATTTTAACTATAAATTGCCAGTTTCCCCTCAGTAAGGCTCGAAACTTTCACAAAAATACCATTTTTTGCTTCAGGTGTGTATTTCTTGTTAAATTTTGGTTAAATTTCGACCCTAACCCAAGGAAATACCCTAAGAATATTTTTTTAGGATGATTTTCACCCTAAAAGCTAAGAATATCTATGATGAAATGAAAAACACTATTCTTATAAAAAAAGCGTGTAGCATGAAGCCATAATAACAATAATAAAACTTTGTTTTTGAGGTCAAGGCTATGTTATGCTTTATGTCTCGATCTTCAGAGATTCCAGGCTTTTTGAAAAATAGTGGATGTATATGTTCGTGCATCCAAACAAAACAACATTCGTTGATACAGTACATAAAATTGTTGAACAACAAGGTCACATGTGTCAAATGAATTTATAAAAAAAAAAAAACACGCAGTCACTTAATTAGCCTGTACCACCCCGCCGCCACGGGCGTTTTTTATAATTTGAAAAAAACTTCGCGTTTTCTTTTAAGTCAGCGAAGAAAAGTCTGGTAGAGGCTATCACTTGATAGACCCTTAGTAATTTTGGGCAAATTTTGACGTAAATAAGAATTTCGACTCTTTTTGCTGAAAGCGAGAACCCCGGGGGGGAGGCACTTGGAAAAAATGGGTACGGGGACGTGCCGCTGGTCAGGGTCCCTTTTTTATGTTCTGAAGAAATCTGACAGGGTCCCAAATTTACTATTTTTCAAGATGTGCATCTGGCAGGATCGACTTTTTTGGTTAAATGGGAAGACTTTTCGTTCTGACAGGTTCCCAAATTTAGCAAATCTTAAATCTGATAGGGTCTATTTTCTCCAGCGGCACGTCGCCGTCGGTCCTGAAAGGTCAGTGCCCCCCCCCCAGGGAGAAAGCTTTTTTGTGCATCATCGCCCCTGCTCCCTGTGTGTATTAGTATACTCAAGCATGAAGTGTTGAATAATCCTTTCCCTTTGCCGTCATTTCTGAAGCCCCTATACCCAATTATAGTCCGGGTATCAAAAGTGAAACGAAATTACCCTACTTTTCCTTTCATCTTTACATAATGGACTCCTGTTTCATCCGAAGTAAACAGTATTTCTTTTGATACAGCATCTCAATAATGTTCTACTGTGTTCTAAAACCCTCTTCAATCATATAGGTCTCATTTAGGCCAAGCGAACGGCGAATTTCCGGTCTAAGGCACGAAAAATAAATACAATTTGCCGTTCGAAAAGTTCGGTTCGCCGCCTCAAGTACATATTTACGCTAATCAATACACTGGCTAATCAATACACGTTTTTTCTTAAGAAACTAGTTTTACCAAGCAGCCTCAATGTTTCTTAAGAAATCGGCCTTTTGAGCCTCAAATGTTTCTTACATGTTTCTAAACTTTTTGACATAATCAATCTATGCAAAGAAAAAAACAAACATTTGTTTGATTGGAAGGTTCTTAAAAAAACCGAATCAAAAAATGTTATTTTCTCATTCTCAGCCTCAGCATGTTTCTTAAAAAAAAGACGTGTAAACTTGCTAAGAATTCGCCAGCCTGGAATCTAGAAATCACCAGAGTTAATTTTTCATCTCGCCAGCCTACCAAAAACAAATCAAAACCCCTGATCATATAAACGTAAAGCCAAAAAGATAAAATAATTTCCATTTCTTTTTCTGATATAACCTAACGAAGGAGAAATTTCTCATCTTACTCTGAAATATAACTGTCTTCGAATTTCTTCATCGGTTCAAAAATTATCTTTTTAAGAATTTCAAGTTATCTTTTTCTAGGTTCGTTATAAACATCACGTCACATAATTGTATTTAATTTAAGTTCTTTTAAAAACGTCTGGAAAGTCTATAAAGAGTTAGCCTGAAAGAGACAAATTTACCTTAGCCTCGTTATTAAAAAGATATAGGTTATGGTTAAAGAATCTTGCAAAGAAGCGATATTCTCAGACTTTGATGTTTTTCTTATAGAAAAAGGGCTTTTCTTATAGAAAAAGGGCGCTCTATCAATAAAATATGAACACTTTGCTCCATTGAAACGGAAAAACTATACACGAAAGAGGAATTTGAGCTACCAACCTATATTACTACAATAAATTATTTAAAATCAATTTTGAAAACTTTTATTCCTCGATTGCTGTTATAACTGAACTGACAGTTCATTTTGAAAAATGGTATTAAAATTGGTTTTCACAAATAATTTTTTGAAAAATGAGTTAATAACATTGTGTCAGGGGGGGGGGTACTAGGTTTGTGAGGTGACTGGTATGTCCGAACTAAAAATCGAAAATCAACCCTTAAATAGAAAAGAAAATTGACATTTTTGAGACCCTTTGAGAGATTTTTGTCAAAATTTTTGTCAAAATTTTCGAAAATCGTTACCCTTTGAGAGGACAATTCTCGATCTTAGTGATTTTATATGAATTTGTACCCCTATAGATTGGAGTACAAATTCATATTGAGGGGCTTTTAAGGTATCACAAAGCCTTATTGGTTGCATACATACTCGTCACCTGTTTTGCCTAAGTAGTAGTAGCTTCTTAGGGCACTGATTAATTGTGTCCGCCACTTTTGAAGTCAGTTTGTTACCTTGAGTCTAATACTAGACGATCCTATCATCTACACAAGGTTACTAAAAAAGGGAATAGTTTAGGAGGCGTGATAAATTCGGGTGGAGTATGCAGTGACGGAGGTGTTTACAGTTTGTCAAAACTCTACCACCACTTTTTTCCCGCGGTTACTGACCCTCTAAAACGAACGATAGAATTGTCTAGTCTAATACGTGCTTACGTGCATACGTCTCCCTTACCCAAAATTGCTCAAACACATCACTTCGTTCTATATGTTTTTGAAAAAACTGATTCCACCTTTTTTCAGTTACGTAGTATTTCGGCACATTATTCCTTGTCATGATTTTATAAAAAAGGGAAAATATTGACTAAATAAATATTGACAATGTCTGACTTTAGCGGTAAATAAAAAATCACGACTTAAGTTTATAAAGAAGTGCTCTTTATTCTAAATTTGATAAATTAAGTGTTAAAGTAAATGATAGATGACTTGTAAACTTTGAAAAATCCGCAAAACGAAAAAAAATTCTTAAAATACGTGTGATATTTGTTTGTTTATTTGCTTTAAACAACTAAACAGAAAAACAGAGAAAAATATTGAAACTAAATAAATGTAAACTTAAAAATGATCGAAACATTAGACTTAGACTTAGAGTTAGACCATGTTCACACGTTGCTGTTCTGTTTCGCTCCGGTATGATCGTTACGGATCGAGTGTGTCCATATTGGTTTCGGAGCAGTTATGTTCCGAGGAAAAAAAGTGGAGCGAAACCGTTTCTATCCGTTTTGCTTTGTAACGTCTTCTTTTCGAATTTTGACGTTCACACTTGTTTTGGCTCCATTTCGTTTCGGAACGGAACGGAACGGAACGGAACGGAACCGTAACATCTGAACATGGTCTTCGGGTTACTTGTACAATGTGCCCTATAATCCTATAAAGTCGGAACAGGATTTAAAGCCACTCATTACCTACATGAGTTGTGCGGTTTTCATACAAACGCTGGATTGGAACTAACATTTACCGCCAAAATTTGAAAAATGTATAAAACGTGAAAACAAATAAAGCACAAGATTCAATCCCTCATCCGAAATACGACGCAAATTTTAAGGCATCACTTTTAAATGCAAAGGAAAAATTGAAGAAAACTATCTAGCCTTTACGTACCTTTAAACTCAATATCTGAAATTACCAAAAAAAAAAAAAAAAAAACAGCCGTGAGCCGTGAGCCTGCATAATTTTTACTTGTACCTTTACAAATAGAATAGAGTGTATCTTGATCAGAAGACTATGATAAAATGTATTGAAAGAAACTGGTGGTCAAATTTAAAGGGACACAAAAACGAGGTCAATACTTTGTTTGTTTAGTCACTTGATATGTCAAAAATGTCAAAATGTTAATTTACGTAATTGATACATACCCCCATTTTTACAACAAATAGAAATTTACGGACAGCATGATTAAGAAAAGTGTTCACGTGCGTCATTTTTAATTCTTTGTTAATCAAGATGTTAGATAAAGAGTTCTGTCTATTCACTATATTCACTGAACACTCACAGATAGACTGTAAAAGACTTGAGATCGTTCGATTTTTTCGATCCTATACCGCTACCGTCGTTTTGTATAAGGTTTCCCATTTCCGCACTAAGATTCCTTTGCCACTTTTCTAGCGGAAAAAGACCAAAACTTCGGATAGTTGAAAAATAAGCTTCGGAAAGTTAGGCAGTATGGTGAACAAAGATTTCTCGTTCCTTTAGAAACAAACCCTTTCCAATCTCATGCCGGTTATCCCGGAAAAAAAAAACAGCTGAAAAATTCTGGAAACGGGACAAAAATCTTAATGCGGGAATGGGAATCTTATACAAATACGACGGTAGGTCTGGTTTTGAACTTGAAATACTTTTTCCAAATACCATATCAGCCTTTTTACGTCAGCCCTTATTTTGTGCTTTTCTTTGTCACTGGCCTAATACACGTTTTTTTATAAGAACAAACTATATAAGAACATAAGGCTTCGATGGCCAAAATGCTAAGAACAAGTTAAGAACATTTTAAGGCTTTGCTGACTCGAAAACACCCGGTTTTTTAGGAAAATGGGTAAAAATGCTCAAAAAATGGAGAAAATAAGAACACTTTAAGGCTTAAAACCCAAAAAGATAAGAACATCCGAAGGCTTCAAAAATTTTTGGATGTTCTTATAAAAGAAACGTGTAAGGTCTGGCCTTGAAAGGTTCGATAAACTATTACAGATCCAGTTTACAGCCGTGTTTTATTAACCGAAAAACACGTGTGCAAAATTTGCAAAAAGAAAGGGAGACCGACAGACAGACGGACCTCTTTAACTCAACATCATAGCTCACACGCACCTTTTTCACACCCAAATACAAAACATTACATCATTATTCAGATAAAAAAACATATCGGTCTTAGCATGCTTTTCAAAAGGAAAGGTTCAAGTTCCATCCTAAATTTTAACACAAAAGTGTGACAATCATTAGGGTCAATAGTAAATCGAGTTTTGAAGGTTAATGGTTACTTAGGCCGTTAAACGGTGTTTGGCTTTTACTTTTTTTCTACTTTTCAAAACAAAAATTTTGGTCTCTTCTACACGTTTTTTTATTTACAAGAACAAAGTATATAAGAACATAAGGCTTCAACGGCCAAAATGAACAAGTTAAGAACATTTTAAGGCTTTGAGGACTCTAAAACACCCGGTTTCTTAGGAAAACGGAAAAAAATACATAAAAATTGGGAAAATAAGAACACTTTTAGGCTTAAATCTAAAAAAGTTGAACATCCGAAGGCTTATAAAGTTTTAGATGTTCTTATAAAAAAACGTGTTTCTATTAAAGTATCAAGTATTGTTTCTTTACTATGGGTTCATCTATTTTACATACACCAAGCAGTAGCGTAGACAGGAGGGGCATGGCGAATTAGCGAGTATTTTTCATTCCGTTTCTTGATGATTTTCTGAAAAACGAAGCCTTTCAAGTGTTCTGACGCAAACTCGAAAACCTAGACCTCAAAAATTTGAAAAAGTCGCAAAATGGAATAGACGATATTGCGTGGGAAAAAATCTATGACGCCTAGTATAAGCTCATAGCGAATGTTCAGCTAAAACATTCACAAAACCACGTTTTCTTGTGCCCAAAAACGAAAACGAAAGCCACCTGGTAAGCTAATAAACGTGCTTAAAGTTCTTTAATATTCAACTCAAAGCTATGCATCAATCATGACAGATTCTCTAAGGAAGACGTACTAAGCGTGGAGTAATCAGAATCTGTCCAGAAATACATGATTTTCCAACTAGCAGGTTCATGTAACAAAGTCACGAATAAACGTCGAGTAAAGCTTTGATTGCTTGTAGACATGCAAAGATTACCTCATACTTTGGACATTTTGATAAAAATTATGTTAAAGAATTTTTTAGCCAAACAGAGATTTATTCGACGTTTTTCGTGACTTTTTACATGAACCTGCTAATATGAAATACGTGTATTAATTACAAAAGTGTAATCTGTTGTGTCAACGTGAATATAAAAAGAGACTTCGTTCAAGGCAACATGCTTTTAGTATCAACTGGAAGTTTTGATAGCTAATTTATCCCCCCCCCCAACCCCAGCGGACCTTTGATTCAAACAATCACACCTTTTTTTCAAAATTCGCGCATTTACGCAATGTGTTTTCGTCATTCACGTAATTTCTGTTCACGCAACGTTTTCCAATACACGCAGCTTTTTAAAAATTTTAATGCATTCACGCAAGTGAAAAATTCCATTCGGGCGTTCACGCAAACCGATGGGGGAGGCCTTAAATTGACAGCAAATTATACTTGGTGAAAGGCAAATTCATCAATAAATGACGCACGTTGACTTTGCTCACTAAAGTTAACCTGGGGGGGGCTTTATAACTCTACAAAGTCACTGAGACAGGAATGCATACACTACATGAACTGGTTCAGGTTCCTCCTGAATAAAATTACTATAGTTTCTACAACACACGTAAAAATGAAGCGAATACACCTTTTCGACCGTAGTCACCAATTGCCGCGCGGGAATTTTTTTGTCCGTTTTATCCGTTTTATCCCACTAAAACCGTCCCAGTCCTTTTTTCGCACCTATAGACAATAGAAAAATGCGTCAAAAAAAGATTGAGACGGTTTTAGTGGGATAAAGTGGACAAAACAATGCCCGTGCGACTACGGTCGAAAAGATGTATACTCTGTGAAAAATTGGAAGCCCACGCGTCCGAATTCACATACTTGATTTTGCGGTTTTGATTATTTCATTCTGGCATCTAAATTGTTATTTCTCAAAACTCCAAGAATAATTTTACTTTCAAAGACTTTCAAGAAAATACCCTTGAGAGGCCCAATATTATTGACAAATAGAGTGGAATAATGTCACTCCAACATGCCGCAAAGAAAACACTCATTGAACGGAAATTATTGACGTATGTAGTTTAGCTATTCCCGAAACACATAAACAACAACACAATGCTTTCGTATTGGAATGTGGACAGGGTCAGTGTTATCTAATACTTCAAAATTGCAAGAAACAGCAATTTAGAATCATTCATCGGGAAATAGCTTAATAAAAATGATATCTAATCTATAATCTAAAAACAATTTTTTTGAGGTGAGATTTTCTAGATACGGTCCAACTATCAATTTATCTTGTACGGAATATGTACACCTTAAAAAGCAGCCATGCAGTCTCTAAATGGTGTACAGAGTTCTCATAAATGCCCCCTTAAAATTCGGACGCAAAAGTTAAGAACACCCCAAGGCTTCAAAAACTATTAAAGAAAACCTGAAAGGTTTATAAGGCATTGTTAACTGAAGGGACCAGAAAACCCGTTCGAGTTAAAGAGAATGCGCTATATATGAAATCTGCAAACAGCTCTTTTCAACAGAGCTTTCATTGTAACGCTCTACATTGGGTTTTTCCGGAAAAAAATCGTGCACCCCCTGTTGAGGAGGTCCATTTCCGTTCCAAGGGGGTAAGGTTTGAAATGCAGTGGAATTCCATAAGGGTAGACGAAAATCCGTCAAAAATAAGCGGAATTCCAAGGGGGTAATGATTGAAAATTTGTAAAAATTCGGAATTCCAGAGGGGTATGATCCTAAAATTGCCTGGAATTCCAAGGGGGTAGGTCAAAAAAGGTTGGACCTCCTCAACAGGGGGTGCACGTTTTTTTTTCTGGAAAAGCCCATTTTTGCATGAGACATTGATACTCGATTTCTTTGAACTTAGTCAGCATTTATGGTCATAGTTTCTTTAAACTTTTCTTTATTCTGACATCGGACACTTTTGACAGGTTCTTCAAACCCGCTGCCATTGAAATTCCTCTGTCTTACGCACAGAACATATTCCGATTTCTTACTTTGTCAATTCGATTATAAACTAAATAATTATCGGGTTGTCTTCTTACTCAAAACTTCGAGTGAATAAATAAACGCGATTAAAAACTAACGGCCCATTGGGATTAGGCCTGATAAGTAACCTTGCACCACTAGAGGTTAACTTTCATGGCCTTGAAATAGAAGACCTTTCTCGTCTCCAGTTTATGATAAAACCTTTTTCTTTCAAAAGTGAGTTTGACTTTGGAATTTTCATATATTGATGACCAAAAAAAATCCGTATTTTGGTGGCAATGTAAGTTCCACCAAGTTACATTTTTCACGTTATCCGTTGAAATATTAGCGAGTTTATGTATTTGTTCTTTTGAGGACAGGGAGCGGTTGGGGTTTGATTTGGCTAAATCCTGATCAACTGAGGACGACGGTAAACCAGCAGTTTTACCGTCCTCGATTATATGGGGCAGAACTGCGGGTTTTTCCAAATCTCTTCAGTCACTCTACCGTAATCAAAAATTTCTAGCATCTAATGGTATTTTTGTCTCGATCCTCCGTCCGATATATGTAATCAAAAGTGCAAATACATAAACTCGCTATCGGTTTATAGAGACAGGGGATGTATTCCAGTTTCCACTCTCCTTAGTGAGCAAAGTTTATGACCGCAGACGAAGAGTCAATTCCCTTTATTCTCATATACAAGCCTTGGAATGTGCAGCGTAAGATAATACTTCAAGACTTTCGCAATCTTGGTATCCTATTTTACGTTCACTTGAAATGTGAAACGTTTAGGGTCGGATTTCATTTCCAGCTCAAAATGCAATGTAAATATTTGAGCCATTTAAATTCCAGTTTTCGGACATTTTTAAATATGATAGTCTGGAGATCCATACTTCGTGCCAAAAAAAGAAGTTAGACAAACAGATTCGCTTAGTTCCGATCAAAACAATAATATCACGTGATTTCAACCATTGTTTAACAGCTCATAGAATTCTGCGCCAGGATCCTGTATCTTCATTAATGATCGCCCTACTACTGTGCTTCCTCTGATTTTCTGTTAAGTCCCATATACACGTCAAAATCGTTTTATATAGGCCGAGACTCTAAGCTATCCCTATAAAAACTTCGACAAATAGTTTCAACAAACCCTAGAAACACTAAGTTAGAAATCAAGTTTGTTAGTTAGATGAACTCGAGATTGAGGTCCTTCATGCCAAAGCTTTTTTCACATGTACGTAAAATTTTACTTAAGACGACATTGAAGGGTGGGGAATTTCCCTAAGCTTACGTAGTGTGTTTTAAGGCCTTAAGTAAAGTTTGCTTACGTTCAAAAAGTTTTGAACGGAAGGAAAAGTCATGTAAGACCCTCTTAATCAACAGAAACTCTACATAATGTCGGGGAAATTCCCAAAACACAGCATTACGAACGATTTTCCGTAAGGTCTAAAGTAAAATTTTACGTGCATGTGAAAAAAGCTCGGGGTACACAGATAAACTAAAAAACAAATAAATACGAAACACTATTGAAAAAAATAATATCCCCCGCTGGGCACTGAGTGACATCGCCAAAGGTACTAGAGACTATCTATAAGTAAAAACATTTGAAGGATAACTAACCTTGATTGTATGTGCTAACTTCTTTTACAACGTCTAGACTTCAGAACCCTCTTGTTAATTTTCCTGTTAAGTAGGTCTGTCGGTCGTCCATATGTGCGTCCTTCTAGCTCTCCTTGCGTTTATATGATGATGACGTCATTATTGCACTCCATCGTTGTTCGCTGTAAAATGACGATGAAGGGTGAAGTGGAACACAAACAACCCAGCTGGCACACAACGTTGCTACAACGCTCATCTAACGTTATATGGACGTTGTGAACGTTATATAAACGTTGAAACGACGTTGTGTGCCAGCTGGGAATAAATTGACCTAAACAAATTACAAAGCTTTACACATAAACGTGAAAACCTAAAACAGTTTTGTTTGTTATTCTCACCTACTCGCCTTTTATAGAGCGGTGGTGGACGGCGGAGACACGAGGCCGCAACTACCCCCTACCAAAGCAGCCGATTTTTTCGGAGTTATAGAATGAGAAAATGGTAAGGAAAATGCTTCTTGGATAACTTTCTTTCAAACAACCATCCATCCAACCATTAGCAGTTATTTTAGCTCGCTTTTAAAGAGAAAAAAATACATTCTTTTAAACATATTTCAGTCTTGTTCAAAGCAACAAACATCTCTAAAAGTTCTGCAGATAAACTAACGTTTATGCAATGCAACGTCTTCAAAATTGTTAAAATTTACGTAAGCGAAAATGAAAGTTACTACAATTTGGCGCGCGTTTTTTTTGCTGTGTTCCAACATTTTCGATTTATATAGTTATTTCGATTTAAGCAGGATAAGAAAGAGAAGGCTAGCCCCGTGGGAGGGGCACTGACCTTGACGGCTGACGGGGACGTACCGATGGATTTTGAAAAATGGATCCTGTCAGATATGAACATTTGCTGGTAAATGTGGGACCCTGTCATGAAGAAAAATAGATAAATTTTCTCATTTTCTCCCTGAAAAGTGGCCAAAATGACTAAAAGTAGACGAAAATTAAAAAATTTCTAATTTCCACCCAAACCTTTTCACAACCTTTGGGCGTAGGGTGGATAAAATAAAGTTATACCATGATTTAAAGCTTTATATTAAAATCCACTAATTTGATTAGTCTATAATCAATCTGTTTTAGTATGCCTTTAGCCATTTCCAAAAGGCCTTGAAAATGGTAATCTCCGAGCAAATTCTGATACACCCTCGGGTACACCCTACATGGCACGTATTCACTCTAAAGGCAATAGCTCTGCTTTAGCTTTCGTTTTCAAGCACAAGGTAACGCTGGTTTTAAATGTTTTGACAGGTCAGAATTGTCACATTTGTAATATCCCTTTAGAACAGGGAGCGTTGGTTATGTGCAGAATGCAGATTAGCAAAATGGTTATAAGTATTTTCATCGGGGCTCTCCTACAAAAAAATGCCTTAGTTTGAAAAGATCTTTCCCTTTCGCATCTCGAAACGTCATTTCGGACTTATCACGAGCAATTAAGTGTTTGTCGGCATGTTGAAGTGATTGAAAGCATGACACTTCGTATCTCAAAAAGAGTTCCTTTCTCGCACGTGATCTTTCAAAACATTTCAAAAATCTGTCTTAATATAATCTGCAACAGAGACAAAAAAGTCTATAACTTTTGATAGAATTCGAATTAGATAGCGGTTTTGTGCTTGCGTAAAAGATAAGCTGGAGCGGAATGTTATCAAACAGAAAAAAAAATCAAGAAAGTCTGAAAAATGATTTTGATGGTTTTAAAGTCAATCAGTGATAAACTTAAAGCTGATAAAGGTGATAAGTGCACAGGTTTAATAGATATGAAAAAGTAACCTGTAACTATCCCTTATAAACCCTGGACCAAAGCTATACCCGCCATCTTTGATCCGAGTCTTTTGAAAAGTTACCCTAATGGTAACACTCATTTAAAGCCCCGAATGGGCTAGAGATGAATCTTTAACCTTTTCTCAAGCAAGAAAAAGTGAAGCCATAAGATTTGTGGCACAACTACACGCTTTTTTTTTATAAGAATGGTGTTTTTTCATTTCATCATGGATATTCTTAACTTTTAGGCGAAAATCATCCAAAAATATTCTTACGGTATTCTTAGGTTAAGATCAAAATTGGCAATCTACAGGTTAAAATGCATTAGAAATGGCATTCTTAGGTTCAGTTGCTAAATTCCATGATGGTTATATTCTTACCATATTCTTAATTTTTCGGCCATTTTCATCATGGACATTCTTATAAAGTGTATTCTTATAAAAAAAAAGCGTGTAGAATAAAGGATTAAATCTATCAAGTACTTTTTTTTTTGTTTTCACGCAGCACATTTTTCGAAATCCTAACGATATGTTTTACTTTCCATCTAGCGTTTGTGTGGAAACAACGCGGATTACGCGTCATTTTCCATCCAGGAGTCTCGAGTCTAGCTCTACAGGCTTGGAAGTCAATGGTTATACTACTCGATATGCATCAATTTATAATTCAATTCAATTTTCCGTTGCTTGACCAGGTTGGTGAAACGAGGGGTAGTGAAGAACCCTTGGAGAAACCTCGTCCAGGGTTCAATACCTGTAACTTGCGTATGGTTGAATGGGTCTGAAGAAATTAAACCAAACAAAGTTGAAAAAACAAAACAGTTTAAGCGATAAAAAACCATATCATCATACCAGCTCTCACAGAGCTTTATGTGAATGTTTTATGATTAGATAAAAGCTGTTGTCACCATGAGTTTTTTATCACCTAAACGTGCTTCGTTGCTATGAACTGTTATCAATGAATCACATGTTACAAGCTTTGAATTATCGTATCAAAGTTGTATCTGACAGGGTCGAATTTTAGTCATTTCTACCACAACACCCCCCAAAGGTTCCCCCAAAAGGTAGTCAAAAGGATTACAACGTCTTTTCAATTTTCAACCCCCTTCTCACAGACACTGTAAGGTTTTTTCAGCCATTGAGGTACAAAATAACGGACTGAAACTCTATGGGGATTGATATTCCTATGAATATTTTTTTTATAGCTGGGGATTTGAATTCAATTGTTTTCGAGCCAGAAAATTCAGTGAGGATGGAAAAAATAACACAATATTTCGCAGTGAGGATTTTCTTTCTAATCATTTTCAGTGGGGACACAAATTAGAGTATAATGTTTCACTAGAGACGATATTTTGGCCAGTTTTTCCAGTGGGAAGGGTTCCCAGTGGGTCTGTGAGATGAAGGTACAGTAGACCCACGCTTATTCCAACTTCTATTATTCGAATCTTTCTGTAATTCGAACTAATTCTAACTTCCCGTAAAGGAGAAACTCTCTTAAAAATACTTTCTATAATTCTAAAAATAGTTACAATAAACGAGAGCCATTCGCCAAGATTTTTTATCTAGACAATCCCAAGGCTAATCACGCCGTCAATAGAATAAAAAAAGTTATAGGCATGGGTACGAGGATGTTGATATATTGTACACCCCTGAATAATTACTTCATTGGGCTCTTCCAGAAAAAAAACCGTTCATAGGCGGGGGTGACGGATATATTGTCCAGGGATATCGAAAAAATCCTGAAAAATTGCTATGTCCATGGGGTGAATTTGCAATTTCCAGGGGTAAATTTTAGTGTCCAGGGGGGTCGATTTGATGCTTATCCAGGGGTAAAACATGTGTCCAGGGGGTGAAAAATTTAAACGTCCTCCACCGCCTTGAACGAATTTTTTCTAGAAGAGCCCATTTAAGAAAAAGAAATGTTCTATACCAATACCACTGGTTACATGTATTGATGCAATCCTCAGTTTGAGTTTTAGAAAATGAATATCTTGAATATTTGAAGTTATGAAGTTATTAGCTCTGCAGTACAAGTAGTATCAATCACTCTAATTGTGAAGAGACAATTTACAAAATAGAATAAGTATTTGCACGCTTTTTTTTTATAAGAATGGTGTTTTTCCATTTCATCATGGATATTCTTAACTTTTTTGGGAAAATCATCTAAAAATATTCTTACGGTATTCTTAGGTTAAGATCGAAATTGGCAATCTACAGGTTAAAATGCATTAAAAATGGCATTAATTTCTTAGGTTCAGTTGCTAAATTCCATGATGGTGATATTCTTACCATATTCTTATTTTTTTTGGCCATTTTCATCATGGACATTCTTATAAAGTGTATTCTTATTTAAAAAAAGCGTGTATTTGGAATCAGGAATCAGCAAGGTTTTAAATACCTCTGTACCAAAAATGAAGTTCATAGCATAAAAGGGTAAAAAGTTCATTTTTAAATATTACTACCAAGTACTAAATTTCATTGTTTTTTATCAGATGAGTCTTTGTTATCGATCCATTCTCAACTAGAACCAAACGTCAAAGCGACATCAATCAAGCGCGCCACGACGTTCAAATAACGTTAGATTAATGTTTTAGACAACTCGTATGCCTCAGGGGGCTAAAAGTTTTTATTCCTTCTCATTGTTAATTCTCCAATTGTTTTTTTAAATTCGATTTCTGATTCTACTTCTGATTCTACTTTTGTGCAATCTCCTTCCTTAATCGTCATTTCCGTCACCATCACCACCGTCGCTAATGTTTTTGTCGTCAACCACTTCGTGATTATTTTCCAGTGTCCTATTGTTCTATTTTTTCTAATGTTCTATTGTTCCATTGTCCTATTGTTCTATTGTTCTATATTGTTCCATTTTCCATTTTTGTCTATTGTTTTATTTGTTCGTCATTCATTTCTTCTTATTGATCATTCTCCAATCGTTTTTTCTTATCAGCCAATTCTCGTTTTCTTCTTGCAATTCGTTTTTTGATTCTTTTGATTCTGCTCCTCACTGAACCATTGTCACTGTCGCCATCATCATCGTCGTCATCATCATCATCAAGCGCTTCTTGATCAATTTCCACGGTTTGCAAGAAATCATGACCTTCACCTTCGATAAAGATTTGAGCTGGTGTTTTCTGTTTCATAGTTGCTCCAAGGATAAGTAAAATAACATCGAGGATGACACCAACAACTGCCAACACTTGACCGACGATTGGAACAAAAGCAAGATCTGTTGTGATCTCCAAAACTAGAAAAACCGACTCGCCAATTCCAACCGCCAACTGTAAAACATAAAGAAAAGAAATACTACCTTAAAGTGAATTAATTTTGAAGGGGATTTAATTTGGCGAAATTGGAATTTTGAGATTTTCGGGGACTTTTGAAAAACGTTCCAGACACGGAATGGTACCGAACCGTAACAAACCGAACTTCACGTAGCCTATACTAGACGTCACGGCTTTTTTTCTACGCAGTAACGTCTATTCCACTTTGCGACTTTTTCGAATGCTTGGAGCCCGAAAACCTGGGCTCAAAACAAACGTCACTTTAAACTTACGAAGCTCTTGCAGTAGCGAAAATATCGAAATTGCGTCAAAGCACTTGAAAGGCTTCTATTTTTCAAAAATCATCAAAGTGGAACTCACTAAGAAACGGGATAAAAAATCCCGGCTTTTAGTGAGGTGCTCGCTAAACTTCACGTTGTCTTTTCAGTTTTCGATGAAGCATTTGGTACAGGCTACTATTACCCGAGTAAGAGGGCGACAGTCGATATAAACAAAATGACGCAATCGACCGGCTGCGACGTCAATTTTTGTGCAATGCAATGTTTGCTAAATCTTCCCTCTTATTTGCTCTGTCATGGGACAACACTTTTTGGCATGGGTCAATATTTTACGGTAGCGCCCTCATAAAGAGTCAGTAGGTTAGGGCAGTAGAGGGAAACATTATTATTATATTTACATTTCGAGCCCTCGAAGCCTTTAATCTTTTTGGTATACTTCATACCATGTTTTTTTGTTAAGGCTTTAGTGTAAGCTGGCGCGCAACGTTGTTTCAACGTTCATCAAACGTTATATGGACGTTGTGAACGTTGAATAGATGTTGAATAGATGATCAAAAACTAACCTGAAGACCATCAAGAACGGTTTGGTACATAGGAGCATCATCTCGAACATCTTTAAAAAGTCTGTATCCCATTAGTGCAGTATTGGCCACTGACAAAACCATAGTCATTCTTTTGAGAAATTTGGAGCTGACTTTGAAAAATTTGCCAAATCTACTCTCTAATTTGCCGGCTTCCTCAATATCTGCTAATGATTCACCCATGCCCACTTCAAATACGCTTTTTTCCCCTGAAAGAAAATTGTGATGAATAGATAATTTTTAATAATTTCTGACCATATTTCCTGCTAAAGTGTATTCCGAATTAATCTGCGACGGAGAACTGTAACTTCTGATAGAATTCGAATGAAGTTGCGAATTTGTGCTCGTTAAAAATATATTTAGAAGTGGAATTTTATCCGAAAGAAAATTCAGAACAAAATGGACATTAAGGGATAATCAATTGGTTTGGGATATTTGGCATGTGGAATCCTTCATAATTGTCCTGACCAAAACCTCAAAATATTTTTGGCTAAATATTTTCCAAAGTTGAAATAATTAAGTTGCAAGTTATTGACTTCTAGCAAGAAAACAATAGAATTTCAATGTAACAACCGTGTGAGAACCCATTTTCATAAATTTCAAATTGTGATGAATCTCGACTTTAGAATATAGTTAGATAAAAATACTCGGCGATTTTACTCAAAACCACAGAGGGTTTCTTCGAGCAAAAAAAATCTCAAACCATCTGATTATCCCTTTAAGACGTAAGACGGACGTTGGATTGACATAGTTTCGATGTTTAGCGTAACTACTTACATCCCATATTATGGGAAATCATTTTGGCGATTTTTCCTTCCTTGATTCCTAGATTGGCGCACGCAGATCTGAAAATTTTATTCAATTTCCAACTCCAATTTCCAGATACCAGTGAAGCGTCAATATCTGCTGCGATATCAAATAATGCTTTCATGATATCCGTGCCGTATCTCATACAGTCCACAACGAGTGTAGCTCTTTGTTCGTCATCCAAATCGTCCCATTTCATCAGACACGTAAGGCAATTCAAAAATCCAACTGCATAACCAAGTCCCAATACTAGTTTACCAACAAGTTTAATTTTGCTAGTAATATGGTAATCGTCACAAACTTTTTTGATTCCTTTACAAAGTCTCCCTTTGAATGATCCCTCCTAAAGAAGAAAATGGATAGAGATTTTTGGATTTTGAATATCAAAAGGGACATCGTGTCATCAAAAGTAAGAACCACATACCCATGGCAAATAATTTGAATTCTTTCAATAAACTATTATTTAGGTACCGTATCTAACTGTAAATTCATTCCTTGACAAAACACTTTCTTTCTTGTGGCGTGGTCTATTCATTACTCTCAGGTATCCGTCCCCCTCTCGCTAATTAAATTTTCAAAATTTTCTACCCTGGATATTCTTAATCCAGTGACTTTGACATTAGACTTAAGATTTACGATCGCAGAATTTCAGGATCCAAAAGTTTAAAAAACTGTCCAAAAAGGCGGACAATATAGCCTATTCTTTATTAAACCCCTCCCAAATTGAAAATATTTGATTAAATTTAACAGGTAGCCCAAAGTCTACTTTTCATGCCCGAAATTCAAATTTTGACCATGTTTGTAGATATGCATTCGGTCATTACCTGAGTTTCGAAGAACGCATAATTCATTGCTCCTGCACACATATTAGCAAATGTGTCGCTGAATTCGCTCATCGAATCAATTTGCATCTCATTTTTTAATTCTAGCAGCTCTGCTTTGACATTGTTGAAATCTTCCAATTCACCTAGAATAGTGACAGAGAAACACAACTAATCTATTGTAGAACATTTTGTATGTAGCTGATAATTGAAAAAAAATGAAGTTTTGAATTTTTGTTATAAAGCTCATTCTGGTAGAGCACTTTGTTGTTGTTGACAATCATTTTCAACTTATTTGATACCTTATAGTTGTAAAGTTTGAAAGGCACCAGATGGTTAATATGATGATGAAATATTTTTTGAAGCAAATCGTTTGGTCGAAGTTTGCCTTCAGGAGATTAGTAAAGAGATGTACTGTTCCCTAAAGGTTCCTTTTTTGAATCTTCGAAAACCCACATAAATCATAAAATTCACATAATTTGATTACAATCCTGGTATAAATTACTTTGTAAAAAAAGCTAAAATTCTTTAAATTCATTGGAAATTATCATTTCAATATTACGTATACATAACTTTACGACGTATGAATACCCTCTAAAATTGCTCTGTTACTGGTCTTAAGAAACTTAAACATTCACAATAATTAATTAGGTTTTATTATGTTCAGATATGCACTAGTAAGGTGGAGTAGGGCGTGAAAATATTTGTAACGTGGTGCTCGCCCTCTAACTAGGAAAGATTTTGCTTAAAAAACTAGTTGAGCGGAGAAATACTTTTATCTTTTATGCTACCGGGTGCGCCACAAAAAAGTTTCTCTCTTTGAAACTAATTTTCTTGAAAGCTAAGAATTTTAAAAGAACCATTCCTATTTCATTGGAAAGAAGAAAGATAAACTTAAATTTTGATGGGTCATTTATCAAATTCGATTCATTAGATCAAAAGTTATGCTCAATTGAATAAAAAAGTTACTTTCCGAAAGTGCTCAAAAACGTTAAAAATCGACCTATCAAATTAAACAGAAGCATAATTACATGATACATCAGTATTTTTGTTTCAGTCGTTAAAAATGATAATTAGCTGTCTAAATGACTTTTTGTTATATAAAGGAAGATTGAAATTTCAATGAAAAGAAAAAAATCGTCGAAAAAGGCCAAAAAATCTGGTAAAATTCATTAAAATACATCAAATATGGGTTTCGAGGTAGATCCAGTCTTACATAGACTTTATCCAGTCTAGCACCAAAAACCTGAGGAAAATTTCGGTAAAAGTAAATTAAATTGATTTTGATGAAGATTTTAAACCCTTTCAACCCTTCATTTTTAAAATTTATGTGTTTAGTTACTGAAAAATGCTCTTAATCATGTAAAGGCTATTGCGATTGCCAAATTTAAAATAAAAATTTGATAGGTCGATTTTTAACGTTTTCGAGCACTTTGTGAAAGTAACTTTTTTATTTAATTGAGCATAACTTTTAATCTAACGAATCGAATTTAATAAATGACCCATCAAAATTTAAGTTTACCTTTCTTCTTTCCAACGAAACAGAAATGGTTCTTTTAAAATTTTTAGATTTCGAGAAAATTACTTTCAAAGAGAGAAACTTTTTTGTGGCGCACCCGGTAGTTGAGAAGAGTAAAAAGCTTGTCTAGAAAAGACAAAAAAACTTACCAGTTTCTAAAATTTAGACATAAATTCTTTAACGACATCTTTGATCTCTTTGTCAACTATCTCTTCTTCTGTCCCGTCAAAATATTCGTGCAATTCTTGCAAACGATATGTCAGAATATCCGAATGTAGCAAATCGCAATATTCTTTATCGGGCGCCAAACAGAAAAGCAACATTACATACTTATGGTATGGTCCGTTCCCTTTGGTGATTGAATCTGCCATCGCCATACTGGTTATTGAATCGTATGTGCTTATTGCTTCATAGAGATTCTTTGCCCATTTCTCACCTACCATATGAAAGTCATTCACTTTAAAAAGTGCAAAACCATTGAGTTTCAAGCCTGAAGGGCTAGAGGCGAGACTTTAGGGTGGGAAATGAAACCATTTATTTCCTATCCAGAACGCCTGCGCGTACTCTTTATACAAACGCCGGATTGAAGCTAAAATCTATCGCTAGATGTCAAAAAAAATGTAGTCCTCCAAAACAAAGAACCCACTAGATACAATCCGTCGTTATGGTTACGGTGCGTTCTATGCGTGTTTTGGATGGGAAATAAATGGCTTCAATTTCTCTTGCCTGAGAAGGGTTAAAGTTTCGCCTCTAGCTCTTCGGGCTTGAAACTCAATGTGCAAAAAACCCTTGCTAACGAAAGGATTAGTATTGATTAGTATTGATTCTTAAAGTTTATTCGCTTTAAGTGTGAACTTTTTTTACTACCATATGGAAACCACTCTCAAGGGAATTACTCTAAATTACACTGACATGGTTTCTACATGATAGCACATGAAGCGAATGGACTTTAAGAATCAATACTAATCCTTATTAAAGACCACTTTCAACATGATTCAATAATGCGTATTATCGGGGAAAACTTCGTCGGGGAAAATTTTCGTCGGTAAAAATTTTCGTCGGGGAAAAATTCGTCACTTGCTGGTAGTTGGTAAACGCATTAAGGCCGGGGGAAATTTTCGTCGGGGAAAATATTCGTCACTTGTCCAAAATTTCGTCACTTTTCCCCGACGAAGTTTTCCCCGATAAGGTATTTCACAACCTAGATGCATAGTTTGGCAGTAAAATAGCAAAAATAGCACAAAATATTATTTCACCATAAGTCATCCGCGAAATAAAGTCCCCGCAAAATCTTATAATTTTGCGGATTAGTAGAGGGCATTTTGTAAAATCGCTCGACTGTTTTGTTAGAAGCACTTGTTATACATTTTTGGAAAGCTAAGGGGTAGGGGAATCGAAATTACTATGTTTCCAATTTTTTTTCGGACACTTTGGTGTGATTTTCGGACAAATATGACGGTCTCAGGCAAAAATCATAGGGTTAAAAATTAATGAAAATTTTAGCTCGAGAAAACGGAGACCTGTTGTATATTTTTGGAAAGCTCTCAAAAAATTAGGATTAGAGATATATTGCAAGTATAGGTGATTTCAGTACCTAACTCGAGATATTGAGCTTCAAAAAGCGCAACAACTGGACAAAATAGCTGTTTCTGACTGAAAAACACGGTTTTCAAGGGTTAATATCTCGAGTTAGGTACAGAAATCACCTATACTTCCAATATATCTCTAATCTTAATTTTTTGAGAGCTTTCCAAAAATATACAACAGGTCTCTGTTTTCTCGAGCTAAAATTTTCATTAATTTTTAACCCTATGATTTTTGCCTGAGACCGTCATATTTGTCCGAAAATCACACCAAAGTGTCCGAAAAAAAATTGGAAACATAGTAATTTCGATTCCCCTACCCCTTAGCTTTCCAAAAATGTATAACAAGTGCTTCTAACAAAACAGTTAAGCGATTCCAAAAAATCGAACAAAATTCCCCCTACTAGATGAACTAAACCGCGAAATTTAATCCCGCGAAAATTAATCCAATCAAAGTACCTACCTCCGTCATCCAGGTAATCTTGCAAGCTTTGGTTGTCATCGATGGTAGTGTTTTCAATATGTACCAGTCGATTCAAAAGCCGTTGAGCTTCGGCGTAATCTTTGTCTTGTGATAAACAATTCGTAGTTGTTCCTTTCCAATAAGATACCAATCTCTGTTTGTCATCCTCAGTGAAAAAATTTTTCGATTCGTCTGATTGTAATAAACCTTGCAATAGATATGCGATACCAAACCTAAAATCATTAAAAATCATTATATTCAACATAAGTAAAAAACTTTATTTTGGGTCCATAGCTGGCCTGTTAATTTCGTTCCTTGGACAATTTTACTTTTATCAGGACAGTGTCTCCCTGTTGCTATATTGTGCTGAATAAACAATAAAATTTTCTTCTTTTCCTCTTCCTATCTTGCTCCACATCCGTGTCAATTCGATATCAAAAAGCTTTGTGAATTAAAATTGATGAGTAAGCAAACGATATCACTCTTATCTAAAAACAAAACCCATCATTATAAAACCATGTAACTTACTTCTGGCCAAACGTATCTTTGAATTTCTCATCTTCAGCTATTTTTTTCACCTCACTAAAACCGATGAAGTCAGGATCAGCTGTTCCCAGTATATTCGTTCTCAAATCGCCATCAATATCATGCGTTACACACATTGAAACCAAATCCATCAGGATACTATTGGCTGCGTCTGAATCTGGGAAATTTGCATATTCTAGATTTTGAGTACTTAACTCACCATCGTAATACGCTTCTGTATACTGCAATGCACCATGGGAAACGTATTTTTTTGATGGAGAATTCACATCATCTTTCTTGTTCAACTGCATATGATGAAAATCCTCATCTGGATCAGTATGGATGTAACGCAAGCATGCCATTTTTTTTGCTTTGTCAGCATTTCGTAAGAACATGTCAGAATGTGTTAATTCTCCATCCCATTTATATTTGGCGCCTTCATTATCAGGACAAGCCGGGTCGTAAACATAGCAAACACCATCCACTTTTTGGCCCATCATGTCAACATAGCCTGTATGTTTGTAATAAAAAAAAGATCTCATAAAATTCCGTTCAATTTGCTTTGGATAACCGTCAATGGTTTTAATCAAATACAGTTGACGCTCTCTAATTCGATCTGCAAGGGGAATCGGATTTTCATCGAATAAGGGAGTGTCGTTTATAAGAGTTTCTTGTTGACGGGGACTTTAAATTTCATCGAATAAGGTATCCTATCGAAAAGTAGAACGTCGAATTAGAGAGCGTCAACTGAATTCTCAAGTAACGAAACGGAGCAAATTATCACAGTGTGGAGGGGGTTGACAGCAGGTTATAATTGAAGCTCCTACCCATTATAGATAAAAAAGAAACAAAAACAACATACCCGTCATCCCTTCAAACCTTTTCCAGAGCTGACACAAAACGTTAATACAACGTGCTAATAACGTTATTTTGACGTTATGTACGATAAATGGACGTTGTTATTACGTTTCACAACAGTTTAGTAAGGAGTAGCTTCCCCAGCTGACACAAAACGTTGTTACTACGTACATGTAACGTTATTTGAAAATTATGTACAATAAATGGACGTTGTTATTACGTTTCACAACAGTTGAGTATGAATTAGTTTCTCCAGCTGGCACACAACGTTGTTACAACGTACATGTAACGTTATTTGAACATTATGAACGTTAAATGGACGTTGTTTTGACGTCTGGTACCAGCTGAGATGTTATACCCCATCACTTACCTTCAAATGAGATATATCTGTCATAATCTCTATCAAAACCATCAGGGTCACTAAACATATCCTTGTCAATAGTAATTTCAACGTGAAATTTTAACGTATCAGTATCGTAACCGACCGGTGATCCAAAAAACTCTTCATTGTTCATACCGGGGTATTGAATACCAGCCTCCACTATGTCTTCATTTGAAACTTCGTCTTTATGGATTGCAATGCACATAGTACCAAAATCGATGAATTCTAAACATTAAGATGGTAAAAATACAGTTAATAGAATAAACTCCACAATGATGTATAACAATGCCATTCACATTCTGGGTTAAGCAAAATTGCTTTTTCTCGATTCTGCTCCCAGACTATAAACACCTTTGTCTCACTGATCTGGCGGGAGCTTTTTGGTCACTAGGGGAGGGGTAGAATGAACGATCCAGCTAGCACAAAACGTCAAAAACAACGTCCACTTAACGTTCATAATGTCCGTATACGTCCACCTGACGTTCATAATGTACGTATACGTCCATATAATGTTAGATGGACGTCGACACAACGTTGTTTTCCATCAGCTAGGGAGCTAAAAATTCCAAGGGAGGTGGGGTAGAATCTACCATGCTGGACTTCTTTTGTGTATATCTCAGAGAAGATTTTTTTAAACGACTTGAAACTTTCTGTTTTTTAACAAAATCTTATTAACCTTTCCAGCGCGCAACATTTTAAATTTTCACGCTGTCAGCGCGCAACATTTTTTCAGAAAATAGACATGTTCAGTTATTTGATCATAACTCAAGAACTAGGAATCTTTAGAAAAAAAGTAAGGTATCCCTGAAAAGCTACTTAAATTCTACAACTTTTAGACCAAGTACCAATCCAAATAAAATATTCCAACAAAAATGGTAGCATCACGTAAACCACAGTTTTTTTCACGTTTTGCGGTAATGTCACTTTTTTTGCATTTTTTACTTCTAGAGCAAAAAAAAGTGGGGGGAAGTTAATTAAAAAATCTGTCTTTGGCTATTTATCAATCTATACATCATTTTGAAGTAATATACCAAAAATCAGCATCCAGAAAAATCTGTATGTGTCACACCAGCCTCCCAAATATCGGTCACTTTTGCCAAAAATCACGATTTTCGGCTAAAAAAACCCAATATATACGATTTTGAAGTATTTTGATGATAATGTGTTTCCAGAAGCAGCTACAACATCAAACATGGTGTGAAAGTATTCCCCAACTATCTAAACAACACTTTCAGTCAGTATTCTTAGCTCCTGAAGCTTTTGAAGGGTATCGGCTACCGTGAAACTAGATGGCATAGTCGGCGGCAGTTGCAAAGTTTCCAAAAACCGTAAGCCTTTTGAGGCAAACTCATTGCTATCAAATCTGGTCTCTTTTGCCCATAAGGAATGCTAAATGTCATCATAATAATTCCATGTGGCTGTTATGTGGTTCCTGCCATCATTTTGATCCATATAAGCTGTAATCAGGACATCGTTATGAGCCAAGAATTTCGGGGATCGATCGACCGTTGCCGGTGGAGCGGAAGAAGTAGTGCAATTCAACATAAATCCAGGCTTTTCAAATTCTTTGGTGCTCCTTTGAAATAAATGAGGTGTAGAAAACACTTTTGCATTGAATTTGTCCACTTTCCATGCTCCAACCTGAATAAAAAGTAAAAAGTACTGTAAGTTTGGGTCGACTCCGATGGTTTGTCGAGAAAAGTGGTCAAAATGACAAATAAATGGAATTTTTATGCTAAAAACAAAACACAAAATATAAGATATACTTACTGGATGTTTTGCCATTATAAAAACAATGTTTCCATGAAGAAAAGTGGCCTAAACCAGTCAAAAAATCCAAGAACTTTAGCAGTAAGTTTGAAAAACCCATTTCTTGGTCGCCATCTTGATTCAGTGTTTTTCTCTACCTTTTCTCCGAAATCTGCTGCCTCACCACGTGATCAAAACATTACATCACCATATATCAAAAGAAAGCTTAGAATCTCTACTTTCCGTTTCTCTTTACTTCTACGGCTAGCAAAGAAGCCAATGGGAGAAATATAGCTTAGAAGATCACTATGTCAAAAAGACGACTATACTCGTCTGCCGGAACGTATGCTCGACGACTATACTCGTCCGCCGGGCTGAAAAGGTTAAGAGTATACTTTTGCAAATTCTTAGGGTCATATGTCGTCCAGATCAGGTTTTATGACTTTATTGTGAAACATGACATAAAACCCAGCTAAAATCGCATAAAACTCCAAATTTTAAAGTGCTGTTAACTTCTAAACTATATATTCAATCATTTTCAAATTTTGACACGTGATAGGCATTGACAGTGTGAATTTGAAAAATTAGAAAATAAATTTTGAAAATAATGATGTCATCATTTATGAGGTCATCAGATTTTGAAAATTTCACTTATCTTCAGCATAGATTTTAAGAAAAAATCTTCATGGAAAATGCAAAAACTGCAAGTATGTTAACCTTTCCAGCGCGCAACTTTTTAAATTTTCACGCTGTCAGCGCGCAACATTTTTTCAGAAAATAGACATGTTCAGTTATTTTATCATAACTCAAGAACTAGGAATCTTTAGAAAAAAAGTAAGGTATCCCTGAAAAGCTAATTAAATTCTACAACTTTTAGACCAGGTACCAATCCAAATAGAATATTCCAACAAAAATGGTAGCATCACGTAAACCACAGTTTTTTTTCATGTTTTGCGGTAATGTCACTTTTTCTGCATTTTTCACTTCTAGAGCAAAAAAAAGTGGGGGGAAGTTAATTAAAAAATCTGTCTTTGGCTATTTATCAATCTATACATCATTTTGAAGTAATATACCAAAATCAGCATCCAGAAAAATCTGTATGTGTCACACCAGCCGCCCAAATATCGGTCACTTTTGCCAAAAATCACGATTTTCGGCTAAAAAAATCCAATACATAAAATTTTGAAGTATTTTGATGATAATCTGTTTCTAGAAGCAGCTACAACATCAAAAATGGTGTAAAAGTATTTCCCAACTATCTAAGCAACACTTTCAGTCAGTATTCTTAGCTCCTGAAGCTTTTGAAGGGTATCGGCTACCGTGAAACTAGATGGCATAGTCGGCGACAGTTGCAAAGTTTCCAAAAACTGTAAGCCTTTTGAGGCAAACTCATTGCTATCAAATCTGGTCTCTTTTGACCATAAGGGATGCTAAATGTCATCATAATAATTCCATGTGGCTGTTATGTGGTTCCTGCTATCATTTTGATCCATATAAGCTGTAATCAGGACATCGTTATGAGCCAAGAATTTCGGGGATCGATCGACCGTCGCTGGTGCTTGGAGAGGAGTGAAAGAAGTAGTGCAATTCAACATAAATCCAGGCTTTTCAAATTCTTTGGTGCTCCTTTGAAATATATGAGGTGCAGAAAACACTTTTGCATTGGATTTGTCAACTTTCCATGCTCCAACCTGAAGAAAAAGTAAAAAGTACTGTAAGTTTGGGTCGACCCGCCTATGGTTTGTCGAGAAAAGTGGTCAAAATGACAAATAAATGGAATTTTTATGCTAAAAACAAAACAAAAAATATAGGATATACTTACTGGATGTTTTGCCATTATAAAAACAATGTTTCCATGAAGAAAAGTGGCCTAAACCAGTCAAAAAATCCAAGAGCTTTAGCAGTAAGTTTGAAAAACCCATTTCTTGGTCGCCATCTTGATTCAGTGTTTTTCTCTACTTTTTCTACGAAATCTGCTGCCTCACCACGTGATCAAAACATTACATCACCATATATCAAAAGAAAGCTTAGAACCTCTACTTTCCGTTTTTCTTTACTTCTACGGCTAGCAAAGAAGCCAATGGGAGAAATATAGCTTAGAAGATCACTATGTCAAAAAGACGTGTATACACGTCTGCCGGAACGTATGCTCGACGTGTATACACGTCTGCCGGGCTGAAAAGGTTAAAGAGCAGCTTTTTATCTTTCAGAATCTTCAAACAGAATCTAAATATCTTCATTGGTTCGACTGTAATAGATATTTTTATTTTTGTAAACCATATATTTGGTCTTTTTTCCGACAGGTGGAAATTTTAAATTTTTTCTTTCCTCTGTCTCCTTAAAAGATGTGTTCTGAAGCTTTCTTGGGTTACCTAGACAACAAGAACACGTTAAATGACCTTGACTGTACCCCTGTCTTGTCAGAACACATCATTATTTCTAGCTGATTATTTCGAAGATCTAATCAGAACAGATCAAAATTTCTAGCTAAAATATGCTCTTAGAACACATCGGAAAAAAAGTCTCGCCAGCTGCTTTATCGGTTTGCCATGGTTAGATTATCTAAAAAGCTTTTACTTTACGAGGCTAATTTCAGGGCTGGTTGCTTATAAGAATAATATGTACCTTCATTTTTCGTTGATTTTTTCATCTTCTTCCTTCCATCTTTGTCTTCATCTTCATCCTTGGGGATCTCTTCTACACTCTTTTTCATAACATAATCATTTCGAACCATTTTTACTTCCAATTCTGTACTCGATATAATCTGCTTACAATTGAAATCTTTAGACTTTATCAAGATACATTTACCGGTAACACCATTGTTTCGGATTGTAAATACACCATGGTACCAACGTCCACCATCATCACGTTTTGACCAAACTATCTTCTTGTTTTGATAAACTTCAGCATTTGATATGTGATTTCCATCGATGAAGAGTTCACCTTGATGATACGACATGTGTTGTGGAACAGGTTTAAACTCATCATTGCTGTTTGATACAAACTTCATTTCAAACGATCGATCTCCAAGTAATGACGTTATTTTCTTTTCCGGTTTTCCTCTATTCAGCTTTGTCTCCTTCAAACTCTTCATGATCACATCTGACATTCCATCACCAAAGATTTTCACTAAAGCTGGTCTCAACTTCAGTATCTCATCTTTCCCTTCTTGATCAAGACTTGCCACACCTTGTTGAAGCCTTGCCAAAGTGATTTGTGGGTAATTTTCACAAACGACATAACCGTTGGCATGGTAACTTTTGCTTCCACTTACAGTGTGAACACCGTATACTTTCTCTTTCGATGATACAGATTGGTAATGGATCTTCTTAACCTCAACCCATTTATATTTAAGGTTTGACGACTCAGAAACAGCTCTCAACACAAAATCACCAACCTCTAACTGACCGCAATGTAGTGAAGGATTCTCGCCTTTCGACTGAACAGGGAACATTGATTTCCAACCATGCTGAGTCCAGAAGGGATGAACTCCAAGAAAGAATGGTTCCTCATCGTTGAAGCCATACACACGGTATCTGGTATCATGCTTATGCTGAACTCTTTCAGTTGAGATGACCCCAACTTTACCCTTTGCACAAGCAATTTTGTCACCAACAGTTAAAGACTCGATTGCTTTTGAAGAAGTATCTTTCATCAAGACATCTGTACCACCAATAAAACAGCCAAATGGATTAGCAAAATCAACATTATCGGGATAATTGCCTGTAAAATGAGATATTGGAAGTTATTAACCTCTGCTGACAAAACAACATCAAATAAACGTTATCTTTGCTATTAGAAGACACCAGAAGTTCCAAATTAGTGCTTACACGAGCTTCGACATTTTTGAAGTCATTGGGAACTGTAAAAAGAATTACATGTCAATTAATTTTTCTGTAGTCTACTAGGTTAAGACAGCGCATAATTTTGCTTTATTATTGCCTGTAAAATCAGGAAAAATATTTAAGAATTATACAACCCTGTCTCACAGCCTTGCTGGAACTACTTCGCAGTTTTTTGAGTTGATAAATAAATACTGAATTTCAATGAGATTGGTGTCAAGCGAGGAAGGATATTACCGTAATTTCTCTAATTTAGTTTGGCCGATGAAATAATTATTTTTGGGGGTGCCGCACTCATAATGGGAGGAAATAAATTAATTTAAACCTATGACTTTCCCTTTTAATTCGTAATTTCACTATTTTACAACTTGAATTTGTGAAGAAAGAGATTCTAAAGCAGAATTTTAACAGTATCTGTTATGGTCCCTAGTATACTTTAGAGGAAAATTCTGCAGGCTTTTACCCCAGATGATCCTATTGTCACTAAAAAAGGAAATGGTTTTGGAGGTGGGATAAATTTGAAAACGGTGGTTAGCTGTTTTCAGTGTAGACGATACCAATTTGGCATTGAAAAAGCCGTGGATTTGCCTTTGCGTATTATAGATGATTCGGTTCGGACAGCAGAAATCTTTTTTTTTCGACACTGGCTGCAACAATTTCCTTGTATGAAAAATTTTTAGGTAGTTTTTTTGTAGTTCAAATTTAGAAGACTAAGTACAAACCACTATAAGTAATTGAAGATAAATCTCAAACAAAAAATTCCGAGTGAAATTTCATCAGCCATCTTGTTTGGCTCTTGGTTTGGTTTGCACTCAGTTTGAACAAAAAAAATACAAGCTCTTCTCTAAGGAAAACCCACCTACCTGTCTCAGAGGTCGGTCAGGCAAAGTCAGGCTAAGATTTTTATGTTGAGGTGTGGTGCCAAATTGGTATCCTCCGTTTGTTCCAAACTCTACCGCCACTTTTTTCCCGTAAACCGCCCTGACACCCTGACTCTGCATCGTCTATTTTTACCCTATTAATCAGAAATAGCTAATAAGCTCCCGCGTTAATTTTTAGAGGAAATAAATTGATTCGACATTGTCGAAATAATTCATCCGCAAGAAGAGAAATAACAGAAAAGTGCAAGAAGCCATAAATCTCCTTTCTTTATAATCAATTTTGTGGTTACAAAAGAGAGATTAGAAAGGATCACATTACTAAGTAAGTTTGGCCATAATTTTTGAAGGACGATACCCTATCTGTAAAAATATTTCAGGAATGCATGCAGCCTATCTAGAATGTGGAGGGGGTACCTAAGCAGATTGAAGGGTGGGCTTATCCATAAACTGACACAGAGCGTTATTTTAACATTCATCTAACGTCTAACGTTATTTGAACGTTATGAACGTCATTTTGATGTTATGTGGTCGGTCACCTGTAAAAAGACCATAGTCTTTAGCTTTTGATTTCAACCACTTAACCACGTCCTGACCATACAAATACACCGTTGATTGTATCCACGGTCCCTCCATTGGCGGGTACGGAGGATCATAAATAATATCGAAAACATTACATTTCCTTGTAATCTCAGTTTTGAAGCATTGTTTATCTGTTTTAAGACGGTTGCGACACACCTAGAAAGAAAAGTTGAGATGACTTAGCTTATGTGAACTGTTTAAAAAACTTTTGCCCGGTTTTTACTTGGATTTTTGCGACCGAACGTGCGGCCAAATATTAGGCCTTTAAAATCGAACTCTTACAGTGCAAAGAAAATTTAGCCAAATTTGTGTAAATTTAGGCGAAAAATCGATCCTTACAGTGGTTTTTTGAAATTTCTCTATCTTTTTATAGGCAAAATATGGTCAGATTTTCCAAATTTTACCCCCTTTTAAGTGCACTATTTTTCATCTTTACTCATTTCGACTTTGGGAAGTATGGAAAAATGACCCTTAAGGGCCGAACGTAAGGTCAGTGGTTTACCTTGAGTGTCCCTCCCCCCCAGGCGAAGTTTGTTAACAAATTGAATGCAATGTAATACTAATCAAAAGTCATACATCAAAAAGAAAAAGCAAAAAATGCGATTTAGATTATTTCTATTCGTTTCATAGCTCATTCGTTTTACCAGTTTGTTTTAGACACGGCGTGTTTTGGAGCAGGAGTTTTACTAGCCTGGGTATCCAGGCTGTAAACTATTTCACAGTTTTTGTTTATGTTCTGGTTTACAGCCTGGTCTCCCTAGAGCGATTTAAAGCCGTAAGGACCAATCTACACGGCGCGAAGCAATTCTGAAGCAAAAATAGGATAGTCCTCCACTTGCTAGTGAAGATAGAGCTTTCTGTTACATGAAAAAGAAGAAAACAGAGGCAAGTTCATTTTCCAAGAAAACTTGGTCTGATGGTTGGTCATGATAATGCATGTAAACTTGTTCATGGACTCTGGTGTAATTTTTGGATGCTTTAAATGGTTTTAGATCTTTGTAAGGCTGTTTTTATTAAATTCTGTTTTGCTGCCCTGGGATGGCTAAGAAAGTTTTGGAAACATGGGTTTGCACTTTCATTCTCTAGGGAGACCAAGCTCTATAATTTTAGAACATTGTATGTTGAGGTAAATTTTGTTTTTTCTAAAATTTTGAGCTTGGATATCCAGGCTAGAATTTTACACGTCAATTTTGTCGATCAACACAAAATCTTTAAAAAATAAAAGCAAAATTCGAGCAAGAATCTAACAAGAATTATGCCAAAATCTGTGCCGTCTGTGAAATCCTGTGAAAAGTTCACAGATTTTTCAAAATATCGGAGAAGTCGTTGCATTGACGCGAGATCTTGCTTGAGTTTGCTTTATGTAAAGTTTCAGAAATCAGCCAACAAAATTGGCGTGTGTAAATTACATTCAACAGACCTCCACAATTTCAGAGCCGTGAACATATCCTTCAGCAAGATCAACTTGTTTTTCTAAATCCGGTCCAAGCACATCCTTCCAACGTTTAATAATGTCATCAATTTTTTTCGATTCCAGCATTTTCAAGACAAACAACTTCATGGAAGCTGGGTTTACATTCTTTAAAATGATTTGCTCTGCAATAGTGGAGATTATAAACTCTTTCTACGAAAAAAAAAAAAGATTATTTGATGCATATGTTATTTTATTTGTGAAAAGACTTTGGAAAGGGCCTATCAGCAAAATATCTTCAAACAAAACTGAAAATTGTTATAAGCTATATTTTGAATTTTTAAAGGCATCAAATTCAAAGAAGCGCCAATAATGCGTATTTCAACAACAAGCATGAATGATTTGGCAAAAAAAGGCACGAATCGTAAAAATATTGTCTCCCAATAGTGCAATCTGTGCAATTAAGTCCCCACGAAATATTAAAATTTCGCGGATGACCTCGACTGTGAAATTTAGTTCCCCGCGAAAATCTATCCCATTAGAGTATTTAACCCTTTGCGCGTTTAGGGGAGGCCCTGAAGACAGATTTTAGATAACTTCTGATAAACTTGATATTTTTCCATGAAACTTTCACAGTGTGTCTAAATGATGTTTATTTTAATTATTCGTGAAAAAGACTTTACGATCTGATTGCTTAAGGGAGCTGGGTGCTATGTTTGAGTCAACGAAAGTCCTCTTTTTGAGACCCTCGAAAGTCTCTTAAAATAAAATGTGAAAACACAATCTACCAACAGATTTTGAAAAGTGTATGTTTCGGAAACAAAAGAAACCTGTACATTTAATGCCAATTGGCTAAAATGAGACGAAAATTTAAAGTCTACTTTATAAATCACAAGCATGGAAAGGATAGAGTCTACATTGCATCATACACCCCTGTCTCACAGCCCCGGTGGAACCTTTTTCTTCAGTGGAAATAATAATTCTTATTGAAATCCTAATGGGGATATAAACTCTATTATTC
Organism: Clytia hemisphaerica; assembly: GCF_902728285.1. Classification (NCBI taxonomy): domain Eukaryota; kingdom Metazoa; phylum Cnidaria; class Hydrozoa; order Leptothecata; family Clytiidae; genus Clytia; species Clytia hemisphaerica. The sequence continues at coordinate 452,860 of NW_027104229.1, read as the reverse complement.
CAAGGTTAAAAACCCAGTGAGGATGGTTTTGGAGTGCAATTTTTGAACATGGAATTTCGAATGGGGATAAAATCAAAGTCAATTTCCCACCGGGGACGAAATTTTTGCTTAATTTTCCAGTGGGGTTGGGGTCTCAGCGGGTCTGTGACACAGGGTGTCATCATTAACGAAAAACCGCGAAAAAAGCGAAAATTATTTCCCTTAAGGTATGTGCAAGCTTAGAAAAGGGTTGTATCTTGAAAATACCTGTACGTAAAGTTCTTCCAAAGCTTTGCTGTAAGCCTCTTTAGCTTGCAATGCAGTGTTCATACACGTGTACGTCTGCTTACATTGCTCTGCTAGCAGCAATTGAGCGAATTCCAATCCGAAGTAATCTGAGATCATATCGCTATTATCAGAGTAGACACAATTATCAAAATCCCAATCATCAACCTGGAAAGGAATTTAGAATTGTTGATTTTAGTATTAAGTATTTCAGGCACGAAATGTCTCAAAATAAAAGTGGAACCCCTGAATCATAACCCAGTGTAGGCCCTTGTCCCATAACCTAAACTGATGAACAGTTAACATGGCTTGAAATAGCGATCGGACATCACACATTGTCCGACCCAAATATTACCTCCTTGTCTTTGAGCCTTGTCCGACCAGAAAATCATAATTTTCAAGCTAAAGCAACCCTGATCGGACATATGTTCGACCCACTTGAAATCGTTATTTCGAGCCTTGATTAATAACCTAGTGAACCCCTGTCTCATAACCCAAGTGGAACCCCTGTTTCATAGCTCATATGGAACCTCTGAATCATATCCCAAGTGACGAAAATAATCCGTGCTATGTCGGCAGCTGTGACTTTCAATGAATTTTGGGTGGGAAATAAAAGGGAGGGAGGGAGGGAAATAAAAGTATTACTATAGCAACGTGAGCCTCAGGCCGTTAGAAAAAAGTTTTTGTCGACGGCCCCCAAAATGAATTTGGGTACTGAGATAAGGCAACAGAACAGAAAGCAACTGTATGACAAGGATGGTGCTAACCTTGTACAGGAGAACCGATTAAATCTATTTCATTGGCCCTTTTTACGCCGGTCCTTATTGGCGTTAATTTTCGTCGCTTACGTAATAAGGGCTGGCGTAAGGGCTCGAAATTATATCATGGCCGGGTTAAATAAGGTTGTGGCGTAATAAGGGCCGGTGTTAAATTAGGGCTGGTGTAAAAAGAGCCGATAAGGTATTAAAATCAAACTATAAGAAGATAAGGGCTTTTATATTAGATTTTGCTCTCCTCTGCGAATATTGCAACACCTCTGTCTATACTACTGGAAAGAGTTAACCCTTTCAATTCAAGGACACCGCTGAATGAATTTCTCCGGCGCCCAGATTTGATGTCCGGAACTAAAGGATTTTAGTAACTTTTGTAGCTACCCTAAGGGGAGAAATTTTGGTTGGAATTTAATTTGGCCGATGGCTGAAAAAGTTTTTTCGTAGGGAATTTAATTTGGCGGATCAGGAGAAAAGCTAATTTTGGCGAGAATTTAATCTGGCGGATGACGGATTTTTAAATCCAAAATCAGGGTGAAAACATTGATGGATTTCAGACAAATCCGCCAAAATTTCTTCCCTTAAAGGGATAAATCAGATGGTTGCCAAGAAAAGCAGTTGCCATGTTTTTTATGGATCTCGCATCGCGCTTTCCAGTTTGTTATTGTAAACCGAGTTGGTTTACAAACTCACAAAATTCCGAGAGACATTTGCTTTCACTTTCGTTTATTTGTTTATGCGGACCGTTGAAGAGCAAATTTTTAGTATTATCGCCGTTTAAACGGTTCCGTAGAAAACCTTTCTGTCAGGGGGTTTAGAGTGTAAAGTCCTGCAAAGCATTTGTAAATTAATTCTTTTATTGAGTAACACTTTTACATTTTATTTTACTTCCCTTTTATCATGTGAACATAAAACCATGAAGATTCCTATTTTGAGTCAGGAATGTCCAATATACATTGTCGATTATCGTTGAGAAAATTCTACAAGACCCCCTCAAATATATCTCACCTTCGACAAGTCATACGGACTTTTCAGGAACTTCAAAAAAAACAGTGGGACCTCTCGGGACCTTTCACGTTGGAAAGAGCTCAGAATTCGAAATTTGAAAGTGGAATATCCTGACATTGACTTGTCAGTTGACAAAACTACTTGGGGAATCACATTTTCTCATGTATAAGAACAGGTACCCTCGAAATCTCAGACCATCTCATCATCCCTTTAAGGTATAATTGGAAAGAGAATGAGATTTTGAAGAAAAAGGGCTTTTTTTAGCGAACCTGCTTTTCTGAAATCTCTGAGAATTTTTCCTGAAAAAGTACAATGAATAGGAAACAACAAACCTGACTCATATTATTACATATTGTTGCAGTGGCAATGTGATGAACCTTTTCAGTAACATCTGTGTACGCGTACTTTGTCGTTTGCCTTGGGTCCTTATCGAAGAAGAAAGCGCCTTTCTCGCATTTTTTGAACGAATCCAACATGATGTCATACATGTGATCAGTTGGAAGCTCCAAGTAGGACTCCGTCATCTTCATCAGGTCATTGACTATTCCCTGGTCAGCCATTCTAAGAATTTAATACATGTAACCATTATAGTTAAAAGGCAGAGCATTCAGTAAAGCTTGGAAATACTCACTGACACTTATAGACCGCCATCTTTGATCGAAGTCTTTTTTTGAAAGGGTACCCGCAAAGAATTGCAGTTTTAAAAATTAACTTCTAACAGTGCTACATCATCAAAAGTATTCGAGGCAATGTAGCTAGCGCTCTCATCAATAGCAGTGTAAATGCATCATGCATTTACACTGCTATTGATTAAGTGCTGTCATTAGCTTTGTGGCATCCTCCGAAAAATTCTACAGCTTTTAGACAGCTGAAGAATTGTTTCCACGAAGGGCCACTATGTACAGAGAACACGAAAAAGAACAGAAAATTGAAGAAAGAATAATTAGTTATTAAGCGAAAATTGACATTTACCTTGCAAAACGTCTTCTTCTCCTTCGTTAAAAAAGATAGGTCACTGAAATAATACAATCTTATTTCTGTACGATAGCTTCTCCACAACGTCTGTCTGAAATGCTTCCACCACCACCAGTAGAGACACTTATCACTAACCGTCTGTACTGATTCCAAGCGAAAAGACGAGTGTGATCACAAAGACGATCACTGACTGATTTTATACATTGTTTTGACCATGTGACCATCTATAGCTCACGTGTAACACAGTTCAAACAATGAGACGAATTAATCTCTTGCATTCATGATTTGTTTAAAACAAAGCTGTCTCGAAATTAACCAATGAAAAAGCTTCACTTCACTTTAGAAAGATCTACGCCTTCAATACGTCTGAATCCATTCTGAGCATGGTCTTATCAACACAGAAATAGCGCCAACATAGGCAGGAAAATCATTGCTAAAAAGTCACGTTTGCAGTATACACTCTTTTTTATATGGACACGAGGCTCGATTTTAGACAAAACCTAAGAACAAATTAAGATCAATCAAGGGGCTGAAATATCTGACATGATAAACCAAATACTGGTTTAAAGATTCAAAACCAAAAAGATGTTTCAGAAAATTCAAAGTGAAAATCAAGCTAAAAGCCAGAACAGGAATCTCCAGCAAAATTTTACTGGTTCTTATAAAAGAGACGATGTCAGACAGAAGAAAGTTTGAATAATTGAGGTAGATTAAACCAAATAAATAGATAAGGCATGAATGTTTTATGTGAATATTAAGCAGATATTCGACTAGGTCACAGTGTAGGCGCGGCACTTTGCGCCGCGCTTATAAAATTCTCAAATTTTACATCACAAAATCTTTCAAGATTTTATGGTGCAACCATGGCCCCGAAAAGTGGCCCTAAAGTCAAGTTCGGGCCAGTGTCCTTCCTTGTTCAAAGCTTATTGTAACATAACCTTTTGGGCTTTTTCTAAATTAGACAATATAGGTTTATGATAAAAGTTTTGCCATGTTGAAGCACTGCTCCAATTTCCACAGTTCATAATTTCCTGTACAGAAGCTCCTAACACTTTAAGCTTAGAGGAAGCTGCCGATCTAGTAGAGTGGGCAGTAAATTTAGAAATGTCCACCCCCACGTTTCCAAGAACAGTCTTTAACCATCTACCTATGGTGTTAGAGGTGACCCCTTTGTGTGGGTTTACAAAACTGAGGAAAAACTTAGTTTCTGAGTTAATATCTCTCCATTTCTTTGTTCTGTCAATGTAACTTTTAATTGTTGCCACTGGGCACAATTCTACCCCCGATTCTCGATACTCAACTGGTTCTGGTGTCTTGCCCTTTTTCCTGAAACCCTTTGGTTTCTCGTTCAGTTTAAAAATGACCTTGTTTTCCCCAACTGCCTTGAATCTTGTATCAAGGATGTGTAAATCAGAACATCTCTTTAAGGCAGTTAAAGCCATAAGCATGACTGTTTTAAGTGTGATATCCTTGTTTGATAAATTCTCATCTTCTCCTAGGATTTTCAGAAATACTACAACGTCTTCAACTTCCCAAATAACATTATATTTTGGAGTGGGGGGTCTGAGGTTATCGATTCCTGAAAGTAGTAAACAAACCTCCTTTATTTGTCCTACTTTTATCCCATTTATGGGTTTGTGATACGCTGAAATAGCTGAGCGATATACATTAATAGTTCTGTACTCTAACCCTTTTTGGTACAGTTTTGTTAGGAAATCCACAACTAATTCCACAGGTGCCACAAAGGGATCAACCTGTTGTTCACTACACCACAGAACCCACTTTCTCCAAGGCGCTTGGTAAGCATATGTCGCGTGCTTGCCCTTCTTGATTGGACCATAATTTTGGAAGCTTCTGCTGAAAAGCCTTGCTCTTCCAAGCGAGTCCTGATACTTGAAACGCCGCAAGTTGTAAAGATCGGTTTAAGACTAGAGGGTGTGGCTCCTGCATGTGATTCAGTAATAAACTTTTCTTTTGAGGTATTAGTACTGGCTCTGTCACTATCATTGACAGTAGTGCTGGAAACCACGGTTGTCCCGGTCAAAGTGGTGCTATTACTAATGCTTTTGGAGTTTGTTGTTCCCTGAGAATTTTTAGAACTCTGCCCATTAGACAAAAAGGAGGGAATAGATAGGGATACCTCCCCCAATTCTGATACAGGGCATTTGTAGCCAAGGATTCTGGGTCTGGGTTCAGAGACATGTAAAGTGGAAGTTTTTTCATTATTCTTGACGCAAAACAGTCTATTTCTGGCATCCCCCACAGGTTTCCCAATCTTTGGAATACTTGAGGGGACAGTTGCCATTCGCTGGAGTTTGCCTTTTGTCTGGACCTCCAGTCTGCTGTCCTGTTTTCTTTTGATGGGATCCATGCAGCAGTAATCATGGTCCCTTTCTGGTCGAGAAATTCCCAAATGCGTTTGGCTATTGCTGTCAATATCTTTTCATTTTGTCCCCCCTTTGTGGATTAAATAGTGTAAGGCTGTCATGTTGTCCATATAAATGTGTACTAACTTGCTTTCCCTGTTCTTTAAGAACGTTTTTAATGCAATTTCCGCTGCCAGAAGTTCTAATTCGTTTATGTGGTATCTCTCCTTCTCTTCCTTGGTCCACACCCCCCTGTCGACACTCCGTTTTCCAGGGACGCTCCCCAGCCTTCCTCTGAGGAGGCATCCGTGTAGATCACCAAATCTGGATTCCCTAGTTTCACAGGTGCCCCTTGGCTCAATGTTATGTTGTTCACCCACCATTGGAGTTCTTTCAGAGATTCTAACGAGAGTTTTACTTCCTCCTCGTATCTCATTCCTAGTCGTTGACCCTCTATCAAATTTTGTTGCAGTGCTCTCACCTGCATTGGTGCCATTGTTATGCTGGTAGGATGGCCTGTAATTTCCCTATTAAGCTTGCTAGTTTCTGTAGGGTTATTACTTTCTTTATCAGGGTGTCCTGACAGAGGTTCAATATGTTCTGGACCTTTTCTTGTGGTAGCCATATTGTCATTGTAGAGCTGTTTATTATCATGCCCAGAAACTCCATTTCCTGAGATGGTTGGAGTACTGATTTCTCCCAGTTTATGGAGAAACCCAGAGTTTGAAGAGAAACAATACTGAATCCCTTGACTGTATTGCCTCCTGCTTGGTTGATCCTTTGATCAGCATGTCGTCTAAATAGGCTACTAGTTTTATCATCAGTCTCCTTAGGACTGTCAATGGTACTTTTAGTAACTTTGTAAAAATTCGTGGTCCTGGGCCTACCCCAAAGGCTAGTACACACATTTCGTAAAGTTTTTTCTCCCACCGAAAACGTAAAAAGTTTTGACTCTGGGGATGGATTGGGATGTGCCAATACGCATCCTTTAAATCGATCTTTATCATGTAGTCTCCTTGATTCAACAGGTCTGACACATTCTTCATCCCTTCCATTTTGAAGTGGATGTATGGCATGTATGAATTCAATCTTTTCAGATTGATTATAGGACGAAATTTGTTTGCCTCTTTCTTGGGCCTTACAAATATTGTTGACAAGAATTGGTCCTTTACAGATTGTACCTCTTTCAGGGCACCCTTCTGAATCATTGTCTTCACTTCCTTGCTCACTATCTCCCTTTTCTCCTGGGACATTGGGATTTGTTTTGGCTCTCCCCTTTGTTGGGGTCTGCCCATTAATGGGAGTCTCCAGCCTTTCGAGAATCTCGAGAATTACTTGATCTGAAGTCAATAGTTCCCAACTTTCCTGAAAAAATTTCAGCCTCCCTAATGATATTCATCAAGCTCGACTGAATAATTTTTTTTATTCTTTACCTGTAGGCAAAAACACCCGTTTGATAATTAACGATATCACATGGCTATTATCACATGGCAATTTTTTTATTTAAATTTTTTTGAAGATGTCATGGATTTTTGCATGTTTTTACTCTTGCTAGAAAAGAAACTTTAAAAATAGTTCTATTGTCAATTTCACTTTACATTTTTAATAACTTAAAGTAATTAAAAAGTTGATAAAGAGAAAAATTTCGAACATTCAATTTTGTGAGCACTTTTTATTTTGTAAAAAATGTCTCAAGTTTTGTTTTTGTTTTTGTCTTTAGGTATAGAATAAAACGTATATTCAATAGGTTTTATGTTGGTTATTGGATTTATTAACCCTCGGGTTAATAAATCTCAACAATAACCAACTTTTACCTATTGAATATGTGCTTAATATCCGATTTTTCTTGTTGAATATCTGCTTAATATTAAGCAAAAACCACCGAGAGTACCTACCGAGGTTAATAATCCATTTATAGCCATGCAAAAATAAAGCCATAAGTAATAGTTAATATTAAAATATAAATTGCGTGATTTCCATTGATTTATATAGCCCGAAGAGCCAGATTTCGTGCTTTGGCTGAAAAGTGTGTCGAGGTCAGGTAGGAAATACTACCTAGGTCACGTGACATTACAATAGAATTTCAGCGCTTGACCAAAAAGAAGCTTCGCAGGTTTTCGAAAACAATAGCAGCAATATTTTTTTGCGATATTCACCTTGTTTTTGCTTGGAAGATGAGCTTAAAACCGGGGTGTGGGGTACTAGGGTTGGCGAATGAGGGGTATGTGCGGACGGGACCTCCGAAAACCGACCCTTAGAGAGACTGATTTTTGCTGAAAAGGTGACCCTTAGAGAGACTTTTTGAATTTTTTTTTTCGATTTTTGAAAAAAGTCATACCCTTAGAGAGACTTTATTACAATTTTTTCTCTGGAAATCAAAACATTTCCTAAAAATCCTGAATTTTCCGACCCTTAGAGAGACTAATTTAAAACTTTCTGATTTTTCCGACCCTTAGAGAGACTTTGAAAGGTGAAAAAACCGACCCTTACTGTCCGCACATATCCATCATCCATTTTTGCCTAAGTACCCCCCCCCCGGGCTTAAAACACGACATCTAGCCCTTCATGCTTTACAGAAATATGTGGTGATTGCATGATTGCTTGGTCTCCTTTCAATATACAAAACACTATCTACGTACATAGGTTATATGTATACTGTCAAGAACCGTACCTTCGTGTAATGCCGACATACCATATCTTCTAAGTTCTAATACACCCTTTCGACCGTAGTCAGGCGTGTGCCACTTTATTATTTATCTGGCTTCCAGATGGTGAACTTTTCATCTGACACGCTAAAGCTCTGAAATTTTCAACATCTAAAAAGATTTACATTACGAAATTTTGCAAGACCGCGTCAAGGATTTTGCAGCGGGAGGTTTGGTAACCCAGCCCTCGTTTTCGGGGATTGGCGGGTCCAACCGAAATATTTTTAGCTTTACCCGGAAGGTTAGTTGAACTGGGGATACGGGACATCAAAGGAGGCCGACTATAATTCCTCTCCGATGGGAAATTGGCCCGCTCCTTTAGAGCTTTAGCGTGGGCGGCAGCCAATCCACCATCGAAATATCAGATAACTTTATTATTTAATCACTCCCCCCCCCTAAACTGGTACACCTTTTTCTATTGTCTGTAGGTGGAAAAAAGACTGGGACGGTTTTAAGGTGGTAAAACGGACAAAAAAAATGCCCGCGCGGTAATTGGCGGCTACGGTCGAAAAGGTGTATTCAATCATAGCAACAATCTTGTCTGTAAAATAATAAAATAGATTGAGTAATTTTTTTAAACAGCTTACTTAGAAGGTTTTACTTATAAACATTAAATAGACCAAATACAAGCTGCTATATTTTTTAAAATTACATCATCTCGGGTTAATAAATCTTTGTATTTTTGTACTTTTCAGCTAAAAATAATCTCTTTTTGCTCCCGAAGGGAGCCTATGTTGCTTCACGAGGCCGTGCTGGGGATCGAGCTGACGAAAAATTGTTCAAGAAAAAAAACGGGACGATGTAACCTAGTGACCGCATCTACTAAAAGATTGCCGTGTGGTGAGCTTTTAAGCTAGCTCGACCGCGCGAACAAATATTTTGCGTTTTTGGCGCTCCAAAGTCATAGCTTGGAATACAACAGCGCCGCGGCGTATTTTTTTTCCGTCAGCGGTCTAAACCCAACTTCAGCGGTCGAAACCCAGCTTAGCGGTCGAAGCCCAACCTAACGGCCGAAACCCATTTTACCGGTCGAAACCCATGTTGGAAATGGCAGGGGGATTTTTTAGCGACCGAAACCCAACGCAGGTGAGTAAACAAACTCACAGTTGAATGATTCTTTTGTTTTGGTAGCCCACGAGCGAAAGAAGTCAATCTCAAGCTTTTTCGTCGGGATTTATTTATTGGAATATTCTGACAATTAGGCTAGGTGATAATTAGATTGATAATTACTTTTAAATAATATATACTATCCAAGTTTTCAAGTAAAAAAATCAAACTCAAACTCATGGTATCAACTCAAAACTTCTCTCAAGTTTAATGTTCCATACGCGAAAGTTTTTCAAGCAAATAAAAGAGAAAATTCTTGGGTTTCGACCGCTAGTATATCTTGTTTCGTTCGTGGGCTATCAAAACAAAAGAATCATTCAACTGTGAGTTTGTTTACTCACCTGCGTTGGGTTTCGGTCGCTAAAAAATCCCCCTTCCATTTCCAACATGGGTTTCGACCGGTGAGGTTGGGTTTCGACCGCTAAGCTGGGTTTCGACCGCTGACGGAAAAAAAATACGCAGCGCCGCGTGAGCAGAAATTTAGCGTCTTTAGCGCTCCAAAGTCATAGCTTGGAATACAACAACAAAAAGCAACGAAGCAACTTGGGACCAGTTGGTTTCAGAAAGTATAGAAGGTATAATCCTAATCCAATATACTGTTCTGCAACTTTGATAGTAAGTATAATACTATTTTATCAAAAGTAATGTTTCAGATAGGAAAAGTAATGTTTCAGATAGGATGTATGATTGAAAATTATTTTAAAGAATTTCTTTTTGCTTTGTATCCTTGTCTTGTTGTATAATCAGACATCAGTTTAATACTTTACTGTTACTTTTGGGTAATTATTATCAGAAATTGGAAAAAAACTTTGCATACCACCATTAACGAACCTTCTGTTTATCTCCAGGCGATGTCAATTAAATTCAATTGATCCAAATTTTCGTATATCAAACAGAATCCAACTATTAGGTGTTTGGTTACTGAACCTGATTGAAGACGACCCTGTCGAACGAAAGAAATATTTCTATCCCCAGACAAACAAATTGCGCTGCCAGATAAGTGAACCACGCGGCTGGAAAAGTGAACGTGTTGTCACGAGTTAACGCACGGTCGACTAAGCTCGCATGAAAGCGGGCAGAATAGGGATGGTGAAATTTACGCCCATGTGTGATCGCCCAATTGTTTAAGTATGTCTCGCAGACCACGCGTTCAGTCCGGGGTAATTCTTAAAAAGTAATGTTAAAATCCTCGGACATGCAACAACAAAATCCCTCGAGTCCGGGGAATCAGCAGGGTTGTTCGAACATAATTCAACTTTACCAGAATCTTTTAGTTTCGTGACTGTTCGATTTGGTTGCGGTAATCTAACACCTATCGTTTGATAATGTTAGATTAGATTGGTACCCGTGAAAAAGGGTGATTTGCATCATTTGAGGGAAACTTTACATTGCCTCCAAACTGCAGACCTTTCTTGGTCTGCACTTTGTCTAAACTAAAATGTAAATTAAATGTTTTTGACTTTTGAATTTATACAATTTTATTACCAGAAAGCTCTACTATAGACCTTTTTTCAAAGAGGCCACCCTGTTGAATAATTATGTAGTCCAGCAGAAAAACAATGATACACCCATGCATAATTATTACAATATGCATGAAACAGTAATTATGCATTGCTGTATCATTGTTTGTATGGTTGGACTACATAATTATTCAACAGGGTTGCCTCTTTGAAAAAAGGTCTATTTGGAGGCGATACCAGTTTCCCTCCAGTGATTACCTTTTTTCACGGTAATCAAACAGTCTGATTGACATCACCTGGATATTTATTACAAATTATCTATTGACAGTTTCTTCTTCTCTATTCCTATTTCAGCTTTATGGTTTTGCCTTCCAGCCTTCGTTTATTCACCATGACAAATACCATATTAACCATTAAAGTAGTTTTACACGTTGGATGTACCGTCAACTGCTTTAAAGCCAGATTGTCATTATATGTTTTTACAAGGTCTGAATCGCTGCTTCAAATACGCTGAGTTTGCACAAAGATAGCAGTTGTTCAACCAATCATCAAACTTCATTTTAACATAACATTTTAATGACAAGAGAGTTTTGACTTCAAAATATTGAACAAGTATTGGAATGAATTGTCTGCGTTTTTAATGGAGCTGTGCAATGTTTGTGCAATGGGACACCAAAACAGCAACCATTTTAACCGAACCTCCACAGAATCATCTTTTTTGTACTGTCCAAGAAACATGGATCTGTTTGTTGTTGAAGAGGATGTGACGATAGAGAGAAAAAGCCGGCCAGAAAGCATTATGTCTCATGTTATCTCAAGTAATCCCATTTTAGAGCAGTTAACGGTATATATACAAACTTGACATTAACACTCCTTTTGTTGGAGAAATTCCTGAAGGATATTTCATGTTATGTTCCTGTTGTTTGGTTGTATTTTGAATCATTTTGGTTTTGGAATGCTTCTGTATCCACTGTATTCTTTACAAAACAATATTACATTACGATATAGACAACAACTTAGCTGAAAATTATATCATTGTCAAAATATAGTCTTGGAAATTATAAATTCATGTTTTGATATGTTTGTTATTTTTATTTTTGTTATTGTTGTTTCAAAGAAAATGCTTTTGAGAAGAAAGTCATTCTAAATATTTCCTGAAGATTATTCCAAGACCCTGCCTATAAAACATGAAAAGCTTTTTAATTTAAGCTTTATAAGGTATCTATTAAAGAGAGCATGTTTAGTGCAAGCTATGGCTGAGAAAAATTGAATACTTTGCAATATCACTGTATTTCTGACAAAAATAAACACGGCATATCGCCTTTTCTGAATTTCAATCAATCACTGTCAAATGCCTGTCATCGGGAGCATCATAGCGAAAGCTACTTGCTAGTGTTATTGCTTAAATATGATAATACCCCGGTTGGTATATGTTTCAACGTTCATCTAACGTTCTATAGACGTTATGTACGATAAATGGACGCTGAAATAATGTTGTGTGCCAGCATAAACGTTTAGAAAAGTTCATTTGACAAGTGACCACAAGATAAAATCTGCTGCAAAAACACCAAAAATGTTTACTTTTTAAAAATAATTTTAATATCTGAAAACTGGAATTGATTGATACAGATTAGAGATAAAAACCCAATCAAATTGACCACAAAAGACCACAAAGAAGCGAGCCTGTACCTAGCTCAAAAAGTAGAAAGATTTTAAAGCCTTGCAAGAAAGGCTTGCATTAATATGCTATGAGATGTGAATGAAAAGAGGCCAATACAGACTACCTTATTATACGAATATTACTAGGCAGATATTCAACGGCCTTGAAATTAACACGCAAATAATTAACACGAATTTTATTTGCTTTTTCAAGGACACCAGTGGACTTTTCCAGTGGATACCCCTTGAAACCGCATACCCCACAAAACCTACAAAGTTGGGTTTTGGGCTCTCTTAATCACTAAACTTAATTCAATATTGTATAATTCACTTTTTTACAATCTCTAATATAGGTACTTTCATAAAATATCTAATTTCAATAATTTTAATTATCGCAAAATGTCGTAAAATTCGAAGTTATTGAAAACTTTATCAAAAATCCCTTCAAAAAATCAAGTTTTTTGGATCTAGAGATTACACAAATCAATTTAAGGTCATAAAACCTATACTTTTAAGGTACCTATACTTATGGTAGATACGAAAAAATCATTTTCTTCTCCATGATTGCACCCCAAAGAAATCTAGTCTGAATCGCAGACCTCTACAAAACCCTAGGTAGTAGAGGTCTGCTTAATGATCTACCAACCGTTTTCCTAGTTGGTTTTTCAATTCTATATCGCGGTTTATTTTCTTTAGAGTATGCCTGTATGTCTGTTGTTGCTTTGACGACGTCGTCTTTGTTTAAAAGTTCATCAATTTTCTTCCCCAGACTATCCAGTCTAGTGAAACACGTTCTTTTAGATATTGTGCTTATAACTGATTTGTTTTAGTTGTGAATACGTTACAACTCGATAATGACAATTTATTTTAACTTCAGCTATTTCTCTACCCCTTTTTTCCCATGCAGTTTTGTCTATGATGTCACTATTAAGAATTTAATTGTAAAAATGACGCTATGAACTTTAAAATGACGTTTAATAGACGTCTAAAAAGATGTTCCAATGCATTACCTTCTTTTATAAATAGTGTAAAGTTTTAATGGGTAATTAACCTTTTTGTTTCAAACTTTTTTAAAATTGTTCTATCGGAAAATTTTTCTAAATTAATGCATCAAAAGCTGTTTTTCTATGAAAAATTGGGATGAAAAATTGGTCAAAAAGCACTATTTTCAAGATTTTGAGACAAAATCACGCCGAAAATAAGCTCTTCAAAGTTAAAATACTCTTCTTCGCAGAAGTCTTCAATTTCTTCTTCATCAATTTTTTTCATTGCGATTCTTAAATTTTCAGACTCAAAGATAATTGGCCTAACAGAAAATGTATAACATGTTACAGTTTGTGGGATACATCAAGTAGAAATTTATATTTTGTACGTGGCGAATATTAAACATTCACTATGGTCAGAGCCCTTAAGAAAACGGTGAAGCATGTAAGCTACAGATCGAATCTGTGTTTTGACTGGACACACCGGATCTTTATTTATAAAGATACAGTCTATATTTCAATCAACTCTTTTAGGAATTTTTGTTGACAAAAGGGGACATAGACCAAAAAGACCCAGCAAAAATTAATTGCAGTATAGTACCTTATTGGGGAAAACTTCGTCGCGGAAAATGTTTGTCGGGGAAAAAAGTTTGTCACTTGGCCAAAAAGAAGATAAGATAAGATATTTATCCAACAAAAAGTTTATAAGATTACAGTAACATAAGAGTTGAGGAATTTACCTATAAGTTTTTTCGAATTCGGTAACACTGTCAAATTGATTTTATTTAAGGTAGGATAGCGCGACAGGTTAGAGTACTGTCTTAACAAGAAGCCGTTGTATTAAACAAATGAGAGTTCAAACCGGAGCACTGTCCATTTATGTTGTAATACTGAAACCAGCTACCTCTAATGACATTAATTGATATGACTCAGTGGCGCAACAGGTAAAGACGTTTCGCTGTGAACCATGTGTGTATCAGTGTTACGAGTTCGCGTCCGGGTCAGGCAATCGGAAAAACTAAAAATTATATCAACTAAGATTGGATATTTCCTATCGGTCGAGCAGGTGAATGCGCATGCGTAACCTAAAACCACTAGTAGTTAATACTTGAAAATATATAAGCATAACGAAATGCGGTGGGTTGGTCGGTCGGGGTGGAGGTGTCCTATAGTAACTCAATAATATATCCAAGTCACTTAAAGAATTGAAGTTCCTTAGTCTATCTAAAATGAAAATAGGTGATTTTTGTTAAAAGTTTCTCATTTTTCTATTGAAATGTTATAATTAAGAGTGTCATGAAAAAGAGTGTCCGGGACATAGCGCATCGCTGCCTGAGGGGTGGTCTAACAAAGGCGTACGACCACGCCCTCCCAGACCTCCTAAGGTGGGTTTCGAGCAAGGCACTTTTAATACACCGGTCGTCAACGGTGCTGACTGTGCATGCACAATCAAGCAACTATGCTGAGAGCTTTGGGTATCGCAAGTGCTCTAGCTACGATCGAACAAGTTCTCAACACGAAAAAGGATACCATAACTTTCCCAGGAACCGGCTGCCGCATGTTAAACCAAGGAATTAACCTTGGTTAGGCGCTTACAGACTGGTATGGACTGCAGCACGGAAACTTCTATTTTCCTGGGAACGGGCTCTGTTGCATGTTATTTGTCGTATGTCATTTGCGACAAATCATTGTACAATGGTTTGTTTTGACCTACTTAATGCGCTATATTATCACTTGTGGTAGACATTCAGAGTCACGTGATAATTTTTAGATATTCTTAGAAAGAAATTTCTTAGGAAAATGGACGATAATACTTAGATAATGGTGAAATAATAGCAATTTTTACTCAAGGCTTCGAGAATTTTTGAATGTTGGTATGTTAGAACATGTCGACGTTCTTATAAAAAAACGTGTAATTATAAATGTTCGTAATTTTCAGGCTTTAATGTTCTTAATTTATGATAACTTTAATCACTTGTTGAGTTAAAAGGGGCTTAAAACCCTCATTATCTTAAGTCATTTATGAAATTTAATTTAATTTCTTAAGTTTTCGCCTTCTCATAAAATTGTTCTGATAATGTACACCTGTGTAGTCTAAATCGCACCAGACCTCTGCGAATCCGTACTGAGCGCTACAAGTTTTTTTTCATAAGAACAAATTTTTGAAGCCTTCGGATGTTCTTAAATTTTTGAGATTCAAGCCTAAAAATGTTCTATATAAAAAATGCCAGCAGCCCATTTACCTTTGGGAGTTTATGAAGATGTCTGTTGAATTAATTTTCAACCCTTTCGAAATTCTGAAAGAAAGGTTTAGGCAAGACCAATTTGATTTGTTCTTAGGCGATACCAATTCAATTTGTTGTTCTACGGGCCCGACCGACCCTATTTTTGCTAAAATCAAAAAAATAATATCATTGAATTCCCACTACAATATATTTTACACATTAGTTATTTGTAAGAATCAAATTTGAATAAAGCTGAAAATTAATTCAAGAAATTGAAAAATTTAGAAAATCAAGCATTCCATACACTAACATTTTATTATGATCTTCATCGAAGATAAAAAAAGTGAACTTTTGATCCAAATATTTTTTGGAAAAAATTTTCGGTACCTTACCAATCCTGATAAATGAAAAATTTATTCTTATTTTTACCGACCGACCGACCCATATTTTTCTAACGGTCCGCCCGTAGAACAGCAGATTAAATTGGTCTCGCCTTGCTTAAATAAATTCGTAAATCAGCGTAAATTCTTTTTGTAAGAAATGAAAAAATCAATATATTGTATGTCATTATTTACATGATAGATAATAAATCCTCTATAAATTTACAACAGATTATTATGTGAAGAACTTGAATTAACAACAAATAGTCGATGACAAAAATAGAAATTATTAAAGTAAAAAACATTAGCATACTGTACAATTACTAGCATTAGCGCATTATATATTTGCTTATATATCACAGGGCTCCCCAAAAAATATTGACATATTAGTTAGTAAAATAGGCCAGATTTTAACTCTCAACCAAATCATAAGTCCAATTCAGGACAGAATTATACTAAAAAGTACTTTTGATTATTGGATTGACACGGATGTGGAGCAAGATTGTTCAGAAAGGGGAAAAGAAAAACATTTTTTGTTTATATCAGCATAATATAACAATAGGCAGACACTGTCCTGATATGAAATATATGTCTGATATGAAACGGGAAAACTTACGTATGTAAAAATAAAACCTTTCAGCTCTTCTAGTGAATTAGTTATTGATTGACGAATTTAAGAACATAAAACTGTGAAGTAGTTGTACTTTTCGAAATACTTGAACGGCAACAATTGAAAAATTTAGTACGGCATTTTCACTAGATATAGAAAGAAAGTAGAGCAAAACAACCGTTAACCATGGAAAAGTATAAAAATTAGCATGTATTCCTAAATAATCGGAACAAAATTGGTTGATAAAAAAGGGTCCACGCGATTCCTTGATAATAAAGCATGCGTGATACATTTTGCCACACTCGATAAGTGTAGAGTTGTAGAGCGTTCAGTGATGACTTTTAGGTGATAAAGAAACCAACAATGTCGTACCCAGTCCTTTAAGGGCTACATACACAATATATTGTCAGGCACTATATATGATGATATATTGCTGAGTGCCGGCAATAAATTGTCAGCTTGATTTGCAATTTTTCAACAATACAAGGGGGTTGTTTACAGAAAGAAAATCCTTTTTTATAATAGAGCACCTGTTATTTACTTTGTACATTACGGTCCGAAAACGATATTGTCAAATATTTTTCGTCAATATATTGTGTAGTCTAAGTAGCCCTTTAGTGCTCGCTCTTTAAGATTCTGATCGTGTCCACGATTGTCTATTAGCCAAATCAGCAAGCTGTGTAAGCTGCTTTTGATTCATGATATTCATGACGTAATGTTCTAAACGGAAGTACCCAAAATATCCGGGGCGTTTTCCACTAGTTGTATTGTTTAAATTCAAATTAGTGGCAAAAACCTGGGTTTTTTTAGTGCTTCCGTATATAAAACATTACATGAATACCGCGAATATAAGATTACATATACGCATCCAAGCATAGATATCAGTAGCAAAGACAGAGGTGAAGGAAAATTTGCTTAGGAGAGCAGATTTAAACGACACAGTAATTATGTTTTTATACCACGAATAGGTAAGTCGTAAATATTTGCTCTCCTACGCAGATCATAACTCACTCCTGTCTACGCTACTGGCGATCACCCTTTCGTCTTAACTCTTTGCATTTCTAGCCTCCTTTTGGAATATGTTATTTATTTCTTCATCTTCAGTTTCATTATTCGATTCTTCATTTTGAGTTGTTATTACCATGGGCGGTGGTTCATAATGATGGGCGTATTCATCTGTTCCACCCTCACCGCCCTCTTCATTGTCATTGTACTCGGAACGAACGACTGACGTGTAAAAACCCTGAATAAAAGTTGGAAGGTGTGTCAGAAAATTAAGCACTTTGGGTGTTTGATTTTTATTTCATGAACAAAGGCAAAAAAGCTCAACTGATCCCTTACGGAAGGTAATTCATATACAAATTCTGTTTCACTATTTTCCAACTATAACGAAAACCCTAACACCACAAGTGGATTCGGATCGAGTGTTTGCATTGGCAGAGTGACGTCAAATATTTGCATTTGAAAGCGCGAAATTTGTAAACATTTGACGCCATTTTGATACTTTTTTTTATTTAACTTTGAATTTCCTAGCTCTACGTATTTTAAGCAATTTATATATTGTAACGTTTTAATTTAATATATTATTACTATTAAAAAATATTTCTCCTTTAAAAAAAAAAGAAAAAAAAGAAAAAAAAAATTTTTGATACTGGTAACTTCCTTCGTGCAGATTTTCTTCTGGCGCAAAAGTTAGTGGCGTTAGCCGCCCTAGCCAATTCCACGCGAGATGTCTAGGCTTCATACCTTCTATACTCACATCTGAGTCTGACCACGAGACAATATAATTGAAACGTTTTTCGAATTAATTGAAACGTTTTTCGAATGTCATGCATAATAAATCCTTTCACGGCTCCTTGAAACAGCTTCTTTTCAGATAAACAAATTTGAATTTAAAATAAACCAGCTGCGCTGGAAAGTCAGCCCAAAATGCTTAGAAGGCTTAGAATGATTAATAGGAAGTACAGATAAGAAATCTGGTTTGTTAAAATCTGAGCAGCTTGAAAGAACGTATCTATTTGCTCGAAACGTTCAGAAGAAAACAGAGCAGTGCATAGTGGAATCCGTATCCAAAGCAGAAGTCGGTGAAAAAGATTTATTCCGTTGTTGTTATACTCTTTCCATGAGAATAATAACAGAACCAGATAGAAGAAATAGGCTACAAGGAGTGCGGTCAGACTGGGAACTTTTATTTAAGTTCCATTGTTTCGAATGTGCGCCCCTATAGAAAGTTTGTTTATTTAACATTAAAGTTTAGTCATGACTAAAAAATAAGTGTTACTCAGAAAAACTTTCAATACAGGCGTACATTAAAAACAAAAGGATTGTAATTATTTTTATCTAAAAAATAAGTCATGCTCCGGGGCATGACTTAAATAGTTTAGTCGTGACTAAAAGGTGAGATTCTCTCACTTTTCCTCTTTTTCATAATAGAAGCTCATTTAATATGCAAAGCCGTTGTGCAAATACACCCAGAACTTTCGCAGAATTTTTTCTGTCAAAGTTTTTTCATGTAATAAGAGAGAGAGAGGGTGTGTCTGTTATTGACTTTTGTTAAAAGAAATCAGAGGAGAAGACACGTTTTTTTCAAGGAGGATGGATCCAAACTTCTTTTACTATCTATCGCAAAACTATCAAGCTCAGAGATTTCAACTGAACCAACAGAATAACGTAAATATCACGCCCAACTTACCACCAAATAACGTACAACAAACTCAATCTAACTTACAGCAAAATCTTTTGGAACCGCGCGTTCAACCAAACAACGTGGCTTCTTCATCAGCAGCGGCAGCTTCTCTCTCAGCAAACTGAAGATGTATCATCAGATTCCAACGATCAAAAAACAACAAGGGAAAGATGGACTAAAGACCAAACTAGAGTTTTTATGAGCATGTATCAAGATAACTTTGACGAACTTTTATCAAGTCGATGTAATCAAGTCTGGTCTTCAATCGCTAGCGCTGTTTAAAAACATGGCCCAGTGAAAACTACCCAGAAATGCAAATTGAAATTGAGGACTCTAAAAGACGCTTATAACAAATGTAAAGCTGCTAATACTGACCCAAGAAACAGTGGTGACAAACGCCGTACCTGTCCATATTACGACGAATTGGATGTTCTGCTTTCAGACAGACCATGTACATCGCTAACTCAATTCGCTGAGGTCGGAATCGTTCGATCGAATGAGGTTTGTGAAGCTGAAATTCCAAGCTTCGACATGGAAGAAAGAACACCAGCGGTTGAAGCGCCCACCTTAGAAAATATTTCTACCGAGGAAAATACAGCAGAAATTCCAGAAGTAGCTGCAGTAGCTGATGACCAATTTCGTGAAAGTGACGCAGAGCAGAAACTGACAAGAAAAAACTTAAACGAAAATTTGAAGGCGACGATGACTGGAGTTACGATGAAGAAAATGATGATTTTTATGAAGGCGTGAAGGCCAAAGCTAAAGCAAAGGGAAAGGAAAAGAAACCCAAAAAGAAACCAAAAACTTTTCAAGAACAATTAATTGAGCTACAGAAGGAACAAATGAACAGATTCGAAGCTAGTGAAGATCGATTCCAAAAATTTCAAGAAAAAATGATTGAAAAGCAAATGGAGTTGGATGCAAAGGAAAAAGACAAAGAGAGAGATTTTTTTATGCAATTCGGAGCACTTTTTGCTAACAACAATGACCACAGAAAAGATGAAAAGGAGAAATAAAATGGACACATCCCAAAGAAAAGCGTTTTTTTCTTTTGTTATTGACAAGTTTTAACGGTTAATTTTTTTTCGTTTTGCTATTTATAATTGTTTGTAGAAAAATTATAAAAATAGGAAAATATCTTCTGAGCTCAAGCATTAACAAAACTTGTCAACGATTGTCTGACTGCTACGCCGTCTGGATTTCTTTCGTGGTCTTGCCTTCTTCGCTGTCTAGCTTGCCTTTCTTGACGTAAAATTTCTCTCAGAACAGTGTCATCATCCGGATATTCATCTTTATATATTTGGCAAATATTATGTAAAACACAACACGCAATCACTACATGAGTTACGTTTTGGATTTCATTGTCTAGTCTTTTCAAAAGAATTCTCCAACGGGCCTTGAGAATCCCGAACGCCCTCTCTACGTGTACTCTTGCTTTAGAAAAAAATTTGTTGAATTTTCTCTGTTCTCTTGTTTGAGCTGGTCCAAACGGGTAGGGGGTCACTAGCCAAGAAAGTAGTGGGTATGCTCCATCACCTAAAATTAGAGGTCTAATTCGGCATTATTCAATAACGTCGGTTGGCTCGGTTAAGATTTCTTCATTTTCTGCTTTGCGAAATAGTGTTGTGTTTCTCATGTTTCTTGAGTCATGAGAACTTCCCGGGAATCCACTGGTAGCGTCAAGAAACATAAGGTTAGCTCCAACAAGACCTTGTAGACCTACTGTATACTTTTGCTTTCTACTGTAATAGTCGGCTTTTTCATCGATGAATGGGGTTTGAATATGAATATGTGTCCCATCAACAGCTCCTACAACTTGAGGAATTTTCGAACGATAATCATTTTTAAATTTGACAATTGCCTCTGCAGTTTCTTCTGTGCTGCCAGGGAATTTAATGAACAAATGAGATATTCTGAAAAGCTCTCGACAAAACTCCGCACTGATTTCAACGGCAGTAGATTTCCCAACCCCAAATGTTTTTTCAATGCATCGAAAAGAATTACCATTTGATAATCTCCAAAGAGCAACTCCAACACGTTTTTCAATAGGAATAGCTTTTCGAAGTTGCGTGTCTCTTTTCTCAAGCCTTGGTCTGACCAATTCAACTATAGCCAAAAATGTTGAATGTTTCATTCGAAATTCGTTACGCCATCGCAATTCAAAATTTGGATCATTGACATCTACTAACATTCGTGAAAACCATGTTTCGTCTCTTTCATAGGCCCAAATTTTGCGGTTACGAACGAAAAGGCTAAATAGGGAGGACTTCATGATTAAAGAAAAATACCTAGCTCTTTGCATTCGGTAACGAAGGATAGTATTTTTCATTAGCCGATTTTGCGCTTTTCTTTTTGCATACTTTTTCGCTGACAGTCTCTTCAACACGAGCATTAAAAAAAGCTTCTTGTTTGCTTCCATTTTTCAAAGAAATAGCGCTGAATTCACGGAAGAAGTAATCAATATTACTTACACTACAAAATATTTGCGGACCGTAATGTACGAAGTAAACAGAAGATCTACTCATTAATTATTCCAGACCAGACAAACAAAAATTCATCTTTCTGATCTTTATTATATATTATAGAAAATCCTTTATGTAAAACCTATTGTTTGAAATAAGTCATGATACTAAAAACTTTCTAGTGTGACCGCACTCAAGTAGTATATAACTTTTAACATTATTCGAATGAAAAAAAATTCTTTGATATACAGTACTCACTTTCTCCATCTATGCTTACTCTATAATTAGCTCTCTTTATTTACAATGCAAAAGCATCTTTTATTAACTATTGGATATGACGCAAAAAAGAATTTTTTTTCTCTTCTTCTTTTCTTATTATTAATTATAAGGCTTCTTTTTATGTTATGTGTTTTTTTTCTTTTCTTATTTTATCTTGCTAAGAAAAAATTATTTTCGCGCGCTAAATAATCCCGAAATCCTGTTTCCCGAAAATAATCCGAAATCGGAATTAAAATGAAAGTCTTAACGACGACGACCAGCGGGAAAAAAATCGTCGAACCGATTTGAAGAGTCACCGGGGCTGACTAATAAGTATGATTTGACATACAGTAATGAAATTTTAAAAGGAGGGGAATATTTTAGCCATCACACAATTTTAGTTTGAATACTGTTATTATTGTTAAGTTAAAGTGAACTATATTGAAGTTAGTTTGAGTTCTAAGCTATTTCAAGATCGACAGCCATTCAATACTAGAAGAAAACCATTGAGCACTTTTCAACAAAGATTTTTTACGTTGCAAAATTGAATTTTTACGTGAGACATGGTTGTAGCATTTAAGATAAAGTCCACTAAAGGAAAAACTGTGGAGAGCGCTCAATCTATAGAGAAAAATAGTGGTTAACGATTTTGATCTCATTTTAAGCCTTTTTTTGGAAGGAGGTACGCAAAAATGCATTTATTATGTACAGTATGTGACCCCCAAAACGGCGATCAAATTAAAAATTTCTCTCAAAGTTAGAGGAAAAGAGGTTTTACAAAAAATTTTCTTGCATGTAAAACTTTAACATCTCTACTTTATTTCCCGACAGCTATTTTTCAAAATTTTCAATTTCAACAATATTTTTCAATCGTTTAAAGATAGGTAGCTTTTTTCTAATGGCCCCCAAAACGGAGGTTTGCAATTTTAACGATTTCTCGAGATATCTTTAAGATATAAATACAAGATTTTGACCATAGTTTTGGAATGTGATTTAGAGGGTTTTGGGCATAAATTTGGTTGATAAAATTTTTACAGTGCAGCCCTGGTTGTCAAAATGCAGGTTTGGGGCCCCCAAAACGGAGGTGTAGTTAAAATCAAAATATTAAGCCCAGTGGTAATAGGAGGAAAAACTATGAACATATTTGTGTTTACCCTTAAATTTACGACCCGATAGATGTAAAATTTATGATTTTTATGAAATATTTCAAGATTTTCGATATTGCAAAGTCCAAACTGAAAATTTAGAAATTTTCAAAATGACAATTTAGATTTAACAACGTCTTAATCAAGTTTCTGAAAATCAATGTCTTTTGAAAATAGTTCCATTCATGTATGGAAAAAGCTGTGAAAATTTGAGAAGAAAAGCTTAACTGAAACTGAAAATATTAAGCTTTAAAGGTATTTTTGTCCTATATTTTGCAAAAAAATGACAGAATTTGCCATTTTTGCTGATTCAGCGAAAATTTTTACATATAATGTTAATTTTTTGTTATAAGCTATTAACTCAACCTGATAGGAATGGAATTCCAAGATCTTTTGATGTTTCTCATATTTAGAATTTTCGGTTTTATCAATGCTGATTCTAGGGTCCAAAAATACTGGTTGGCCTTTAAGATGCTATATCTTTTACCCATCCTCTAAAGTCACAGATGTATCTGCATTTTCTGAACGGCATTAGGTGTAGAAAGTTTCCTATACCCCATTTTCATAACTTATTTTCAATATCCAAGGAGCTAGAGTGAGTTATATGCAATTTTTATCTAATTTGGGTGTTAAAATATCTCCTTCATACGTAAATATGTTATTTTGAATCTGTCTCAAACCATCAAAAACATGCTCATTTTTTAGTATAACCATCATTCTTTCTAAATAAACAAAAATCGTTTAATTCTGATAAATCTACAAGTCAGAATCCTCATTTTAATGACAACCTCCGTTTTGGGGGCCGTCTCCGTTTTGGGGGCCATATACTGTAGTATTAAAACAAAACTTGATGAAAAAAAATTCAACATCAAAGCTGCTTGACAATCAAATGGTAAAGACAGAAAGATCGATTTTGACAGAAAATTACAAACGCGCAATATTCACTTTCCGAAAATTTACGAAAACTTTTGGTGGTTGCGTCGTACTAACACTGTTGGAGGGTCAAAACTATGGGGAGTTACGAGATATTAGCAGTCGCTTGTTTCTCAATACCCTCTATCCTACACCTGTTTGGTTTGTTTATGCTAATAACAACAAAACATAGCATCAAAATGCACACACAAAGACTATACTTTATCACTCTAAGTCTCAGCGAATTAATCATTTGTGTATCTGCCACCATAGACTGGCTTATTGCTTACGGACAAACCTATCGATATTACTTAAAAATGCCACTGATATTTTTTGGATACACTCTAATGTACGAAACGATGATTCTGCTAACACTTGATCGGTTATTCAATATTCGACTGAACATCAAATACACATTATACTGGAAGTACAGCCGGACAGTTAAGCTCATCATTATCGTATTTCTCATCAATGCTATAATGTACGCAGCATTTTGGCTGAATGATACAACTATCAATACTCTAAACACCCACTATTTCCTGCCATTCGATATTACATTTCTGGTGGTAGCTATCGGTACATATACATACATCTTCAGCAAAGTGAACCGCAAAGACAAGATCAAGAGTGTAAAACCTCCAAAACTGCCAAGGCCAACGAATCATCTCAATTCAAATAAAAAAACAAAATTCATCATTAGAAACAGACAATTCTTGTCTGTATTTTTAATGGTTATAACATCATCATTATTCACTGTTTTACCAGATTTGATGTATTTCTACTACGGACTACAGAACTATGAAAATCTAACAGATTGGATGAGTGCGTTATTAACTGTACTTTATTCCACAAGCTACATTTGTGATTTTCTGATTTACACTTTTTCTTCAGGCCAATCAAAAAGAGACTTAAACGTACGGTTAGATTTAATAGCGCAGTTTACGATTTGAATGCATCGAGGAATGCCCAGGTTACAGCATTTTAGACTTCGATAATCCTGAGATGAATCGATTTCTCAGAGTAAACCCCTTTCCAGATAGATTTTGCTTAGAAAAATTTTATTTAACATGTGCTTGACAAATTAGATTTTTTTAGTTTGTACATACTATTATTAGAAAGTTAACATCCCCTTCCTCACACAATTACGTCACCTTAACATTATATGAATAGTAAGCGACCCACAAAAACAAAACAAGCAACCCACTGTAACCCACAAATATATCAAAAAGCCGTCCCTCTACCAGGACACGTGCGTGGTTTACACCCTCCAGAAAACCGAAAAAAGGTGTGTTTCAAACATTTGGGGGACCTGATGTACTTGGGGGGCTGAAAACTCATCATTTAACGTGGGGGCTGAATATTTCATCTTAATGGTTGGCTTCAATTTCTCAAATTAAAGCTCATGAAGCTGAAAAATCTTCGCAATATTTTTATATAAGGAAAATATTTTATCATAGCCTTCGAACTGCAACACGATTTACATTGAATAACCCTTTTTTTGTGGAACAAATTTTTAAAAGTGTCAAGGGTCGAAAGCCTTGGGGGCTATAAAAAATTTCATGAATATTTGGGGGGACTTAAAACTCAGGGGGGACCTGATTTTTGCCAGGGGCATAAACCCAGGCTGACGCCATAGTCTGTATAAAAAACCCCGATCTGGAAGCCTTTTGTTTCTTTCCATTGTTTCTTACTTGAACTTGCGTTGAGAAATTAGTTTGTTTTGCTCACTTTTTGATCATGTGATTAAATCTTAAACCAATCCCAAAAGGAATACCTTATCGGGGAAAAAATGTCGGAGTTTTATTTAGTCGGGGATTTTTTTCGTCACCTAGAGGCATTTTCGTCACTTTCCCCGGACCAAAATTTTAAATTCGTCACTTTTCCCCGACCAAAATTTCAAATTCGTCACTTTTCCCCGACCAAATTATTGGGCGGGAAAAAAAAAATTTTAAAGACTTGACCGACGACCGACATTGTGTTACTATTGTTATCTTTTATCAAACCATAGTAGTTTTAACTTAGCTTGTTGTGTTTACTAGGCAAAAGAAATCGTTTGAAAAGAAAGTCATTTTATTTGTTCTGTTACATTAGAAACATCCCTGGAAACGTCTACAATGAAAAACTACGATAAAAATCCTTTTTTCTGTTGAAATAAAAAAATCTTGGTCGGAGATTAAAAAACCGGGTAAAAGTTTTGGACGGGGAAAAAGATCGGATAAAAGTTTTGGTCGGTGATAAAAAAATTGGGTAAAAGTTTTGGTCGGGTGATAAAATATCGGGGAAAAAATTCGTCAGGGGAAAATTTCGTCACCCCCTCAAAATTTTCGTCACTTTCCCCCGACATTTTTTTCCCCGATAAGGTACATGGTAACGTGATCAAAAACTGAGCAAATCGATTTTCATCTTTTGATATTAACAAAGAAAAAAGCTAACAAAAAGTTTAAACAATAAGCTTCCAGACCAGGGCTTTTTATACGGACTATGCTGACGCTATGAAACTGGAACAAAACTTACCGAAGTATTATCATCATCATAAAGTTCCCCATCTTCATCGTAACCTTCTTGATCATCTAGTAACCGATCGGATAAATTTCCCCGATTTCTTGTTCCCCGATTTCTTGTAGATTTGAGATTCGGATTTGAAGTGAATGCCATGTTTGATACAAAAACACCAAAAGTCACCAGGAGTACACCTGTAAAAGATAAATGAGCAGATAGTAAAATTAGGTCAACCTCCAAAACCAAAAGTTAGTTTATCCCAGATGAACCCCAGATCCATGGATATACCGGGTGCAGGAGAGCTAATTCAAATTCAATCATTGGTAAGAAAAATGTCTGCTGAGTTTCTTCTTCTCTCAACGGATTCTTCCCGGGATTCTTCACTCAGAGGCGTGGTTCACCAAGAACCTTACTTGAAGAAGGATGCTCAAATACCTACACAAGTAACAAGTAATTTTCCGGACCAAATTGCGTGGTGCGAGCTCATTGAATTGGGGGTGAATGGACTAATTTTCCCTTGCAAGGTTGAAAAAATGGAGAGGAATTATTTATTCTAATAATTAATATTTCCCGCTTTATGGGGGAAATGTTTTTAAAATCGGCTTTTTAGGGAGGTTCGATGTAAACTTTTGAAAGCGGTCGCGCGATCTGAAAGCGTGTGATAATAGAATGAATAAGTGTCAGTAGCTAGTCTTTCCAAAGCTTTGGTGTATGCTATTTTATTACTATTGAGATAAAAACAATATTAAGGATATGGAAAACTGTGGAAGTTTATCTCCCTAGTATTCTTGAAGTGAGAGACACATTTTAATTGTCAAACTAATTACGCAGTAAGCTTTGCGTTCACGTTTGGTTTTTTATGCTCTGTGTTGCTCTAGATTGAAAGAGTTGGTTGAGAGTGTCGTCCAGAGTCCAGTTTCCCCTTCAGATAACTTTTATAGTGAATCTGAGGTTTGTGTACTCTTAGGTTCCAAATAAACGGGCCCCCCCGCTTGTTAATTTTTCGAAAATTTTCCAACCCCACCGGACCTTATTAGGACCCCCCCGTTTATTAATCTCTAAGAATATTTTCAGCTGTCAAGGGGAAGGCCTCTTATTTTGCTTTAGTACAATTTCCAACCCCCCCGGCAATCAGGTCCCCCCCCCCGTTTTTTATTAAATCTAGAAAATTTTCCAACCCCCCGTTTATTCGAACCCCCCCCCCGTTTATTGGAACCTAAGAGTATGCAATATTTTATCATATTTTTTGTTTATTTCTTTTCTACGTGCCAGACTGAGCAGGTGTGTAATAGAGCATTTACTCCAAGAGTGAGTAATAATTGCTTGATCACCGATATAAAAGTTCAGTGCAAAAATATACTTTATCCACTTGAGTGGATTGAAATACATTCTCGACAAAGAGGTCGATACAAAGATTTTCCACTTGAGTGGATTGAAATAAATTTTTGATTGACAAAGAAGTCAATTTGAAAACCCTCTACACTTGTGGATTTGGATTTTTAAACTATTTTTCGACAAAATCAAAGAGATTTTTGTTTTGAAAAATATTATATATATACTTTGTACAATTCTAGTCAAGGTTTAAAAACAATAATTTTCCTAGCTTTTTTGGATTTAATTACTTTTTTTCCATCCTTGATTTAACAACTTTTCTACACACTTGACTTGTGCTTGTGATTGGAATAGCGTAGATTTAAGACGAATAATTCGGACAACATGAGGTTTGAAAAAACAATCCAAGGTAACTTCAATCAAGCCAATGAAATATTTGGACATACTGCCGGTAAGCAGTGTGCTGCAATTACAGTTTTTTTCGCTATGCTGGACAAATATTCGCAAAATTAATATCTGGAAAGATTATGATCTAGACTATATCTTACACAATGGTGACAAAGTATTTTGCCCCCACAATAGGATGGTCCAAATACGGGGGTATTCCAATGATAAACAATGTCGTTCTCTAAGTGTTTAGTTTCTAAGAGATACAAATAGTATATTGAATATTATTAATTTATTTATTTAAGTATTTATGAGCCCAAATTTAAAATTCTGGTTAAATAAAAAACAAATGATATCAGTTCTGTTTTTCCTCAAACCCCCGGGAAAAGTTTTTTGGCCGACTTAGCTATTTTACAAATTTCGGAAAAGAACTCCCATAGGAATTCCGATACCTAATCCGATTGGTTAATTTCGGAACGGCTTCAAGAAAGTCATAATGGCAGATGATTTTAAAAGTTTCTGAAGAAATGTGTGGAATTTATTGATGTTGATGGCTTGTTGATTCTTTAAAGAAAAAAGATAACAGGTATAGCTTTTTCTAATCCTGGAATATCGAGGTTCCAGCTACACTGAAAGATACTGGCATAAATAGACCATTGTATATCAATGAATTGCTTGCACAAATTATGATTGAAAACTGTCGTTTTGATATTACTATTGTCAGACAAACCGATGGGTACATAGATACGTTATCAGATGGTAGTAGAGTACATGTTGATGCTTTTCTTGATGAAAATTTGTTTTTTAAAGAAAACGTCACTGGAGTTATACTATTTATTGATTGAAGGTTATTGTATTGCAATTCTGAAAGACAACCAGAATAAATGTTATTTGTTTGATTCTCACAGTCGTAATTCTGAAGGAAATATAGTTGACAGTGAAATTGGCAAATCTATTTTATTGAAATTGTCATCTGTTAAAGATATTCCTGAATATATTTTTGCTATGTATGGTTTGCATGCTTATCAACTTGCATACATCCATGTGAAAGTGATGGGAAACAAAACTGAATTGACGAAGTTTTTGAATAACTTTAGGAGAACAAAACTATATTCTGAGCATAGGTCAGAGTGATATCTTTACACATACCCAGGCCTGGTGCATTGAAGACTTTATCTCAATAGGCTAAATTTAAAAACATAGCTTAGGTATGCTCCTCCAGTCCCGAATTTTAAGAGACGTTGCCAATGTATACTGGCATTATAATCAACCAGCGAATGGCTGAGGTTATTATTATCAACCAGAGAATGGCTGTTTTTGGGGTAAGGGTGTTTCCTTTTTGGGGTGACTTTTAATATATCTACTGTTTGTTATCGTAAAATTGAATTATTTATATGGTATCTGCTAAAAAAGGGAATGCTCTACTGAAGCTTAATACTTTCTCCTAAGAGGAATACTTTTTATCCAGATACTATGTAAATGTTCAATAGATTTCAATGCACCATGGCAAAATTATTTATTAATTAATTATTTAATGCAAAAGTTTAATTTTAGATTTTATCAATAGCATTTCTTTCTGATATGACAATGAACAATGAACAATCTCAATTATAGCTAACAAATTAATATGCAAGACATTAACAATGAAAATTTATATTTGGATGGATTTGCTTGTTGAAATAATTGGTACTAGACCAGAATGAATTCAGTTGTTCGGCTGAAGTATAACAAGTGGGAGTGGAAGTGGATTAAGTATTCAAATTAATTTGGCACTGGATTGAATCGTATCTTCAAAACCGTCAAACAAATGTCTTCGCCAAACATCATATCAGTGTTGACCAGAATTTACTTGTCACCTAAATGTATATTCAGGATACGACCCATAAGAAAAGGTAAAATTAAATTTTAAAATATGTTTCTTATGTTGATCTTAACAGTTTATGGTTGAAAGAGATTTTCTCAATTTTTTTATTTCACAGAATGACATAATGGATATGAATAAAATGCTGATATGTTTTAAAAACTTTAAACTTATGATTTCCCATATTATGAATCACAAAAATTTATGATGTAATTTTTCGAAGCAACTGTTACAATTTTTATAAGGGATTATATTATATCAGACAGTTCTGGTTTTGGGATTGTTCTAATTTTCGTGGTCCCCAATAAAAATTTATATTTGCTGTCTTGACCTTTTTTGCTACGCCAATAAGGTATGGACAAGTTTTGAAATTGGTAATAATTCCCTACTCTTTATTTTCAGGTTGCACAAACTCGTCTGTCTGAAATTATCATTGATACCTGATACTTTTGCACTCTTGCTGCTGGTGTAATATGATGAAGCAATGAAAATACTTTAAATTCGGCAGGTAGACTAATTCTTCGTTACACCGTTTGGTTTGCCTGTCAAAAATCTCGTTAAAATATCTACATGTGTCGCAAGTGAAATGAAAGGAGTTGATCGTTCTCGACGTTACATTATTCTATACTCACTCACATCTTCAATACCGTGCATTTCATCTTCCTCCCTCCCTCAAAATTCAAGTCTCGAATCTTTGGGTTTTAAAACAATCGTTTGACATTCAATTTTACCATTTGTAAATTTTACTTTTCTAAAAGCAGTAGTACTAGAAAAACAAACTTTGAAAATAACTTTACTACATTATAAAATTATTAACTAATCCATTATTTATTATTTGTATTTTACAGAAAAAATGATTATCTAATTTATTAAATGAAATTCCCTTTCCCTAATTCTAGGAATCATTTTAGGCAATCATAGATTTTTTTAAAAGGCATCAAAAATATATTTGCCAGGACAGTTAACTGGCTATCGAAGAAAAATAGTTACTTTGATATTATTTTTTCTTTCTTTTGATATTAATATTCAATGTTTATAATCCGTATTTACATCCAAATTTATTAACCCTTCTCTGTGCTGCTTCCTTTTTCATTTATTATTTAGACAAAAAAGACTGAAATTGCTGAAAACTGAATTGAACTTTTAATATCGCGCGCCGCACCTAAAGTAAATTCACAAAAATTTAATAAAGCGCCAATTGAGAAAATTTGAGTTAAATCATTAAAATAAATACCATATTATTAAAGTTAAAATAGATGCTGAAAAATGTATCCAATCCAAAAGTTAATTTGTGCTTAAAGAATTTGGGCTACTGTTGGGTATCTAGGGGGTATGCCCCACGTGGCAAGATTTCAATACGATAACATGCTATAGTAGTATATATGAATGATGTAGATAAAATGATCTCCCAGTACACCTTGCCTTGGGGCCACCGCAACCAAAAAAGCGCTGCGAATTCTTCAATCTTGAATTAATTGCAGATATTTGATATGGAGAGGTGGTCTAAAAGATAAACGAAGCAAAATTTTCTAATTCATTAATTTAAGATATTTTACCTACGACCCGGTCGATGGGAAGTAAAATTTCTTAGAACTTCTCTAAAAAACTGGCAGAGAGACCAGCTAGTATCATGATACACAATATTTATAAAGGCAAGAAACATGGATGATAGCCAAAAGTCCGTCATCCGGATATAAGTCCGTGAACATGTCTAGATCATCTATCGCGGACGGTTCCGTGTATGTTACCACAAGAAAACTAATTTAACAAAGTATCGCTCGAGAAATTTGATGTAAACAACCTCTATACGTGCAACGCTCGCGCCTATCACCGCGTGCGTGTGCGAAGAAAACAAATTCTTATCAGGGTGTATTTGTAAAATACTCTCTTTTCTATAGTATATTTATTTGATAACTTTATTTACAGTGATTGATAGAGTTGGGGGTAGTCATATGAGATTTTGAAAATTGGTGAAAAATTTATCAATTTCGGGATTTAAGGCTTTTTAGTATCCTTTATCCTTCCTGAACATACCCTGAAAATTTCAAGGCCGTAGCATAAATATCTGCCGATATATAGGGTTTCTTATGAGCCCTGGTATACAATTTTCTCCTTAGCAACGGTAAATCGCATCCGTTGCTAGGGCCTCATTTCCGTATGGCTGCTCTAAACATAGCATCATGACATACCAAATGAAAGCTCTTTTTACGCCCTTTTTGGGCGTCTAAGTCAATACTGCCTTTTTTCCCCGGGATTTCTAAATATGACGTAATTAAAGATGGTAACCGAAGAAGTGGTATTTTCAAAAACATTCACATTTTGGAGGCAGTCAGCTGTGTTTTTGACATGGAAACTGAGCTTATGTATTGTTTTGGATTGAATTATGATATTATTGAATGTTTCATTTCATTTCTCACATCTGGGAAAGCTTTGGAAGCCTATAATTTGAGTGAAAGCAACAATTTGATTCTGCGAACTGATGTTTTCGAGCAGTAAAACTTGTACACCGAAAAAACTTTTCAAAGTGATGGACTATAGACTATGAACCATGGTATGAATAAAGTTTGAAACAAGGAACTAAACACATTCAATGATGTATCCATTATGAGTCTTAAATCCAGTGGAAATCTAGTCTTTGATGAATCGTGGCACTCATGGCGCCAGGAGGCGATCCTGGAAAATTGAGTAAAACTATGCATGATTGACGTTCAACCTGAAGACACGTTTCCCTAAGATCAACACTGAAATTCAACTGTAAATGATATAAACAGATTTGGGAGAGCACAAGGATGATATATTTTGTTGGCAATATGTTTTTTGACGAGAAAATGCACTTTTATTGACTTAAAGCCATGTTTACGCGTTGTACGCAGAGTTGACGCAAAATACTTGGAGATTCCCGGAGCACGTGGAAGGCCATTTTTTTCAAAAAACTTGGACTATTTTAGTATTTCCAGTACCTTTTCAACATTAAAAGTAATGTGTCAATCCATTTTGGTCAACCACAGCAAAAATTTTGTAAAACGGTCTATGTATCGCAGAAAAATTGAGAAAAACCTCTATTTTTAACTTTCTGCGCCGTTTTCTCAAAACACGTTTTAGGGGGTTTTCCCGCACCTTGTCAGCCTTTTCTCAGGATTGAGAAAAGCTATTGACTTGAAATTTTCAGGGTAGTTTTCCATTATGGTAAGCCTCAGGATGAATGAAGCAGTTTTTCAAAAAAATCATTTTTTGACTTTTAAACTGAAAAAGTACAAATTTTAGGTTCCAGACCCCCTGGCTTGAAATTTTGAAAAATTTTTCCACTCATTCTGGAGACTTTCATAATACTAACCTTCACCAAAAAAAAATTTTTGAATAGCTTTCTTAGCTTTTCTTAAAAGGTTGACACAATATTTTTATAGCTTTTACCCCCTGGACGATATTACCCCCGTCTTTGCTATTTTTAGAATTTTTTTTTACTTTTTCATATCCTTTATAGTTGTGCTACAATTGTGGAAAGTTTCATTGAAAAATATTTACTACTTCACAAGATATAACAAAAAGTTTAAAAAATGACATTTCAAATTTCTCATATGACTACCCCCTTAAGGAATAAGAAGAAGTAAGGACAAGAATTTTTGTTTCATTGTTAGAAAATAATTTAAATTACAATTTTAAAAGCTGTTGTTGGGAAATATTTTGTCGCATATTTGCGAATCTTGTTTTACACTTAGTATAACCTTATTCCAGAACGTCTGCTAACTAAATCTTGTGAGTTGGTCTTCGATGTTCGGCCTTCTGAAATAAACCTTATGCGTTAGCCTCCTTCTCAAAATTATTCAATCCAAAACATTCTTATTCCTAGCCCTCCCCAGCCAGATTTTTCCAATCACCACGCTTACTTCAAGTGTAGGCCACTCTTGTAAAAAAAATTAATTTTATGAATCAATGTTATAAGCTTCCAACTTAAAATTTGAATAAGTAAAGACGAGATTTCAGATACAAAATCAGCAGAAACCAAAAAGCTGTCTGGAATATTACCTTATTGGAACTAATTTTTGCGGGAACTAATTTTCGCAGTCGAAAAAAAATATCCGAAAAATTGCATTTCGCGGGTTCTAATTTTCGCGGTTTTGCCCTTTTTTGGACAAATTTCTTTCATTTTCCTAGGGATTTTTCAAATTTTTCGATAAAATTGGAAAAAATTGTATTTCGCGGGAATTAATTTTCGCGGCTTTCAACTCTCAAAATTTTTCGCGGGATCAAATTTTTCTCGATTTTGACGAAAAACCGCGAAAAACGCTAAAATTATAACCCGCTAAAATTAGTTCCAATAAGGTAGCTTCCTATGTAGAGATTTTTAAGCACAGAAAAGATTCTGCGATTTTCAAACATACCTAAAACTTCGAGTGCGACCACCCATGGATATATTGTGATGACGTCACGTACAAAAATACAATCTTCCACAAAAACGATGAATGGTATAGTTGTAACAACTTGATTCGTCGCTTTTGACCCTGAAATTTATATTGTAATAATTATTCAGAATATCAAACATAACTTAGTCAAGAAGGAATTGTTCCTAAGATAAAACTTAATCCAAAAATTCATTTTAACATGGATCTATGTGGAGTCCTCGTAGAGTCAGATCATAAACAACAAAATTTTCATTTTTTGAAATTTCTTGGACTCCAGAAAGAATATACACACTGTATTATGTTGAACAGGGGAAAAGGAATGTGGCTATTATATTTTGATTTTCCCCATATACACACTTTATTAAAACGTCATAATTTGGGCTGAACCTGGATGTGTTTATTTCTTTGACAAATTTAGGCCTAAAAATGTTCTTATTGGTCTTCTTGAAATCAATTCATTGGAATATACAAAATTACCTTGGGTTATATGAAATGATAATAATAAAAGTTACACAGGTTTTTAAAGAGTAAAATACATAATATTTTAAATCAGTAAAATCTATATTGCGTACCTTAAAGGAATAAATTTTGTCGGAAAGAAAACTTGGCGAATTCGTTAATTATAATTAGGTTCCTGCAAAAATTTCTTATTTCCGCAATCCACCATAATAAAAGACCACAAGAATTTCCTTCTTTATATTCGTTTTCCACGTAACGTACTTCGGCCAATAATAGCCAGTAACGTAACTGAAGCAGGAGAATGTTGCATAACTTACCTATAGATGTGAATAGATGCTGAACGAGTAGCGTTGCCAACCAACCAGTCAAAACACCAAGAAAAATGGTAGATACATACATTTGCGTATTACTGCCTTCAAAAGTCGTCTGAAATTAAGAGAAGAATAATCATATTCAGTATCTACGCTCATCTATTTTTGAGATCGATTCTCAAGAAATTCTTTTGATTTTATCAGATAGCGATTTTAACAATAACTGATAGAGATTAAGGAGCGATGGCCAAGAGGTCAAAGGCGTCAGCGTATCGAACCAGGTTTTCGCGATTCGAATCCTCGCTCCTTCTGAATATTCCGTTCAGTTCATATAGATAACTGAGTCGGCTGGCCGTGGACCCCGTAAAAACAATTGAAAGACTGCCTAAAAGTCCGAAAATACTGGGCTATCCACGTTAAATATCGACTCATCTATCTATAGAGATACGATCTAGTCATGGCACTCATGAAAATATCTCTAGCAATGAGGACAAACCTAAAAGTCCGAAAATACTGGGCTATCCACGTTAAATATCGACTCATCTATCTAGAGATACGATCTAGTCATGGCACTCATGAAAATATCTCTAGCAATGAGGACAAACCTAAAAGTCCGAAAATACTGGGCTATCCACGTTAAATATCGATTCATCTATCTATAGAGATACGATCTAGTCATGGCACTCATGAAAATATCTCTAGCAATGAGGACAAACCTAAAAGTCCGAAAATACTGGGCTATCCACGTTAAATATCGACTCATCTATCTAGAGATACGATCTAGTCATGGCACTCATGAAAATATCTCTAGCAATGAGGACAAACCTAAAAGTCCGAAAATACTGGGCTATCCACGTTAAATATCGACTCATCTATCTATAGAGATACGATCTAGTCATGGCACTCATGAAAATATCTCTAGCAATGAGGACAAGCCTAAAAGTCCGAAAATACTGGGCTATCCACGTTATATATCGACTCATCTATCTATAGAGATACGATCTAGTCATGGCACTCATGAAAATATCTCTAGCAATGAGGACAAGCCTAAAAGTCCGAAAATACTGGGCTATCCACGTTAAATATCGACTCATCTATCTATAGAGATACGATCTAGTCATGGCACTCATGAAAATATCTCTAGCAATGAGGACAAACCTAAAAGTCCGAAAATACTGGGCTATCCACGTTATATATCGACTCATCTATCTATAGAGATACGATCTAGTCATGGCACTCATGAAAATATCTCTAGCAATGAGGACAAACCTAAAAGTCCGAAAATACTGGGCTATCCACGTTAAATATCGACTCATCTATCTATAGAGATACGATCTAGTCATGGCACTCATGAAAATATCTCTAGCAATGAGGACAAGCCTAAAAGTCCGAAAATACTGGGCTATCCACGTTAAATATCGACTCATCTATCTATAGAGATACGATCTAGTCATGGCACTCATGAAAATATCTCTAGCAATGAGGACAAACCTAAAAGTCCGAAAATACTGGGCTATCCACGTTATATATCGACTCATCTATCTATATAGCCTAGTTAACTAAGCCCGTATTCACAAGGCTAGGACACACGGCTTAAGCAATATAGCGTTTTCGGCGCTTTAAGATTTTTTATATTTACGGATTTTAAGTTTGCCTTGGAATACTGGCTTAGGGAAAGGGCGCGTTCATAATATGAACGCAGGATTCGGTGAGCTTCTGATTGGTCAGAGTGGGTCACGTGGTAAAAAATCGGGAGTTTTCGTGAGCGATAGAAGTTTATAATTATTTTATCAGAAAACGAGTAGAAGAGATGTTACTCATTGAATGCAAGATCTTTCTTCGATTATATTATGATGTGAGACTATTACCATGAGAGAGCCAAGAGATATATTTGGAATACTGTATCAGAAAAAGTTTTCAAGACCTGATCCCGACCTGATAGTGCTTCTCTTGTCTTTGGGAAGAATTGAAGCCATTGAACTGATGAAGAAAAAAGAATGCTATTCGTCGTAAAGACAGCAAAAGTTGCTTGTTTCCAGAATGGCAAATAATAAAGTAAAGATTTGTGATTGAACATTGACTATCGTACGTGGCAATATATAAGAGAGAGTACTTGTACAGATCCTATGCTGTAGTTCTGTATTCTGATTGGATTGCATGACATGATATTGTATTATACTGTAATGGATAGATGATAGACAGTTCTTGGTTTTTGACTGGTTGTGGTTTCTTGTTGTTTTATGAATTAGAGACTTTATGCTCGATTTTACAGACAATGACATCTTTCGTTTTCGAAGAACATAAAATTGTCGGTGCTTATTTTCAGTGACAGCTATACGAATTCAAGACTCAAGAAAATGTTTTGTATACGGTATTTTAGCCTGCTAGTCTAAAGTAATTTTTATTTTTTTGTTGAAGGTTATTTTTATGATGAGCTTTGTAAAAATCATACAAAATACTTTTATGTCAAATCACAAAATTATCACTCAAGAAACGAATTTGTCTCTTGTTGACTTTTCCATATAACACGAACATAACTTTTTGTAAAAAAAATGAACAAATTTTTCCTTCACTCTCCATCGGCACACTTTACAATAGAATTTCATTTTATATTTTACAAAAGGAGCGCATAAACTGTAAGACGGAGAGTTTGTTTATCTAATCTTACAATAAGAGCCAATCAGAAGATAGAAAAAAGGACAAAATAAAAAAATTCTAAATAATGTTTTGATATTATGTTCTGTGTGTGGTGTGATTTCATATTTTTGGTATGAAACAAATTAAGTCAACGATGAATAATTATGCAAATTATGTGAGTTTACGTTATCCCTCGCCGCGAAATTTGAATTGTCGTTGTTGTCAGTTGATAAGCTACCGAGTTTACTGTCCCTAAGCTAGTTATTCAGTCACAACTTAACCATCAGATTTATCCAAGTGACTGAATCAAACTAGCTTAGATTTCTAGGCTACTATCTATAGAGATACGATCTAGTCATGGCACTCATGAAAATATCTCTAGCAATGAGGACAAGCCTAGGACAAGATCAATAACTAAAATACCCATCATATTAAAAACCGAGCGTCAATTGATTTTAAATAGTTGGCTTTCTTTGAGAAGAAAAAAATAATTCTGTGAAGGGTGCACAAGCACCCCAAGCCACGCCGATAGAAAATCAGAAGCATAGCCAAACCATTTTCCTAAAAAAACCTTATGACGTTACAGGACCCTTTTTCCTAGCCGTTTTTAAGTTACCGTTTGTACGCTCTATACTATTGTTGAGTAGGCTCTGGGATAAAATTTATCCTCATATTCTTATAAATAACTTACAACAAATCTCATCCCAACCTTTTTTGACGTCACAGGATCATCTTTCCCTTGGCGATTTTTAGGCCGTACGGTAATTTTTCTGCATTGTCGTTTTTATTGTCGAGTACCTTATTACACGAATATTACTAGTCGTTTTATTAACACGAATTGAAAAAGCAGAAAAATTTCTGTTATTTTCAGATCGTGCAAATTCCAAGGCCGTCGAATACTTGCCTAAAAATATTCGTGTAATAAGGTAGGCTTTCATTGAAGTTTAGCCTTGTGTTCTTATAAAGAACTTCCATACAATTTATAAGGACTTACAACAAGATGTTCTGATGAGTATTCAAATGAGAAATAGACAATGATTCCAATGACACAACCAACGAAATTTTGACCCACACTGGACACCATAATATGAGTATCTTTTCGATTGTATTTCCAAAAAACTAAAACAGTAAAGAAAATTAAAAGATTGTAACAAATATTGATGATACAAAATAAAATATTGACAGGTATTAATTTTGAGATTGCTTTTAAAGGTTGTTTTTGTTAATGAGAGTGATATCGCTTGTTTTCTCATCTATTATAATTTACAAGCTTTTCACATTGGATTGGTGCAGATGTGGGGCTTAAAGAGACGGATCAAGGGTAAGTGGAGAATTCCAGGGAAAGGAGTGGCGTCCTCCCGGTAAGGGAGGTAGACAGCTAGAGAAAAGGGAGCCTTCTGGTCACCCTCAAATGCGGTCGCAAACTTACTTACTTAAAAACTTTACTTCCCAGAGTCAAATAAACAACGAACTAACCTGCTACAATACCCCATAATATGGGTGCCATCAACGCATAAAAGATGCTCAAGAACAATTCAGAAAGTGTTTTACAAGTATCGTACAAATGGCGCAAATCGTCTGAACTTGCTGATGGTTGTTCTGTTGTTGTAGTTGTCATATTAAGTAAAGTTGTCTTAGTAGAGTTACTTATGTCTGGTGATGTGCGAATACATGAGACTGATTCTTTAACAACCGGACCAAGCATTAACGTGATGCCGATTAAGCCGAAAACCATACCCACTTTGACTGTGCCGCCAACTTTAGTACCCTAAAAAGAATCATTGAAAAATTATGAATTTTCTTTTGAAAAGATGAATTAGCGATTTTCCTTTAAAAATACAAGAATTTTTCATGTTTAAATCGGCAAAAATAATGCTATTTAATTTCAAACAATCTTCCTTCAAGAATACAGGGGATGTTATTTTCCTAGAAAAGAAAAGGCTAGTGTAAATCCAAACGATTTCCCTTCATAATAAAAACAACAATGTTTCCTTTGAAGACAAGAAAATCAAAATTCAATTACAAACGATTTTCCTGCAAAAATACACGGATAGTTCGTTTATTAAAAGACAAGAAAGTTATTTAACATGTTCAAGTAGTTTTCCTCCAAAATAATGTTAAAAGGTTTTATTTTTACATAACTGTTTCATATCAGACACAAAATTCATATCAGGACAGTGTCTACCTATAATTACAATATGCTTCAGGATATAAACAAAAAAATGTTTTTCTGACCAATATTGCTCCACACCTGTGTCAATCCAATGTGAAAAAGTTTGTGAAGTATATAAAATTGATGAGTAAGCAAATGATATCACTCTTATTTCAAAACAAAACCTTTAAAGATGGAATATTGTTATCCTAAACATATGTTTAGTAGTTATTACATGTGAACGTACCTTGACAAGAGGGATGCGCTCAAACAAAGCACTCCACCATGGCGCAGACACCATACATACACCAATTAAGGTGGGAGGTAGATATTGTAATGAATAGCTCACAAAAATATATGGAAGTGCACTTTGTAAAACACCAATCACACCTTGAAAATAAAATAAATATTATTTATTATTTAACATTTAATTTCAAACCAGATTGTGTAACAATCAAAGAAATCTTTTTTAAAAACAACGATATGCCACCCAATACTTCTGGGACTTTCCTGTTTCAAACCAACCAAAAATCACGATTACTTTTTACGTAAATCCTTTTTTAATATGTATAAATCTCTATATAAAAGGGTGTAAAACCTAAAGGAGCCCACCCATAGCATAAAGAAAAAACACTGAAATATATAAGCTATATGAATTTTTAAATCCATCCCAAAATTATGACGTAAACCGCTCTCAAAATTTGATTTTTTTTCAATACTCTGACTCGCAAGATTACTACCAGAATCAGTTGCAATTTTTTTCTGCTGGCTTTTTACAACACCCTGAATCGTCATTTAATTGGGGAGTTAATTATGTTTTGATTTGGAGCTGTTCTAATGTACAGAAGCTTCAATATGAGAAGTTTGCAAAAAACTTGGGGCTGGGACAACATGTTTTAAATCGGATAAAAAAAACATAAAGAAAACTTACAAATCTTCCAGTATGTTGCTTTGTTGGAAAGATTCTTCTGTATAATCAGCTTGGAGTCGTCATTTCGACAAAAATACCATAAAGTACTGCACAGGAACAAAGCTAATGTTAGAGCACACTTAATTGCAATCACTAGCCCTGCTGATTGTAAATGCATGATGGCAAACCATAACATGAGTGGTGTGCTTCCTCGTATAGCTGCCAAAACAGCAAAATTTATTGATGATTGTGCAGTACATTTTTTGTTGCTCATTTTCTCAATCGTATTTGTTCTATTTTAAAAATATTATGTATTTGTGTTTTGCGGAATTTAATTTCGCGGATTTGTCAAAAAACTATCTTATAATCTATGCTATCTTATAATCAAAACATTCAATTGTAAATTTGCTCGAAATCAACTTTGCTTTTTTTGTTTACAAAAGTCAATGAAATTCGGAAAATTGGGGAAACTTTTTCTGAAAATGGGACAATCGGGGAAAAGTTTTTTCTGAAAATCAGAAAATCTGGGAAACTTTTTTCAAAAAATCGGAAAAACGAGGAAATTTTTTTGAAATGTTAAAAATGCGTGAGAAATCAAACTTTTGAAAAATTGCGTGAGACAGTGTTGGAATGCGTGAGTCTCACGTCCAATGCGTGAAAGTTGGCACCTCTGTCAGTTAGTCACACTAGGAAATCTAGCTTTCAGAAAAAACAACATCAGTCATCTACGAGATGTATTTGCACAACAAGGATGAGAGTTACCTGAATCAAGTTTGCAAGACAATTAATTAAAACTTGAAAGTTTGAAACAAAATAAAACGTGCAGCAGCCAAAATCAACCAACCAAAATTTGTCATTCAATTCCCGAGACAGAGCTTCGATTTTTAAGGCCTGGTTTATACGCTAAAGTAAAAATAATTCCGCATATGTAAATGGGTCATTATTTGAGGTCCGGCAAAATTTCCGGGAAACAGCCTATCCGGTAGATCGTTTTCTTGGGAAGTTGATCTTCAAATTAGTTTTCAAGGTTGGCTTGGCTCAAATTTTTTCATCCATGGCTCAAATTTTAGGCAATTTCTCAAAGTTTTTGAAAATGTTAATTTCATTAAAAAGCGCCGGGTTATTTTTTCATGAATCCCTTTAGAAGTTTTGCGCCGCATTTTTTTGTTTGAGAGTCGAGTAAACAATATAGCGCTTTCGCAGCATTGATCTTTAATACACATTTTGGCGGGACGCTAGTGTGACTAACTGTCTGTGACATTTAAAGTGAAACAAAATGGCAGAGAAGTTGCGATTGGAGGTTTTTGTAATTAGACAGCATGACAATCAAAGGTTTGTTTTATTTTAGCATAACCAAGACAAACTCAGAGGTAAGATAAATTGTGTTTTGAATTTCTTTTGACCATTCTAATACAAAATAATTTCAAATTTCACTGTTCACTGAAAAGCGAAAGCGAAAGCTGTTGGAAGGAACGAGTAAACGAGAGACAGAAGGTTTGGTTGTGTTGATCAACTATGTTTTTATTCTATCGAAAATAATGTTAAAAAAGACTAAGGAAGCCCTCCTTGGACTACTAATAACAGTAGTATTTCCCAAGCTATCTATATATTATGGTTGAGTTACAGGAGGCTCTGGGAGCCTATTCTCGCAACTATAGATGCTTCTTTGCTTGAGTAAGCATCCCGTCAGCACCTTGAACTGACTACCCAATTCCCCTCACATGGCATGGGTTAGGTTAACCCGGGCGAAGGTTTATTCACTTGCCAAGTGAACCGTTGTGAGTGGGAATCGAATCGAACCTTGGTCGCCTGTACAGGAATCAAGGTTGATGTCGTCCACTGTACCCCAGTCTGGAAAGGAGGGAAATGTTACGCCGGAGCTGCGCCAACCTAACTGGAAAAAGTTGTTGGTAGCAGATCTCAAACTTCAAATCTACGCCGGAGATATCCGGCGCACAAGTCGCACTTTCCAGACTGGACTATACCACAACATCTGCCGCCAGCTGTCGCCAGGCCCAGGCAGTTAGCCACACTAGCGTCCCGCCAAAATGCGTATCAAAGATTAATGCTGTGAAAGCGCTATATCGTTTACTTGACTCTCAAGCAAAAAAATGCACCGCAAAACTTCTAAAGGGATTCATGAAAAAATAACCCGGCGCTTTTTAATGAAATTAACATTTTCAAAAACTTTGAGAAATTGCCTAAAATTTGAGCCATAGATGAAAAAATTTGAGCCAAGCCAACCTTGAAAACTAATTTGAAGATCAACTTAACAAGAAAAAGATCTACGGGGGAGGCGGAACCCACCTAGATCCGCGCACTGCCGGATAGGCTATCTCCCGGAAATTTTGCCGGACCTCAAACAATGACCCATTTACATGTGCGTAATTGTTTTTACTTTAGCGTATAAACAAGGCCTTAAAAATCGAAGCGCTGTCTCAGGAATTGAATGACAAATTTTGGTTGGTTGATTTTGGCTGCTGCACGTTTTATTTTGTTTCCAACTTTCAAGTTTTAGTTAATATTGTCTTGCAAACTTGATTCAGGTAACTCTCATCCTTGTTGTTGAAATGTATCCTGCTGTAGATGACTGATGTTGTTTTTTCTGAAAGCTAGATTTCCTAGTGTGACTAACTGCCAGGCTGCCAGTTTGGCATCTACTATGTACTAGAATCCCTAACATCAATTTTAGGGAATCCTATTCTTACTTGCTTACTTCTACTTTAATTATCTGTGGCTGCCTACGATATTCCAAACAATGCCAACAAAATGCTTCACTTTTTGCTTGCTTCTGGTCCACTTTTGAAAATTGAAAAAAAATTCCCGAGCTGAAAATTCGAAGAAAAACAAAATAATAGAGTCTTGAATATCTTCAGTGAAAACCTAGGTACTTTCGATATCAGTCAAACTTGTGGAATAATATCCGTATTGAATTTATACCAACAAAATGTAAACCATAAACAAACTTTAGCCTAACCTCCAAGCAGCTCTTTGTGCTTCACGCATTCCACGCATGCGCTATAAAGGGAATGGTTCCGCAAGACTAACGGAAGCAATGGTAATGATGGTGATCGGTTATGAGATTAACTTTAGCCTGGCTAGCATTTGACTCCAAAAAAACCATTGAGTTTCAAGCCCAAAGGGCTAAAGGTGAAACTTTAACCCTTCTCAGGCAAGAGAAATTGAAGCTACTTATTTCCCATCCAAAACGCGCATAGAACACGCCGTATCGTAATCATGACGACGGATTGTACTTAGCGGTTCTTATGTTTTGGAGGACTGCCTTTTTTGAAATCTAGCGATAAATTTTAGTTCTAATACGGCGTTTGTGTAAAAACTACGTGCGGGCGTTCTGGATGGGAAATAAAATAAATGTATAACAGTAATTACTAAACTATTAATTATTGAAATGTTACTTTAATTGAGTCAAAAGAATAGACAGACCTTATGTTATGATTTTCTATCACTGACTCTTTTTAAAAAGCATTGATGACATTTTTGAGTTGTGTTTTGTCATGGTTACTTTTTTCTGCGTCCATTGCACGCTGAATGGAATCTAGATTTGTCGGCACAGGTCGATATATGATTTCGGCCTGTGCTTTTCACAGTATCCTTGAACAATGCCCCCCCCCCACAAGCAGGTTTGCTGCGTGAATGCGTTAATTGAATCGCATTTTTTAAAAACAGCGTGAATTTCTTAACTCTTTTTGAGCAAAAAAAAAACAGAATTTAAGCGCAATTAAAAAAAAC
The DNA here is from genome assembly GCF_902728285.1 of Clytia hemisphaerica. Taxonomy (NCBI): domain Eukaryota; kingdom Metazoa; phylum Cnidaria; class Hydrozoa; order Leptothecata; family Clytiidae; genus Clytia; species Clytia hemisphaerica. The sequence continues at coordinate 408,187 of NW_027104229.1, read as the reverse complement.
ATGAATGTAACCGCCGCACATACCCGCCGTGGGTCAATCTGCTAAACTCTCTACCAAAAAACCGTGAAGTCAAAGAACGATATCAAAGACTTCCTAACCGAAAAGATCGGACTAAGAGGCGTATATAAACAAGGAATATGATAAAAGAAGAGATACATCAGAAAAAAGATTTCGTGAAAGGGTCATCACGCACGACTTATGCTAAAGTAACTAAAGCACTCAAAGAAAGTCTTTGGTAGTGGAACAAATGGAAAAAGAGAAGGAGGGAAATAGAGTTATCGCTCTTACCTATAACAATCCAATAGTCCCCTAACAATCCAAAAGCCAAAATCGCTCAGAAATTGCTGCGGTAAAGCCATTATTTTGCGATTTTGGACTGTACGGTATCGAATTGAGAAAAAGACATAATATCGAAAAACGGGCAAATCTTTCCTCGAATACCGCTTAATTCTGGACAAGAAATAAACTCAAAATACCGTCACCGATAGGCCTGATTCCAAAGGGGAACTAATACAACCTCGAAATTGATATCAAAATAAGTATCTGATGTTAAAGACGGTCGCTTTTAACAGTTACAAAATATGATATCGAGTTGGTTTTTTACTATAGAGCGTTTTGACGGACTTGAGACTGATAACGGACGAATGATTTGCTAAGGTTCCAAAGTTTTAGTGATTGAATGCAAATTATATGAGATTAATTTCACAGGCAAAGCAAAAGCTCATAGGATAAAATGATGTTTCTTCAAAGCAACCGTGGGTGAAAATCGTGACCATTTAAGTCACACATATTCGTCATCCCCCGGGAGGGAGAATTGGGCCCTCAAATTGCCAATTTCTTTTCACTATCTCATAAAGTATTTTCTTCGAATTATAGAAAGATTCAAATAGTAGAGGTTCGAATTAGAGAGAGATTACCGCAATCAAATACGTCTCTCTTTTTGTTTTTATTTAACGAAATTTGAAAAAATTACAATTTTAGACTATCTAAACTAAAATTCAATTCATTAATACCACCCAGACAAGAATCACCAGTCGAATTTATGGATTTCCGACCAAGAACATCAGTAATATCTGAAGTCCATTCAGATAGAGCATACATATTCTTAACATGTTCTGAGTCAAAATCAAATGCTAGTTGATCTTCGTGAACTAAAGAACTTTTTCTTAAATGTTTTTGTAGATTCGCGGAGTTCGGTACTTGGAGATCTGAAGATGATTTTGATGAAATTTGTGGAGAATTATTGTTACTTTGTCTCTGGATTTCGTATATTTTTGTTGAAGTACGTTGAGTGTTTTGGCTAATATTTTGAATAATTGTTGTTGGATTGTTATGTATTATTGAAGGACTTGATGTTAAACCAAGGATAAAATTATAAATTGAATCTTGAGGTATGAAATCTTTTGGAGTTGATTTGGTAGAACTTGGAGTTGAGTTTGAAATGTTTCTTTTTTCATTTTCTTCTAAGTTATTTATAACTGTAGCTTCTTTTTCACTCATATCATTAATATTATCTCGGTCATTTTCGGACGAGGGTTGATTCATTTGTGAAGTAAATTGTAAATTATTATCCGAGGAAGATCTAAGTTGATTTCCCAATCCCCAATCTGGAATTATGTCTGTATCACCTATCTCATCAATATTATCTCCGCCATTTAATGATAATGGTCGATTCTTTTGTGATATAAGTTCTGAATGGATATCTCCGGAATAACAGACTTGATTATCCCACCCCGCTTCTTGAGTTTTGTTTGCATCGTTTATCTCATCAATTGATAACGAGGGTTCATTCGATTGTGAAATAAATTCCGAATCGTTGTCTCCGTAAGAACTAACTTGATTATCCAATGTGATTTTAACGTCAGAAAAAGAAGAAACTTTATCAATAGATATTGTACTTGCATGTAATATAACATCGTCTTTTATTAAATTACTACCGAACGTTTTAGTCATGAAGTGTTCATTTTCCAGACTCGTACTTTCCAATATTAGTCCCTTAGGGATCTGATTCTCAGAATCAAAAACTTCTTCTTTAAATCTAGCAAATCCGTCAAAGTTTCCATTAATATCCATCGCTTTCAAATCTCCTTGTGAATTATCCCATTTTATAGTCTGTTGAACCCCTTGTATCATATCCTTTTCAGGGTCTGCGAGGTTTGTTAGAAGACAAGTGGTATCATTGTCGATTCTAGTCTGTTGTCGTCCTTTTATCTTGTGATTTTGTTGCTGCGTCTGGTCTGCATCAGCATTGTAAAAAAGTTCATCCTGTTTTGATCCTGTTTTGTATTCATAGTCTTCCATTTTGACAGTGCTTTGGCATCTGAAACTTGTTCGACCTTTTATCTGCTTGTTAAATATCTATAATGTCAAAAAACTGAACTTAGTTAATAACACTTAGGAATGTTCAATATGAAATACGAATGATTCTCTTCTTTTCTTATCTGACCGTATTTCGCTTTCCTTCTCCTATTTATATATTCTGCGGCCATCACGTATGGTATGCGTTTTTTATAAGAAAGAATTATTATTAGAACACCAGGCTCAATATTTATCAAATCGTAAGAACATTTTTGTGACTAAATTTCAGAAAGGGTAAATAGCTTGGTGACTTAAAGCTTTAAAACGAATAGCATATTTACCACAGCTTACGGAAGGTTGAGCCAGAATAATAATGAAAACGATAAAACATTCTAAGATCAAGCAAAATTTACTAGTTCTTATAAACGGCTTATCAGAAAAGGAAATGAATAGATAAGCAAATAATAAGGAAATAGACTATGAAAATTCAATAACCATGAAATATTCATAAAAAATGGAGAAAAATATGGGATCAGGTCCGGTTGGACTGGTCGCTGGTTGGATTCTTGACTAGTTTTTGAAACTGGTCAAGAATCCACCCGGGACTTATTTTACTGACCCGATTTCGTAAAATCTTACAAAAAACCTGGTCAAGAATCTGACTTTCTGGTCAAGAATTTACCCGCGACCAGGTCAAGGACCTACCCCCCAACTAGTCAAGAATCCACCCGACCTGGTCAAGAACCGGCCCCCCAACTGGTCAATAATCCACCCGACCTGGTCAAGAACCGGCCCCCCAACTGGTCAACAATCCACCCGACCTGGTCAAGAACCGGCCCCCCAACTGGTCAACTATCCACCCGACCTGGTCAAGAACCGGCCCCCAAACTGGTCAAGAATCCACCCGACCTGGTCAAGAACTGGCCCCCAACTGGTCAACTATCCATCCGAACTGGTCAAGAACCTGCCCCCCCCCAACTGGTCAACAATCCACCCGACCTGGTCAAGAACCGGCCCCCCAACTGGTCAATAATCCACCCGACCTGGTCAAGAACTGGCCCCCAACTGGTCAACAATCCACCCGACCTGGTCAAGAACCGGCCCCCCAACTGGTCAACTATCCACCCGAACTGGTCAAGGACCTGCCCCCCAACTGGTCAACAATCCACCCGACCTGGTCAAGAACCGGCCCCCAACTGGTCAAGAATCCACCCGACCTGGTCAATAACCGGCCCCCCAACTGGTCAAAAATCCACCCGACCTGGTCAAGAACCGGCCCCCCAACTGGTCAAGAATCCACCCGACCTGGTCAAGAACCGGCCCCCCAACTGGTCAAGAATCCACCCGACCTGGTCAAGACAGCCCCCCAACTGGTCAACTATCCATCCGAACTGGTCAAGAACCTGCCCCCCCCCCAACTGGTCAACAATCCACCCGACCTGGTCAAGAACCGGCCCCCCAACTGGTCAAGAATCCACTCGACCTGGTCAAGGAAAATCGGCTTTCCTATTAAACGATATTCCGCGATTTTCCTTTATTGTTGGTGTTGAGATGATATTGATAGTGTCGATAGTTTAGTTTTTTTCTATTGAAATTCTTAATTTCTTAATTTAATTTTTAATCTCTGAAATCGTCGTTAACCATAAAATGGCTCAGTTTAGCTAAAGTGAAATGATCAAAAAGCATTCAGTCCCCTAACATAGGGACTGTGAGACTTTGGCTATTTACCTGTAATCGGGACTTTTTTGGGAACTAAAATCGATCGTTCGCTTCGCTCGTTCCAATACGTCGCAAACTCGGTCGATATTTTGCCAGAGAGACCGGCTTTTCGGTTAATAATCCATAAAAAGTTTTTCAAGAATGTCAAATAGTGTGGGTGATTGATGGTTATCGAACCGCAAACGAATCGACTCGAAATGCCAGTCACGTAGGATGTGGTCGAATGCTGCTGTCAGGTCGACGAAAATGATAAATAGGTGCTCTCTTTTTCGATCAGTAATCTGTTGGATCCGTTTGATTGTGTAAATTCCTTCAGTTGTTCCCTTATATCTTTCCGAAAACCATTATGTTCGTCACTTAGTTGTAGCTCGTACCAAGAACGAAGTGAAAAAATGAATCAGGCTGATTCATGATATGCACCATCACAATATCTTCCACGGACCCAATAACTGATTGGCAGCAGATGAAGTACTGGCTTATTTTACGTCACTTAAAACCAACCAGCTGTTGAGTGCATTCGTGATGTCATGTCGACAGAAGACATTGCAATGGTACATATCACGAATTCAGGATATGCACCACTGCAATGACTTCACGAAATTATGTAATTTTTTTTTTCTTACCAATTCATGATATGCACCACTGCAATGTCTTCTGACATTACATCATGGACCCAATAGCTCATTGGTTGAAAGTGACGTAAAATCAGTCAATACGTAACTTTCAACCAATCAGCTATTGGGTGGAACGGAAGACATTGCAATGGTTCGAATACCGATACCGAATGAAATTATGAATACGTTACTTGCACCAATCAACTGTTGTAAATTTTTTGTTCGAATACCGATACCGATCAAATTTTCCCCATTTTTCAGGTACACTTCCCTCGGAGGGGGTACTTAGGCAAAAATGGGTGCTGGGTATGTGTGAACGATAAAGGTCGAGTTTTTCATCAACCAAAGTCTCTCAAACCAGGGGGGGGTGAAGCAGTTAGTACAAGACATCATGCCAGTTAGTACCGTGGTGGTGTGCCATATGAATTGGATAAAATCACTTAGTACTCAGATGTACTAACTGCAAAAAAGGGTGGTCCCTTGCTAAAAATTTGCCAAATTTTGGTACTAACTGTGTAAAAATAGGATTTTGTGAGAAAATTAAAAAAAAAGACCGTATTTTACCAAAAAGAATTTTTGGGAAGTAGATTTTTTTTTCAAATCTTAAAAACAATTTGCTGGTTGCAATAGAAATTTGATTTTCTAAAATGTTGTTTTTTCCTATTGAAAGCTATGGAAAATTGAATTATTTTTTTTAAGATATTAAATTTTATTTTCTTTGATTTTATTGAATTTATGAAGGTTATATATTCAGTTAGTACTAACTGTACTAAGTGTACCAAGGTGGTGGTGTTACTAACTTCTTCCGAGAAAGCAGTTAGTAGGCATGATGTCTTGTACTAACTGCTTCACCCCCCCCCCCTGCTCAAACGGTACCAAAATCTGAAAATTTTAAAGTAGTGTCTTTCAGCCAATTCGATTGACTTACAAATTTGCCATACTCACCAACTTTGCCAAATCTACAATTTCAATGTCAAAAGATCACAGCTTCATGGCAAATTTGTACATCGCTACGCCGCCATTATGATTTCCGTTTTGTGATGCTTAGTCACGGCGTTTGTAAACAAACGATTTTTTAACCAATCAAATTGCCGATCGCCCTTGTTTTGCTTTAGCATTGGAAGGTCTTCTATTTTCAAAATCTTTGGCAAAAGTGGCAAAATTGGAGCAAAAAGAACACAGGTCTCGTGGAAACAGTGTTTTGTATGGAGACATATGGAGGTAAGTTCCAAAAATGCCAAGAATGCCAGATTCACCACATCTTTTTTATTTGGCATTTATGGCACTCAAATTTTGCCACATTTGCCAAATTTTTGTCAATCGAATGCAAAATAATTGGCAATCAGGGCAAACATGGCATATTTTGAAGTCAATCGAATTGGCTGTTTGTAAGGTCGAAAAATTTATGATTTTTAGGAATTTCGTTTCATTTCTTGAGAAAAATTGCAAAAAGTTTCTTTAAGATTAGGAAATTTTCGAAAATCGAAGAAAAATTTTCAAAAAGAGTTTCTTCAAGGGTCATTTTTTTCACTAAAACTTGGTTTTCCGTCCTCGTACATCTTTCATCTGGCTACCCTATATTACCCCTGAAAGCTTTTATTGCATTACTGGGAGTGATGTCACATGTCTGCAAAATGCAAAATGTAGGGAAAAATATTAGTGCATTCTCAAAATATCTTATCCCAAATCAAATTTTGCGTCTTTTTGAGCCATGTTTAAATGGTTTGCCGCGACGAGCTAGTGCTGAGCCTAGTTAGATTTAACTACGTCTCTTTACTTAGCTACGTAACTAAGTTAATAAACTAGATATAGCTTACACTAACTGCCACCTTTCAAATAATATGTTTAAATATTACTATTATTTATTTATTTACTTATTTTTATCCTTTTATTTCTAGACGGAAGAACCCTATTTTTATTTTAGAGAAGTCGATTTTATGATGAAAAAAAAGTTCTGTAATGGGAGATTAACTTTCTTTAACAGTGTCACTTATAAGACAATACGTTTGGTTACATGAAGATATAAATGTGAAGATTTTCTTTTTTTCTAAAAATAACAATGTAAAGAATCTATCTACAGGTGTATGTACCACAAAAGGCCCTGGAACCGCAGAATGTCAGTGTAAATAAATAAAAATGATGGGTTAGTTTTAAAAATGACAGTATATATAAACATCTAAATAAAAATGATAGGCTAAGCGGTTTTTCTATATGCAATAAATCTAAATAAGTACAAATTGCAACAATGACTCCTTTATAACTGCTTTAAACTGCATCCAATTAAAGAACCCTCCCCAATTTTTTACTGGTTATCCCGTAAAATATATATAGGGGAAAGATTCCAGAAAAGTATCAACAATCTTAGTGCGGAAATGGGAATCTTATACAAAACAACGGTACCACTGGAGTTTTTTAATGATTCAAAATGAAAATCCTGATTAGCAAAAGGTGTATCAAGATTGGCGAAGTTCGATATTGAAGCTTGATTTATTACCTTGTTGCCCATTTCCGACGGCTTATTAGCAGACGCCCATGCTAAGAAGCTTAAAAGCCATTTTTTTTATCTTCAGAATAAAGAAAGTGTGATACCTCACCCTCCTAATGCAATGTTTGTTAGGGATCGTTTAGGCTAGAGCTGTTGGAACCATTTGAGCTACAAAAACATTGATTGAACTTGATCGAACTGCAATATAGGTAATCAAACTTTAATAATCAAACTAAAGATTTTCTGGTAAAGTTCGATTACTGTTCGATCAAACACACCTAACCTAACCGTTCGATTTCGTTCGATGACATTTTATGGTTCGATAACGAAAATCGGTTTGATAAGGTTCGGTTGACATCGCCTGGGCTGGCATCGGGATCGGGGAGGAAAAGCTGGAACTTTTTCTTAAACAAAACTCATTGAATACCAATCAAACTTCATCAGATAAAAAACTGTCGTCATCAAACTTATATAATCAAACTAATCAAAAAAATTTCTTATCAAATCAGGCACGGTAATCGAACAGCTATCGTTTGATTTTGTTGAATAGTTAAACAGTTTGATTACTGGCAAAAAAATGATTGCTGAATTTCAATTGGCATGATTTCTAGGAAATACGTGAAAATACTTTCTAAAACTGACTGTTTGTCACAACTGGTTAACATTTAACACATAACTATCTGGTGAAAAAAGAGAAAAAAGATCATACCTGTGTTTTTTGTAGTTTTAGTGAAGAAGAGGGCTATGTGTTGCTATTAAAGTAGTGTTGTTGTTGATGTTGTGGAAAATTAACTCTTTTTGTACTACTTACTGAGCATTATCAATTTATTGGTGCATTCACTAACTACACAAACATAAAATACTTAGTAGTAAACGAATAATAACAAGAAGCCTGTTGGCTTGAAGGCCCAGCGAAAAGTAAAGTGTTGAAAACGAGCGTGCAAAACAGCAAATGTATGACCCTGTTGACATGGATTAAAGTGAAGACAGGGAAAATTTTTCAAAAATCGCCGCTGTACTTCTCATTGGTTAGACGCTTGAAATTTTATTGAATGGTCTCCTACCAACCGGCGCAGGTTCACCCGGTTGTCCTTGAATACTCTCAGGTACCGTGAGATTGGGTAACTTGCATCCGTGGAGGCTAACATAACATGCTCGCAGCTCTACTCTACCATTTTTATTTTTATTTAATTTTGTATTTTAATGACCAGCCAGGTCTTTCATTTGAGGGCTAAGCATTTTAGCCTCCACTGATGCAAGTTACCCAATCTCACGGTACCTAATAGTTGGGGGGTTTGGAATAAGCGGGGTGAGGTTGGAAAAAATCTCAAAACTTAATAAGCGGGGGGGGGGGGATAAAAATGTCCTAGGTGGAAAATTTCCATAAATTATGCGCGCCCATAGAAAAATATTTTTAAAAAACCGCGAATATATAGTGAGTGGGCACTTTTTAACCAATTAGGTGCACTCACATATTCAGGGAGAAATATCCCTGCAGGCATGTTAGTTGGACCAGACAGTAAACCAGAAAAATAATCTTTAAAAAACTAGATGATAAAATAGTTTACGGTCTGCTTATCAAGGCTAATAAAATTCATGAGTTCAAATTCACCCATGAGCTGCATTTTAGTGTCAATTAACAGATTCCAGAATCAGTTTATATTTTAAATAATTATGTGAGCCGAGTTTGAAAAATCAAGCCACCGATCGTTTAATGCGACAGATCCAGAAATGACCATTTTATTTAATATATTTGTAGAATCATGAAAAAAGTCCCAATCTTGTTCAAATCTACACATGAGCTGCATTTTAGTCTCCATTAACATGATTCCATCATAATCAGCTTATTTGAAATAATTCTGTGTCGAGTTTGACAAATCAAGCCACCAATCGTCAAAACGAGACGGATCCAGAAATAACCATTTTCACGCGTAGCATCATGGAAAAAGTTCTAATCTTGTTCCAATTTACACATATGGGCTCCATTTTCGTGTCCAAAATCTACTACGTCCCACCACTGACCACTGTTGTCTTGTTAACAGCCTGAACAGCGACAGATCCAGAAGTGACTGATTTCTTATGTAGCATCAAGAAAGTTTCAATCTTATTCAATTTTACACATCAGCTGCATTTCAGTTTATTTATTTCTATATCAGAAGCCATTATTTCCTAAAAATTTATAAAGTCTTTTTTAAAACAAGAAACTAAAGTGATTTAAGGTAGAATTTTCACTCATAAAACTTTATGAAAACTTGAGCAAAGACTATAAGATATGGCAGAATGTTGAAAAAGGTTTACAAAGAAAAATAATTACAAAATTTCTTTGGTTTGAAAGTCTCTTGACCACTAAAGCAAAGAAAATGTTCAAGAAAGTATGAATCAACCTCCTCGCTTCGACCGCCATCTTGTTTGTTTTGAAAATTGTTTTGAAGGAGCGCGGAATCAGAAAATATATCTTTTATAGCCAGTATCCGACTTTAGCAAGCTTTTCCCTCTCCAGACCGCAAAATTAAAAAGTGTGTTACTGGTTTTAAGCGCCGTTTCTACCAAAAAGGACAGACAGATACACGGACGGACGGAAAAGTGCTAATGAAAGGCCCTATTGCTAGCGCTGGGCCAATAAACCTCTTTAAATACTCTACAAAAGACCAGAAAACATGATAAAAATCTATACAGCAGCAGCAAATTTCAAAAGTTAAAAAGCATGTGGTGCAATAGCCCGGGGTCCACTTAGAGCTTTTTTAATTTTATGGACTTTTTGGCGCTGATAAGTGGCCCGGTACTTTTGCCTAGGCGGACTGTAAAACAGTCCGCCAGATTTTAGTTGTTTTTGGAAGGTAAAAACAGCATGAAGCAATATTTTTATTTGAGAATAAGGGATTGCAAATCTGTTAATCCTGTTTTTTTTTCATTTTTGATTATATTTTTCAACTTCAAGTAGTTTTATTGTTATTTGGATTTTTAGCATTTTTTTTTCAAAATGGCGACCTCGCCAAATGCTCCTAGTCTACTTCACTGGACTCAGCGTCATAAAAAATTATCAAAAAGCAAAGTTCAGCCAGAAGTAGACTCTAGTCTAGTGGTGCAATGAAGCAGCCATTAAAAAGTTTTCACGATGAATATGTTTACAAAAGCTTGGTTACACTTCTTACATTAGCGTATTTTAATTATTAAGAAAAGCGCTGTTTTTTATCTTTGTGAGTGAGTCCACCTTTAGAATATTGACCGTAGTACGCCCGCAGCCAAACACCCACGCCATAATTTGCGCCCCAAAAGTATTGCCCGGATAAACTACGGAATGTGAAACATACGGAAACTGAAAGACGACAAAAACAAAAAAAAAACAAAAAAACAGCGAAAAGTTTTAACCCGCCTCTCACTCATCGCGAAACTATTAAGCCACCTATGCTCCGCTGCGCTCCGCTCGGTGGCAAAAAAGTGCCGTACTGTTAGTGTCTTTGAATTTGTGACCCATTTTCAAGAAACAAACTGTTGTAAACCTTATCGGCCCTTTTTACGCCGGTCCTTTTTGGCGTTATTTTTGGGCTGTTTGCGTAAAAATTACCGGCGTTAAAAGGGCCAGCGTAAAATGGGTCAAAATTTTGCTTCACAGCGGCGTAAATTTTTGACTATTTTTCTCAACTGAAAGATATTTAGGTATGATTAAAAAACATTTCGGAACAGTGTTTTGGAACCTTTTTGTTTCGGAGCGATACGGAATCGTATCGTCTGAACATGGTCTAAAAGGTTTACCGAAAGGAAAGGAATTGTAATATTTTAAAACATGTACATGGTGGATTGAAATTGAAATACGATTGAATTGTAATATTTTGAATTATTGGTATGAATTATTATGCTTATGAAAACTCCAAAATAGGGTAAATGTAGGCTATAAAATCAGGCTATTTCGAGCAAAATAAGGGACCTTCCTTTTGACAGCTGAAAATATTTATAAACTAATGAACGGGAGGGGGCGTTCAAATAAGGTCCAGGAGGTTAGAAAAATCGAAATTTTCAAGCGTGGGGCGTTTATTAGGCCCCTAAGAGTACATAATTGCCTCGCAGGAGCTTTGTTTTTCTTGTTTCTAAGACATTGGTAAAATTTAGTGATTAAAAATAATCTCCTTTTTATTGTCTTATTTGCACTGGAATGATGACTTATTACCGACGGCCTAAAATATTGATGTGAATCTAAAGTCTATTCACGATAAGTGTGCACTCTTTTTTCATTTACCTATAACTTTTGAAGGAATTCCTCAATCTTTATAAATTTGGTATCGTTGGAAAGATATTAGTGAGTGGAACAATTTGAAATAAATAAATCTTTAAAAAAATTCTAAAAATGAAGATAAAGATGAAGAAGAAAAAAATGAAGATCTTGTAGAAAAGTGCTATAACTATCATTTTCACTGAGGTGAATCCTTGATCATCGAACGTCATCACTGTGAAAAAAATTCTCAAAAATAATCATTCAGTCAAAAGATATCAAATAAAGTTATAAGCTGATTGACGTCTAAAAACTGCTGTTTTCTGCAGTTTTTTGGCTGTTTTTTGGGGTCAATCACTTATTAACTTTGTATCATAACTTTATATTGAATAAATATTTTAATGAAATTTCTTCACAGTGATGATCTCCTAAGATTAAAGAATCTTTCCAGTGAAAATGAAAGTTATAGCACTTTTTTACAAGATCTTCCTTTTTTTCTTCTTCATTTTCATCTTTACTTTTAGAATTTTTTAAAGATTTTTTATTTCAAATTATTCCACTCATTAATATCTTTCCAATGATACAAATTTATAAGATTGAAGAATTAGTTCAAAAGTTATAGGTAAAAGAAAAAAGAGTGCACACTTATCGTGAATAGACTTTAAAGTCTATTCAAGATAAGTACTCTCGGGTACCTAATAGCCGGGGGTTTGGAATAAGCGGGGGGGGGGGGTGTTTGGAAAAATTTCAAAACTTAATAAGCGGGGGGGTTGGAATAAAAATGTCCTGGGTGGAAAACTTTTGAAAACGAGGCTAATACAGCAGAATTAGGACAAAAGAGGGAACTTTCAGAAACATTTTCCCAAAAATCAATAAGCAGGGGGGTTGGAATAAGAATGTCCTGGGTGGAAAATTTTCGAAAAATTAATTAGCGGGGGGGGGACGGCTATTAGGTACCCGAGAGTATGCACTAATTTTTGTTTTGCTTGCCATTTCCTAACAAATTTCGCAAATTTAATAAAATAATGATACATCGTTGAAAAGATGATTGCAAGCACTATGATTTGCAACAAAAATAATTCCAAAAACTTTTGAAAATGAAGATGAAAATGAAGAGGAAAAAAATGAAATTTTTACTCTTTGATGCTTTTTAGTAGAGGTACCTTGAACCTTCCTGATATATAAATGTTTTTTTTCCATAGCTTTACTGCCTTAAAAGTTACAGCCCATAGAAGATAGCTCGTTGGTTATGGAAAAAATAATTATTCATTCAAAATCAGGAAGGTTCAAAGTACCTTTGTATCAAAAATGAAGTTTTTAGCATCAAAGGATTCTTCCTTTTTCTTCTTCATTTTCAAAAATTTTTGTAAATTATAGTGCTCGCGATTATCTTTTCAACGGTGTATTAAAATATTTAGTCATTTGTTTGCAAGTAAAAACAAAAATTAGCGCACACTTATCTTGAATGAACTTTAAAACATACCACCCATAAAAAGATAAACAGATTCCAAAGTCGCTGGAGAAAATTGAATTGCTACAGAGAAAGGCTTCGAGATCGTTTGCGTAATGTTTTATTGATAAACTGATAGCCTAATTTTTCCATTTCTTTCATACGAATAATTCTCTGCTGCTAATTTGTTTTTCTAGGAAGCATTGGAAATACCGATAAAACGTCAGATGAAGCGTCAGATGAGGCATCGGATGGATCTTCATTGCCCAAATAAAGCTTCAGAAATGTATCATTATTTTTATCGTTCATATTTCCTTTTAACCATGAAGTTTACTTATTTTCGTCTATTTAGACACAGAGCCGGGCAGAAACCGTGGCACTTAGATTATTTATATTTTACTGCTCGATCGAGTAACATAGTTTTCCTTAGTCATGTCAGTATATGAGAATTTATTGTATACAGGATCGAATCAACATCTTTTTTCAAGTTATTTATTAGAACCACGGAAAGTATGATCGGTCTGTGATGTCAGATCACCGTCAGATCACCTTTCTCAGCTAAAGTAAAAAGAGATGATTTCCACTAAACACTAAAATGTATCAATGACGAGGAAAAGAGCTCCCTCCTAGGTACCCAGAGAGAATACATAGCTTAAGCTTATGTTTTACGTTTTACCCAGTTTCTTACATACAACAGCTTAATACTCACATAGACCAGTCTTTGGGTAATTCAAAATAATGATAGCAACGCAACGCTCGAAAGTCTCTTTTTTGCGTTATATCTAGTTCATTATTTTTGTGATTGAATATTCCTTTCAGGTTAAAGTTTTACCTTAATTACATCAATATATTACTTTACGGAAAACGTAAGATACAAACCTCCAAAATGTGATCGGCTTTTTTGACAGCAGGGTTGCTAGTAACGGCTTGTCACTGTGCCGGGTGCATACTCGGCGCCTTGGGCCCCGCAGGGTTGCTAGTAACGGCTCGAATTTCAGTCAGGTTTAAAAAAGGGGTACTTTTACCCATATTATAATAACATTACCCCCGTCTTTTGCCAGTTTGGAATAAAATGTTATGAATTGCGTGATTTTGCTTTGCGGCGATGGTGTAGAGTGGCTCAGAGAAAAGGACTCGGGATTCCATCAAAAATAGAGAATTTGAACAATAGGTCTTTTGTTGAAATAGAGAATTCTAGCCAATCACTTCACGGGAATTCTCTATTTTCTCTATTTTCTGACAAAAGAATTCTCTATTTCTCTATTTTGACCAATCATATTGCTTTATTTTGAAATCCCGCGTTTTGATTGGTTCACGGCAAAATTAGAGAATTCTAGTGATCTGATTTGTTAAAGAAAATTCGAACAAGATGTCTGCCGAAGTGGATAAGCCTTCACAGCTTCAAGCACAATTTTTGACTGAAATTTCTTCATTTTCTATGAATTATACCAGACGGTGTCAATCGAACGAATCGAACGCCAAATCAATCGAACGCAATTGAACGCAATCGAATAATTGCAATTCGATTGTCGAACGCAATCGAATCGCAATCGAATATTACCCAGGATTTGCTGTTCGATTGCTTCGATTACGTTCGATTGTATTCGATTACGTTCGATTGATTCAATTGTATTAGATTTTATTCGCCTTAGTATGGTACTTAAGCGCTCGGCCGCCCACGCTAAGAAGCTCTAACAGAGTGAACAAATTTAATTTAATCGCAATCAAACTCATCGTACATAATCGTAATCAAACGATATCGAAGATTAATCCAATGTAATTGACAATCAATCGAACCAATCGAACATAGTCAACAATCAATCGAACCAATCTAACCTTACTCGAACGCAATCGAATATTACCCAGGAATCGACCGTTCGATTGAGATTCGATTATGTTTGACAATCGAATCGCAATCATTCGATCGCGTTCGATTACGTTCGATTAGTTCGATTGCGATTTTTGTTCGAAGTTGTTCGATTGACACCGTCTGGATTATACTACTAAATCAACGATATAAGAACATGAAAGGTATTAAAAATTGTGATAGAGTAGTTAATTTCTCTAATCCCAATTTACTGGGAGTTTTTTTGTTATCTTTGCTGTGGAATTCGAATGTTTGATGCAGAACTGATTTCTTGTACTTGGTTGGCTGGTCACTTTGATTTTACATCATGGATACGATTTTATTCAGAGGAAAACTCAACTGGATTTCGATTGAGCATACTTCATTACAGCTCCTGTAAAAATTTGAGACAGATTGCTCCATTTTTGAAGGATTTATGACCCAAAATGATGCACCGCTGGAGACGACCAATGTTTGTGATTGTACCGGCTATTACTTTAATTTTACATTTCTGACACAGACTTATGTAGAACAAACTTCTTTTGGAACTTGACTCAGCATACTTCAGTGCAGCTCCTGTATAAATTTGGGAAACATTTGTCAATTTTTCATGAAGTATTAGGGCAAACTGGACTTCAACAATCTCAACCGTGCTTTTGACGGTCATCACCTTTATTTTACATCATGGATACAGATTTGTTTAGAAGAAACTTTTATTGGAATTAGGCTCAGTATACTTCAATACAGTTCCTGTATAAATCGAGGGGTAAATCACTTCGAAAAAAGCGTACGAAATGATTTTTGATTTTTGATTTTTTTGTGATTTTTTGATTTTTTCTGTGATTTTTTGATTTTTTTGTGATTTTTTTGTGATTTTTTGA